>NW_022436941.1:34437487-34689467 GCF_009761245.1 Sapajus apella
TAAAAATAACCTCTTATTGTTAGAAAGCTCTATTCAGAAATCATATATATATATATATATATATATATATATATACACATACACATATATGCTAACTTTAATCCCTGCCACATTCGTTGGTCAAGATGGAATATTCATACTATCATTTTCAAGTTGTAGCAGTTTTTTCAACTGTATATCTTATTATTTCATTTTAAAAAATATATATTTTATTGTATTTTAGGTTTGGGGGTACATGTGAAGAACGTGCAAGATTGTTGCATAGGTACATACATGGCAGTGTGGTTTGCTGCCTTCCTCCCCATCACCTGTATCTGGCATTTCTCCCCATGTTATCCCTCCCCAACTCCCCACACCCCACTGACCCTCCCCTAGTTCCCCCCAAAAGACCCCAATGTGTGATGCTCCCCTCCCTGTGTCCATGTGTTCTCATTGTTCAACACCCGCCTATAAATGAGAACATGTGGTGTTTGATTTTCTGTTCTTGTGTCAGTTTGCTGAGAATGATGGTTTCCAGGTTCACCCATGTCCCTACAAAGGGCACAAACTCATTGTTTTTTATGGCTGCATAGTATTCCATGGTGTATATGTGCCACATTTTCCCTGTTCAGTCTATCATTGATGGGCATTTGGGTTGGTTCCAAGCCCTTGCTATTGAAAACAGTGCTGCAGTGAACATACATGTGCATGTGTCCTTGTAATAGATCAATTGATAATCCTCTGGATATATACCCAGTAATGGGATTGCTGGGTCAAATGGAATTTCTATTTCTAGGACCTTGAGAAATTGCCACACTGTCTTCCACAATGGTTGAACTAATTTACACTCCTACCAACAGTGTAAAAGTGTTCTTATTTCTTCACATCCTCTCCAGCATCTGCTGTCTCCAGATTTTTTAATGATCGCCATTCTAACTGGCGTGAGATGCTATCTCAGCGTAGTGTTGATTTGCATTTCTCTAATGACCAGTGATGATGAGCATTTTTTCATATGTTTGTTGGCCTCATACATGTCTTCTTTTGTAAAGTGTCTGTTCATAGCCTTCACCCACTTTTGAATGGGCTTGTTTTTTTCTTGTAAATCTGTTTTAGTTCTTTGTAGATTCTGGATATTAGCCCTTTGTCAGATGGGTAGATTGCAAAAAGTTTTTTCCCATTCTATTTGTTGCTGAATCACTCTAATGATTGTTTCTTTTGCTGTGGAGAAGCTGTGGAGTTTGATTAGGTCCCGTTTGTCTATTTTGGCTTTTGTTGCCAATGCTTTTGATGTTTTAGTCATGAAGTCCTTGCCTATGCCTATGTCCTGAATGGTTTTGCCTAGGTTTTCTTCTAGGGTTTTTTTGGTGTTAGGTCTTATGTTTAAGTCTTTAATCCATCTGGAATTAATTTTAGTGTAAGGTGTCCGGAAGAGGTCTAGTTTCTGCTTTCTGCACATGGCTAGCCAGTTTCCCCAACACGTTAATAATACTGTTGCTTATGGTCAGATTTAGAAATGACCTATTGATTACCTACTATGGAAAGAAAGGATTTTTTCCTCTCATGCCAATTTTCTTCTAACTTACACCCCTCCTCTGAACACACACACACTTTTCTTCCTCACATTGTCTATTTTTACTTACATTTTCTCATTATATTAATAATGTTTAAACATTATTATATGTATGCAATCATTTTCACAACTGAGCCTTCTGGTTTCTTCCCATACAACCCCCTCCCACCTCTCCACCCTGGAGTAAATGATTGCCTTTATGTTAACATATGCCCATCACATCTGAATTCAGCTGAATTCAGTCATCAAATCTCCATCCAAACTATAAAATTTCTTCTGGTGCATTCAATTGGCGTTTCTCTTTCTCCCCTTCTCTCTCTCTTCCTCTTTCCCTCTGTCTTTTAATACTTGGAGCTACATCTTTATCTACATCCAGTATATTTTTTGGTCACTTGCTTGATGGAAAATATCTTCATATCCCTTATGAAAAATAGCATGGCTGAGTACAGAGTTGTAGATTGAAAATAACATTCCTTCATAATTTTACAACTTTACTTTACTGTCTTCCAGCTTCTAAGACTGCTTCTAAAAATACCAATAGGTTCTGTTTCATTCATAATTTATCTCCACTTCAAAACCTTCAGCTTTATTCTTTTGAATGTATGATGTTTAAGTTTCTTTTATTTTGGCGAGAACCTTTTTTTTTTTTTTTTTCCCATTCATTTAGTTACCTGTTGGCCCTTCAGTTATCTTATTCATATATTTTAGGTTCTGGGATAATATATTACTTTATCTTTTATACTTTCTTCTATTTTGTTTTAACTATTCATTTCCTGAAATAAAATGTTGCATTTTTTTCTTTTATTTTCATAGTCTATATAATTTTTTTTATATTTTGAATTTCTCAACTGTATATTACAATCTTTTGAATAAATATTTTTTTTTTAGAAAAAATTTTTTTTTAAATTTCCAAAGGTACATTCTTGTTCTCTGTTCTTTTCTAATTAAAAAAAAAAAAAAAGTAATCCCTAGTTTCTACTAAAAGAAAGAATAACTTCTTTATTTTTGGAATAGTATATTTTATGGAACATGTATGTCATCCACATATACACATGAATGAATTTTTTTCACTCTTTTCATGGTCTAAGAATTTATTTAAAAAAATATTTAAAAAATACGAATACATTTTTTTCTTTTCCTCATTTCTTTTGGCCTCTTTCATTGCTTTTGGAATAAAGAAAGACTCGCTGTTAGTTCACACTTAAGAATGAGGCACTAGAAACAACATTATGAAGGTTACTAGACATTCACATTCATGGTCAAGGCTTACGTACTGATGAGATTGTGTCATACAAGCTCACGCTATCAAATGCAATTCATTTCTCATATTGTCTCTTAGGCTAGTTTACTCGGAGAAGAATCCTATAATCTCCTGCTTTTGTGAAAGGTAGTTTGGGAGGGATGGGGAAGTGTTTAGCCTGGTTCTCCCAAATATGGAAGTTGAATGAGGGCAATGGGCTATCACTATTTGTTAATTTTCACTAAATCATTACGAAATGTTTCCAGTCTACTCCCTCTGCTCTGCCTCCCATCTCTGAAGGAATGAGAGAGGTCAGTTTTCTGCCTGAATATTCTGAGAGAGGAGACCTAATTTCACTCTGACTTCTTATCTTCTTATGATCTCCAAACCCTACATCCTGTCCTTCACCAATACCAGGGACCTCCAATTCCTGAGGATTTCTGAGTTTTTCTGACAATAATTGCCTTGTTTGTTATTAGAATTTATCTGTCTGTCTCCTGCCACAGACAGTTACACTTAAATATTCTTTACTGGAAATGTTGGTTGCAATCTACCCTTCATTTGTACAACATTCTAGTTAATAGTTGTCTTATATTGTTCTCACTGTATTTGTGATTTCATAACTTTTTAATTGTGTCACTGTTATTTCAGTAGGGTTTCAGGGAAAACTAAAAATAAATGCAGTGTGCCGTGTTTCATACTATATGTAGAGATAGCCTATAAAGTAACACTGTCACATTCACCAAGCAGTATTACATTTTTACTATTTGTTCATATGTTCTATACTTTACAATAATTATAGAGAAAATAGGTCAGTAAGCTAGAGGTGCTTAAAATCCGTAGCATTTGACATTTCATAAAGCTGATTTTAACAATGTATTTACCAAATTTATTTGTAAAGTATGTCTGCTCTTTTTGAAATCTGAAACATATTAAGTGGTATATATTCACATTAAAAACAAAATAATATGCCTATTTCTATTAGTGTTAAATAAACATAATCAGGCACTTTGGAGACTGAAGTGGGTGGATCATTTGAGGTTAGGAGTTCAAGACCAGCCTGACCAACATGGTGAAATCTCATTTCTACTAAAAATACAAAAAATAAAAATAAAAAAATTAGCCGGGCATGGTGGCACATGCCTCTAAATTGCAGCTACTCAGGAAGTTTAGGCAGGAGAATTGCTTAATCCAGGAGGCAGATGTTGCAGTGAACTGAGATGGTGCCATTATACCACTCCAGACTGGGTGAAAGAGCGAGATTCCGTCTCCCCGCGACACCCAAAAAAAAAAGGAAAACAATCAGAAGCATAAGTGCATTTGTCACTGTCTAATAAATTAAAATTTAACAACTTCCCTTTATCACATGCAAGTAATGTTTTTACACCTGACCTGTTTTGAAAATTGATAAATCACACCTATAAAATTCAAATCTTGTCTTCCCTGATTTTCTGAAGTTTGTGCTATTATGAGACATCATAAACATATGAAAACTGAAATACCCTGTATTTAATGAATATTCACAGGTTATAATAATATAATAAACACATTTGACCAGTAGACAAAAATATCTTTGCCCTAAAGTACCCAATAAAAACTGAGACTTTCTTCTTCTTGCTTTCTACTCGTTTAGAACCAAAGAAATCCACAAGAAAATTAAGGACAATGATTATTTCAAAAACAAAATTTTAATAGTCTTTTAAGTCTTATTTCAAAAACAAAATTTTGAATAATCTTTTATTAAATCTTAGGCTTCATAGCCTAAGTGTGTCATAATACTTGCTAGGTTTTTCAGAGCGTTTTAGTATTATTCTATACAATGGCAGTTTTAGTATAAACCTATGCAACATGGGCAATTTTGGTGTTATTCTATGAAACATGGTAGACTTTGGTAACCCTGTGTGTGATAATAGTGGAATTTCTGGCATTACAAAAAATAAAAGCCTGTTACTCGAGACTTTGTAGGATTTTCATGACATGTGCAATTGGGAACAATTTTTCAGTTATCGTTCCATGACAGTCACAATTACTTATGACATTAAATATTTTTCTTGGGTAGTTTTTTTTTTTTTTTTGATGATTAACTAAAAGTCTTATATCAACCAGAATTCATAGCTAGGCTTAGGAAAGAATGGCCCCAAAACTATCTGCAGTGGTTAAATAATATTAAATATGTTGAATGCAGTCAGCCATATTTGTGCATTTTAAATTTTTGTTCCTGTCAATCAGATTGCTATGTTTTTGAAGGGGCTGTGGTTTATTAATTTTTATGCAGAATGGATTATATTAATTCAAATGTGCTTATAAACTGGCAGGAGAGGTGAACAAGAGTGATACGACACTGTTATTTTCGCCCATAACATGTTTATACATTCAAAACTATAGCAGAAGGATAGAGAAGTCACTGTGTCATTTGTGTCAAATAGTAATTTCCTGGATAGATACAGCTACATGGGCTTGTATTTATGTGTCATAGAAGCAGAACTATGTGAAACTATAGTTAGTTTATATCTGAAGGATACCTTGAGAACTGTGGACAATTTTTCCATTCCTTCCTTTTGAAGTGCCAGTTTTCTTGCCTTTGGCTAACTGTTGAAGGGCTAAATGTTTGCCTTCCTTGGCCCTAGCTTAGAAAATATGAGATGTAGTTTCAGAGATGTTGAGAGATGATTCTCCATGGATCTCTCACATTTCTGATTATATTGTAGAGGCACTGACTGTTCTGAGATATGTATGTATGCATAATAAACATCCTTGGAAAACAGAGATATTGTCACTCTTGTGTGCAAAGGGCAGGGTTGCTATGGCCTTAGAAGATGGACATAGCTTCACTCTCTGGATAATTTGTTCTGGTACTTTCCAGAACAAAAGACAGACATGCTTCCTGTCCACAGAAACCCATTGTATATACAAATATCATCTGCTCTTCTGTTCATTTATCTGGGGATCTGGGGGCTTGGGAAATCAGGACAGGAAATGCTGATACTCTGACCACTGCTATTGCTATGAGTAATAAAGCATTCTTTGTTTCTGACCCAAGTGTCTCATGGCTTTTTCCAGTGTTCATTAAACTATCCTAGATTAACTCAGACCCTGCACACTCTTGACAGTTGGAAACCATTTTTCCCTTTCTTCAAATTTGGATTCACAATAACACATCTCTCTTCCACACCTCACCCTCCTCTCTCCAGTTTTTTGTAAGACTTGACTACGTATCTTGCCTTCACTTGCTCTTTCACTGTTTTGAAAATATTGAAAGAGATCTTGTTTAATTTCTTTTAAGGAAATTTATGTATGAAGACAATCTCTTGACAGTGTTCACTTTAGGAAATAGAATTTTAGCCAATAAATTAAAAACTTAAATTCACAAAAACACTGATTCAAAAATTAATATATTTTATTTGGCTGTTGAAGTGTAAAACTCAGAATTCATTTTTATATCTCTTTTTTCTTGACCTTAAAACTTTTGATATCAAAACTACATTACCACCCAATGCTAGAATTCACACTTTCTCAGTAGGAGCATTTGAGTATGAGGAACTATGGGTCAACTCCATTTCAATATGGTTTGTGTTAGCCTTACAGATCTAGTCGAATTTTAGTCTGCTTCATCAGAGGAATTCCATTTAAGCTTTATCCATCCTGAAGGGACATTCATGCCAGTGTAGAATGTTCTTTATTATGTTTCTAATATGATTCAAGGCATTTAAAAATCTGCGATAAATGCAAGGGGCACTAATTTGATGCTAATTCTGATATAAGCTTTGGTGCATATTCTTGTTTATTACTTCCATTTAATGACTGCATAAGGGTGGAAAAGTCACACAAGTCATTGCCTTTCTCTCTTGGGAACTAGTCAATATAACTGATATCTAGTCTTGAGTATTAATATCTGGCAAATAAATTTGACTTGGATTCTAGTTAGAATTAATTATCTCTGTTATACATTTTGATGTTTCCTTGATATTATAATGATATTTCAAGCCTTGGAATATTATATGAAATACAACAGTCATAATATGCATCATAGAGGCTAACACTGCTCTTTCAGGAAACTATAACTGTGTCATCCATTATGCAGCCAAGTTAAAGCAAGTATATGCCTGTATTTATATGGTACCATCGATATTGTCATATATGTTTTCCAAAATAACAAAAATAATCCAGAAGATTATTTGTTGGCTTGCTTATTGTTGGTAAATGCTATACAAGTGACCCTTGAACAATATAAGGGTTAGGGGCAATGACACTCACAGAGCTGAAAACGTCGTGTATACCTTCTGACTCTACCAAAACATAACAACTACTATTGACCAGAAGCCTTACGAATGACATAAACAGTTGATTAACATGTTTTTTTTTAATTTTTAAAATATATATTTTATTGCACTTTAGGCTCTGGGGTACATGTGCAGAACATGCAGGATTGTTGCATAGGTACATACATGGCAATGTGGTTTGCTGCCTTCACCCCCCCGTCACTTATATCTGGCATTTGTCCCCCTGTTATCCCTCCCCAACCTCCCTACTCCCCAACAGACCTCAGTGTGTGATGCTCGCCTCCCTGTGTCCATGTGTTATCATTGTTCAACACCCATTTATGAGTGAGAAGATGTGGTGTTTTTCTGTTCTTGTGTCAGTTTGCTGAGAATAATGGTTTCCAGATTCATCCATGTCCCTACTAAGGTCACAAACTCATCTTTTTTATGGCTGCATAATATTCCATGGTATATGTGCCACATTTTCCTTGTCCAGTCTATCATTGATGGGCATTTGGGTTGGATCCAGGTCTTTGCTATTGTAACATGTATTTTTATAATAGCGTATGTATTATATAGTATATTTTAAGAATAAGGTAAGCTAGATAAAAGAAAATATTTTTAAGAAAATCATAAGAGAAAATATATTTACTATTCATTAATTGGAAGAGAATCATCATAAGTGTCTTCGTTCTTGCTATCTCCATGTCATCGAGTTGACCGAGAAAGAAAGGGAAGAGGAGGGGCTGGTCTTGCTATCTCAGAAGCAGCAGAGGCAGAATAAAATCCATGGTTAAGAAGGCTCAAACAATTCAAACCTTTGTTCTTCAAGGGTCAACTGTACTACAAAAAATTTTTAAATATCTTTAAAACATCTATTTTTGTTAAGTTTTAGAAATACAACGTTTCTTATTGGATTATAGTCAATACTGTGTAATTTCTATATTTTAGAGGTAAGGAAATTAAGGTATAAAAGATGGTGGTTTCCCAGTTGATGTGGACATTTAACAGGGGATCTAATACTATAATTCTGGTTTGGAGTACCATGTCAATGGCACCATAAAATACACCTATACTTTGTAGAGCATATATATATGTCAATAGACATGCATACTTATTGGCCCCATTTCAGGAAATTGAATATAACCAGGCATAGAATCCATGTCAAAAAAAAGAAAAAAAAAACCTAGTTTTTAATGGCTTCAGTAATTCTGTGTCATGGTTAGATTTGGAAACACTGCTGTAGGTAACAGTGCCTCCTTCAAGAAACATGTTCTAATTTGTATAACAAACCTGTGTGACACGAGATTACCTATACAAACAAACCAGCACATGTACCCCTGAACTGAAAATAAAAGTCTAAATAAATAAGTAAAAAATAATTAAATAAACTCCAGAATTATAGTTCTAGGATCCCCTATTAAATGTCCACATAAATTGGTGAACCATAATACTTTATACCTTAATTTCCTTAACTTTAAAATGTAGAAAGTATACAGCATTGACTATAATACAATAAAAAACTTTGTTTCTGAAAACTGAAGAAAATAGATAGTTTAAAATTTTGTTAAGCATTTTTAAAGTAATAAACAGATAAACACCATAGTCCACTTCTCTTATATGCTGTTGCATATTATGCTAAAACAAAGCCCCTTCTCACAACCAGGAAAAAAAAAAAAAGAAAGAAACATGTTTATCAACCAAATCACAAGAAAAGAAAAAGTGCTTTCAAAGGAAGTGGATGCATCAAACAAACAGTGCCATGGAAAGTTTAAATGAGATTTGTTCTTTGTTGACTGTCATCTTTATGGGCAATCTAAAGGTGAACTGGAAAATTTTATAAAAATCTAAGCATTCATTTTGCCAGGCTTATATTAATCTGTTTCATTCAACTACTACTTTTGGCCATATATTATCTGCCAGGCAGAGATATGGTGATGAGTAAAAATATCTGGTGTGGGAATATTTTGAAAATAATTATGACAATAAAGATTAATTAAAAGAGCGAGGGATTCTGAAGTACAGGTAAGAACATAAAACAAAAGAAGTGACCCAGAGGTTGGAGTTTGGCGAAACTCCAGAGACTGCGTTGAGCATCTAGGATACAGAGGCTAAGTGGGAGTAAACCATATGAAGAAAGAGAGAGAAAACAACAGTTTGACAATGTTTCTATGATAGGACACTTCTTGGAACATTCAAGGAACAAGAGTAAGTCAAGATGGAAAGAGTGTGAATATGTTATGGATAAAGATGAGGAAATGCCAATTGGATGAACGCCCAGAGAAAAGGGAGAGAGAGCAACAACAGAAAAGAATGAGAATAATACTTACTTATTTAGTGCATATTTATTGGGCTATTACTATATGCCAGATCTTTTGTTCAGTATTCTGAAATATGAAATAAATAGCTCATCATCTATTTCAGAAGATCAGATATGTGTTTAGAATACATTTGTGGGTGTGACTATAAGAAACAATAACTATTTGATAATTTGATAAAATATTACATGGCTTTCAAAGAAAAATAAACAAGGCAGCATATAAAAGGTATTAAGCCTTCAATACAGAAACTTTTGCTGGGCTACTAGAGAATAGGTTTTGTCCTCAGAATTCAGCATCCTATCAAATCAGTTAGCACAGAGGTCCCTGGCCCCAGGGCCATGCACCAGTACCTGTCCATGGCCTGTTAGGAACTGGGCCACATAGCAGGAGGTGAGCAGTGGGAGAGAGAACATTACCACCTGAGCTACCTTCTGTCAGATCAGTGGCAGCATTTGATTCTCATGAAAGTGCAAACCCTATTGTGAACTGCGCATCTGAGGGATCTAGGTTATATGCTCCTTATGAGAATCTAATGATAAATGTAATGTGCTTGAATCATCCCAAAACCACCCCCTACCCAATCCATGGAAAAATTGTTGCCTTCCATGAAACCACTCCCAGGTGCCAAAAATGTTAGGGACGACTGAGTTAGCACAAACTAGAGATGGAATGACAAGTACTGGTAAAGTAAAGTTAACAATTGCAGCTACAGTTTACTGAATTAAACAGTTATTGCAAATTAGCAAACAACACTTGCCAGCCTTCTAATCATTTGATATATTCTTTCATGTTCAGGTATAGATGACCAGAGTTTAGATTAGCAGGTAAAATCAAAAATTTCAGTTGTCTCCAACCATAAATACAAATCAAGTAGATGACAACTAGTAAAGATATATTCCCATGTCTGTTTCTATTTTTCAAATAGTCAAAATGAGTCCTGAGTTGCATAAGCTGCTGTCTGAAATTTGGAAATGTAAATGAAAATAAAATGGTATACCTGGGCCTGTGTCTTCCAAGCACTAAAGTATGTAGGTTATGGTGAGATTCTCACGTTACTCAAATTTGTAGGATTTATTCCCTGGACAATTTACCAAAGGTCAAGATTATACTTTTGCCAATAAAAACAATAAAAGTACATTTCTTGTACTATGTAGACTCCTACTTCATACTTTATAGACCACACCTACTCAATTTTCTCTACAGGAAGAGATTATGCATCTGTTGTGTCGTTTTTATTTATTTTTTTTCTTTACTAATCTTTTTTCTCCTTTGCCTTTCTTTATGAGAAAACCACATTTTTTTTTCAACAAGTAAGTCATTGATATTGTTTGACCATTCACCAAATTGTCTGATCTTCTATTTTTCTAGCAGAATATGATTCAGATTGTAATCTTTGTCTTAACACTGAAGATTAAAGAAATTTCACACCAGAGAAGAAACATGTTATGTTAATAAATCACACGTGTGATAGCAAGTATAGAACCTTCCAAAAAATGGTTGTGGAGGAAAATAATTTTGACCTTTTATGTTGAGTGCAAGTTTCTTGTGTAACTTTTCCACTAAATAATTTATACTTTATTTTGCCATGGAGAAAATAAAAGGAGGGGATTCAGGTAAGGATTTATAATTTGGACATCCTGCTTGGGGAAGTGATCTCGAACATGTCTCTTGCTATGCATTTTTAACTGGACACTGAATGCCTTATGTGAAATGCGAGTTCTTCATGCATCTATACAATGCAATTCTAATCAGGAATGAATTTTCAGATATTTTTTGTTTAAGACACTAAAATATTAACAAATATGAATATAGAATTTATATAACCCTATCTAAAACATGAAGTAATTAAGTACTGATTTGTTTTTCTTCAGTTTACTATTTTTCTGCTTTATTTGGGTGAATATGTGTTACCTAGTGCGTAAAATCCACTTTTAACACGCTGATTTATTTTCCAAGGTTAAAGGTGCATGCTCAGTGATTTCCATTACAGTTAATGTAAACGTTCACCATATTGAATGCAGAGATCCTGTGTGTTGTAGAATGGCCACAGATTTATCATTCCTGCAGAGGTTTTGCTCTTGGCATCCGATTAATAACATAAGCCAATGTCTACTTTTATTTACTTACTTTGATTTCCTCTTTGGGACTCTTCACTGATAACTATACTCATGACTCCCTGCTTTTTATCTGCTTTGTAGCATTTGTTGTCTTAGTTTTCCTCTCAATATGGCACCAGAGACAAACTGCATGGTATACTCTTTCGTAGAAGGGTAATCCATCTGCCCACCTCTTCCTCACTAGATCATCCTGGACATGGTTTCTATAATGTGGTATAATGGGGAGGAAAGCAATAACCAACAACCCTAGGATTCTTCATGTTGCTGCAGAATGCTAATAAAATGCACCATATGCTTCTGTGAACCAGAGTTTCTTTCTTAAATCTATGAAAGATAGTAAAAATCTGGTTTGAAAATGATGTCATCTAGCAGAATATTCTTCTGGAGGAATTTTTGGGTTATGCAAAATCCATATAGGTGCTTCTCTTACTGGAGGATTTATTAAAACAAATGCCTTTTGCCTCCTAAGAATCAGCCTGAATTTATACCTTCCTTAGGTAAAGGGAATAAGGTTGATATACTAAGAAGGTAGAAACTTTTGATATAAATGATTAACATATTATGCCACTTTACTAATATTATACTTTTACTAACAAGAGAGAAAAAAATAGTTGAGAGCTATTGCTAAATGATGGAGAGATAGATTGTTTCCATATCTACCAAAAATATGTACTAAATATTCTCTGTATAATGCAGCTCTATGTCATTGAGGAATGGCTCCATTTCTGTGTTTTCTGTTGGAAATCACTATATTTTTTACTAGTGTCCATGTTCTAATTTCAGAAGTCTCAACAATTAAAAGAAAATTAGAAGCCAAGTGCAGTGGCTCGTACCTGTAATTCGAGCACTTTGGGAGGCCAAGGTGGGAGGATCACAGGAGCCATAAATGTGTTAATGTATGAAATATGCTCATACAATGTGTAATTAATAATGTATCCCTTTATATAATATACTCTGAAGATGATCCTTTGTTTTTTTTTTTAATTTTTTTTTTTTTTTTTTTTTTTTTTTGAGAGACGGAGTCTCACTCTTGTTACCCAGGCTGGAGTGCAATGGCGCGATCTCGGCTCACCGCAACCTCCGCCTCCCGGGTTCAGGCAATTCTCCTGCCCCAGTCTCCTGAGTCGCTGGGATTACAGGCACGCGCCACCATGCCCAGCTAATTTTTTCTATTTTTAGTAGAGACGGGGTTTCACCATGTTGACCAGGATGGTCTCGATCTCTTGACCTCGTGATCCACCCGCCTCGGCCTCCCAAAGTGCTGGGATTACAGGCTTGAGCCACCGCGCCCGGCGGTTTTTTTTTTTTAACTATATTTAGTTTTATCTAGTATTTTCAAAGTACCCAAAGTCTAAACAAAAACAATATACTTTTAAAGGCAGTAGAAGAAAGTGGACAGGTTTGTAGGGTCATTTTGAAATATTTTTATTTTATTGAACAGAAATGAAGTGAGCACTTATCGTGCCTATTTTCATAGTTCAAGGAAAATAAAAGGTTTAGCTGGATTTAATGGCACATGCCTGTAATCCCAGTTACTTGGGAGATTGTAGTGGGAAGATCACTTGAGCCAGAAGTTTGAGACTTGCCTGGGCAACATAGTGAGACCTCATCTCTAAAATAAGTAAATAAACAAAATTAAAGGATCAAATAATACAGCATGTTGAAAACACATGGAATTAGGCCTTTATGATTTTACTATATGTGTATACATTCAATTTAAAGTTTCACGGCCTATGGGTCTCACAGCACTCATATTACTATCAAAATATCAGGAAGTTTTCCTTTAGGATTTCCTTTAGAATCTATCCCACAAAATCTTTCACATTAGACACCTTTGATTACTAGTAATTTGTAATTCTCTATCAAAGCAAAAAGTTTATTAAGGCTCTGAAAAACACCAGAGGCATAGAATATGCACATAAAAACAGAAGTATAATTTTATGAGTTGTCATAATACAGCCTTTTTTTTAATTGAAGCATTTCTTTTTTCAGGCAAACTCTGAGATGCTTAAGGGTATAAGGTCAAAGACTGGCCTACCTTATCTTGAGTTTAAGTTAGGATGTTAATATTTTAAAGCAGCATTCTAGTAGATAGGATTTCCCAGGTCACATTTCAATAATTCTAGTTCCTCATGTGATATACAATTATCACATCACATACAAATTTTATACTTGAGGCAGTCCATTGCAATGTCAGCTATGAATATGGCTATTCATATGACACGACTATTATGTCTCAGAGCTCCTGGAGTAAAAAAGGAGTTCTCCTTTATTGTCACCACAACATAACCTTTGACAATTATTTAAATCTTATATGCTACTCTATTTTTGTTATACTGTTTGATTTGTTAATTTACTACTTGCTTTCCATTTATTTTACCTGTAAATGAAGGCTAGGGTTAAACCACATAAGATGAAAAATAGATAAATAAATAAGCAGACAGACAATTAGAAAGGCAGATAAAGGTAGATTGAAATAGAAACATTGTTTCTCTGTCTTTGGGAAAATCAGATGCTTGCACCTTGCATTTTCACAAATGTAAATAAATACCTAACCACTACTCATTGGGACTAGACTTTGGAAAAGCTCTGAAAAATCAATTGTCAAAATGTACATTTTAGACTAAGAATCTAAGTATTCTCTTATTTTAAAAATCTGTCTGTGACTACTTCTGAGATGAATCTCTACGAATATCGCTCCTTTTTTATTGTTGGGCATGTGGTATGGCCAGACAATGAGAGGAGGTTTTCTTTATCTATATTTACAGTCTATAAATCATGTTTTTCTTGTGGAGATTTGTTTTTCTTTTGTGATAAACCAGTAATAAGACAGGCATAAACTTCATCTCATTTCAGAAGAACCATTGTAATAAGAGTGAAGTTCAATTTGGAATGTGGTATATGATCCTGAATAACCCTATGTTGGGAAATATACTGATA
Organism: Sapajus apella; assembly: GCF_009761245.1. Classification (NCBI taxonomy): domain Eukaryota; kingdom Metazoa; phylum Chordata; class Mammalia; order Primates; family Cebidae; genus Sapajus; species Sapajus apella. Next base: position 34,451,914 of record NW_022436941.1, read on the forward strand.
TTGGATTGCTATGCCCTTAACTGTGGCTCAAATAGATTTAAAGGCACGGCCACACCTCTGTTGGCAGGAGGTAAAGTTCCAAATATAAGGTATGGAAATTTGCACTGTCATTCATTCTGGGAAATAGGAGATTTTGAACAATCTTGACTGCAAAGAACCAGCTACAAAATATAAGTCTTAAATCTAGTACCACCAATATAATATGGATAAAAAATATTAGTTGTTAGTATTTTCATCTTTAACATCAAAATGTGTTAATTTAGAAGCATCACAGTCGACAACATCATTTTATCATTATCATCACCTTAACCACTTTGTGGCAGGAAATCTTTGGAGTAGGACTTGGAACTATGTTTTTAATGGCTACCTACTCATATTCCTTAAGATAGTTAAACCCCTGCTTAACTTACTGCCCATCTTCCAAATTCCTATTTCTGTAGCTTTCTGATGTGGGACTGAGAACTCAGTGTTTGGGAGAATTGTGATGTATGTGATGAATAACTATTTTTAAGAAATATTGACATAAGTTGAGAGGTACGTGTTTTTTATTCTTATGTGTTCATTATTTCTGGGAAATAAATACTGGAACTACCTCAGTGGAAAGACGGGAATAATTGACCAGGAACCAGCGAGAGATGCTTCAAGCCAAGCTGTGTGCCCATGGCATCTCACAAAAGATACATCTAGCTTCGATTTCATGTTGACTTTCTTTTTGTAATTATTTTAGGAAAATATTGGAGAAAGACTTGAATTAGCTGGGGTTTGGGCTCATTCTGTGATTTGGACAGAGTAATGCATGGAAAGTCAAGGTTCCTCCTTGAAACCTGTCTCTCCAAAAATGTCTATAGCTGCCCAAAGGAGTTAATGCAACTTTGAGCAGTAGTACTACTCTGAGGATAGGATAAATGGGTACTTCACTGGAACCTTTTTTTTTTAGTTCAGGAGGAAGGCCAGGAAAGAAAGTTGCAGTGAAAACAAATTTAAAAAAAGGAGAAGAGAGGAAGTAACAGGCCAGATATCATTTGTGTAACCCGTAACCCTAAATAATTAATAACAATTGTCAACAATATTAAAGTTTATATGCACACATATACACACACACATACACATACACACACATACAGTTTATAGTACACTTTGTCATACTTCATCTCGTTTTATCTTACCAGAACCTTTATGAGGTAGGTTTGGCAGGAGTTGCCAACTTATTTTATTATTAAAAAATAGAAACCTAAATTATTTTTCCTGCTTTTCTTCTCAGTCATAAAACATCTTACTTTTCCTCACTAGCTAGAGGTTAATAAATAAAAAGTACTAAGGGTTATATCCCTATATTAAGGATAATACATCTAAAACACTGTGAAGTCATCATTTTTGCATTTATTTTGCCAATACTCTGAGATGTAACATCAGAAGGTAAACATTGCAGAAGGAGAGACTATTTAGTTTAGCATCTCCAGCTAAATTGAATAATAAAACTTGCCATCTTTCAGTCTATGAGTAACTACGGTAACTAATAATATTAAACAGGATATGAGTTGCAGTCTCAAAGACACTGCATGTAAGTTTAGTGATGAACTTTTTCTAGCATCAAAACTGTTCTTTACTTGCTTGTTACATCCATTCTTTTTCATTTAGCCTTCTTATTAGCGGATAATAAATGATATGAATGTGAACATAGAATTGGCTCAGGTTGTAGAGTTGCACTAAATATTATGTGAACCTAGGAGAAGTTTCATATACTGTTAAGAGACTCCCATCCCTTTTCTTTCTTTAATGCCACAAATGATTTCCATGAAGATGAGTCATAGTACCCAAGAAGAACTAGATATTGAACTTTGCAAAAGTACAAGCACAGACCTTACCGACAGGCAGTTCATCATGTTTCTACATTAAGGTATTAATTTCAATTTCAATCTTCCTGTAAAACCAAAAGGAAGAATTTTTGATTATGGAGTAATGGCTTTACTGAAGTGACATAAATTATAGTTGAAGACATTAAAGTTACACAATAAAGGCTACTTCACACTCTTTTACAGAGCGTATTTCTTTCTAGTCGAGTCTCATTGCTTCTAAAAGTAACCTAGATTTTTACCAAAGCTCTTTACTTTTCATATAGAACTATTGTAATAATCTTAGAAAAAGATTGTCATAGGTCGTTGATAATGTTATTTTGCCTCATTTTATGGCATATCTTTTTAAGTATATCTTTGAAGACTCTCCTCTCACACTGATGTTGATGATGATAAATCCGAGACCGGCTTTAGTCCTATGTTAGCAACCAAGGACAAAAATCAAGGCCTAGCCAATATTATGATCTGACAGATTAAATTTTGGATTTCTTTTGTTTCTTCCTTTTTTCCTCTTAATTATATCTTATACATCTTATGTACATTTTGTTTGGAATTCCTTTAACAATACTACATATTTTATTGAACATAAATGATATTCTAAATCTACCTTAAATGCTAGAGCTATGATTCTGAATATGGCAGTGTGGATTTCTTCAGTGAACTTTTGGTAATGTTGAGGGAGAGCAAAAAGATAAACAATTACAAAAAAATATGATGATACCATGAAGTTAATAAGTATTTGGTGCTTTGCTATTCAGGCACCTAAGCCAGTCTCAGGAGTGCTGGAAGGCGTCCTAGAGTAAGTAACATAGAAGTGAAGGCCTGAAAGGTGAATTAGGGACTAGGAATTGCCAGGAATTAAGAATGCCAGAGTTGGAGGATGCAGGATTGTCAAAGACTCAAATTTAAGAGATAACCTAGATGTTTCAGGCATGGCAAGTAATTTCATTCTTACAAGCAAACAATTATTTAAAATTGCTTGCTTTAACATTATGAAAATGATATATAAACATTTTAAAAAATAATAGTACAGAATAATGTAGGCTGCTAAGTAAAACTTTCTTATAAAACAAACCATCAGTTCTCTTCCCCAGAGAGATAAATAATCAACTGCCTATATTATATAGTTTCAGCCAATTTTCAGACTTCTCTAGGCAAATTGGTATGTGTATATATATGATACAGATGTTTCTTTTTATCTTCATTTTTATTAACAGTATTTTTGCAGATCTTATATCTCTAAAATAATACTTCTATTAGAGACATATATTAAACTGTTCCCCAAAATTGATTTTTAATTTGTTATAAAAAAAAGTGCTGTAATTAGTATCAATGGATACATAAGTGAGTAGATCTATCCCTAGAACTTTTATTGCTAAGTTATGGATTGCATAAATTTTAATTTAATAGCTGTTGAAATATATATATATTTATTTGTTTTCAAATTTCTTAATCTAATTTAAGGTATTTATTTTCATGCCATTCCAAAAAATGAAATTTGGGTCAAATCCTATAAAATTGCAGATTTATAGATTAAGAACTGTTGGATATCTGCATTTTGTAAGGTTCAACTTTATATTATAACATTTTATCTTTGCCAAATTTCTAAGTGAATTATCTTTTGGATTTCCATAGTAAAATAAATTATCTTTTCAAAATGTTTTCTGTATGTCTTCAGCGTGCTTTGAATATTTTTCTATGAAGTTTTTCTGTTTCTTATACTAGCTTCCTCATTTTTATGATAGATGAACAATTTATACAAATTTTACTGTCCTAAATGTTACAATTCTTTCTGGACTCTTGTTTCTTTTTTATTTTGTTCACAGTGACTTTTTAATTATAAAAGTTTTTAAACACTTTTATAAACAAAATAATTGTCTTGGGTTTTATTTCAGGTTTAGAAGAGACTTACTCTGAGATTAAGTGCATGTGAGAGAGAAAGAGATCAATTAAATTCCTGTAGTACATTTATGTTTTCATTTGTTTAAATTTAGAATATTGATCCATTTGAACTCATCTATTAAAATAGGTAAGAGAATGATCCAATCTCATTTATTTAATAAAAGCTAGAAAGTTATAACAACACCACGTAGTAAACAATATACTTATCTTGCAATGCTTTGAACCACCAGTTGAGCATGCACAGAACTATGAGGATTTTATTCCCCCTGGTATTCTATCATGATCTGCTGATTGTTTTGTCTATCCCTGTGATGGCAGCAAATCATTTCAATTAGGGTATGTTTAATTCTGATTTTGAAAAATTATCCATCAAGTTTTTTACTTTATGACTTCCCTTGGCAATATTTACACACCTATTTTTATAGAGAGAGCTTAATTTTTATGTTACATATACCATTTTATAAACAAAAGTGAAATCTGTTATTTTTAGGAACTGTATTTACACACATGTATAAAGAATTTATATCTTTATAATATTCCTGTTTGAAATCCAAAAACAATCATATTTTTTCCTTTTATGCAAATCTCCATTTAGGTGCCTTAGTAAAATGTTAAATATTTTAACATAATTTTTTCACATTGTTTTCTTCATATCATCAAAATTCTACATACACTGGATTTAAAACATAGAAAGTCACCACCCACCACCACAATCAACTGTTAACTGTAGAAAGGCAGAATTCTGCCATACAGAATCACCAATAGTTTCAAGCTCCAAAGGCAAGCACTTGTATATGTTAAGCATTTCTTCAGTCAATTTTCTGGTTGTTATCTCTACAATATGTCTGCTCTTCTTAATTAATGAATTAATCAAACTTTTAATATTCCTTCTTCCAGATATGAAAGATGGTGGATTACATTAAGTAAAATGCATTATTAAATTCTGTTTCCTATTTATATTATCTTTTTATCAGCTCTTATTAACACTATAACTTTGAAGAATAGAACTAAAATTTTATTTCTTATGCCTCTTAATGAAGAAATTAATGTCTCTGTGCTTCCTTCCTTGTCTGACACCTGCTTGTTTCTATCAGCTGTACAATAACATAAATTATAAGATTTCTAACATATTCATTCTGTTTTTCAAACATTGTTAAAACTTTTTTAGATAATGATTCTATTGATTCTTCAAATTAAAAACGTACCAATAACAAGTATTTTTAAATTTTTAAACCATTCCTATAAAGTTTACAAAATTAATCAGGGAAGAAGGGAGGGAGAAAAGCAAAAATAAACCAAATTTACAGCACATTCTGCATTCATCATTAGTTCAGCTTATTCTCTGTCCTTCTTCCTCATAGCTGTTCAACGTCTCTTGGCTCAGAATCACAGACTCTGTTACAAGATTATAGTTTTCCTTAACTATTCTATAAATAGCAACTTGAACATTAGGAAACATTAAATTTTCCATTTGAAATATTCTTTCAGGTCCTGCATTCCAGTGAAACTACTGATGCCAGCTTCCTGAAGGGCCCCACAGAGAAGCTGATTCACTAAAGAAAGCAGTTTCTTTAGTGATTTTGCCTCCCTTACCCTGACCAATCAATGCCCCTAATTTTTCAACCCTTCACCCTCCATGATACCCTTAAAGACCCTGCCCAGACATCGTTGGGGGAGATGGATTTTAGGGTCTCCCTCCACCTCTTTGCTGGGAAGCCTATGATTATTTAACTCTTTCTCTGCTGCAAGCTCTACTGTGTGAGTGTAATTGGCCTGTGACTGCACAGTGGGCATATGAGCCTGTTGGTCCTGTGACAATATTATGATTTGAAAGAGCAAAACTCAATTCAGGCTTGAAAGAAAAATGGGCTAAAACTGAAAAAAGAAAATGTAACTCTTCATTTAAGGAAGATTGGGAGACAGAGATAAAATCAACTGCAAAATTAAGAAGAAACATTGTTTCTCCCTAGTTCCCGCACCAGTTGTAAAATGCCTTAGCAACCACTTACAGAGTGGTGACTACTGTTTGCTATTTAAATTTTATTATTAATTAATTAATTATTTTTAGAGATGGGGTCTCACTCTGTTTCAGTTTGGAGTACAGTGATGCCATCATAGTGCACTGTAGCTTTGTGGGCTTGAGCCTGGGTTCAAGTAGTCCTCCTTCCCCAGCCTCCTGAGTAGCTAGACTATAGGTGTGCACTACACCACCTGGCTAATTTTTTATATTTTTTGTAGAGATGGGGTTTTGCTATGTTGCCTAAGCTGGTTTTGAACTCCTAGGATAAAGTCACCCTCCCACTTTGGCCTCCCAAAGTGTTAAGATTAGAGGCATGAGGTACTATGCCCACATGCTATGTTCTTACAAATTATATCCATACTCTCTTGGCTATCTTGATTTATGCCTATGAATATGCAATGGTTAAACTGCCCTCACCTCATCACAGCAACCACTTTTTAGTTAATCTCCCCGTCTAATCCTGCTTTAGGTAGTGTCAATTCAGAATTGACTCTCCTCCTTTCAAACTTCCTTTTTTTATCCAAAATCTTTCAGCAGAGATTCAACTTTGCAAAAGTTGTTTCTTCTTTCTCACTAGTTGAGTAGCATGCCCTGGTTCCCTTTCTCTCTCTTTCTCTCTTTTAGGGACATTCCACAGTTCTTACTTGAGAGTTACCATGTTTGACTGCTGGCTGGTTTTTGGTATTTAGCTGATTAGGCTTTTATAGTGGAGAGTCCATCAAGATTTGAGATTTGGAAGCTGTATGCCAGAATCAATGGCTAGGTAACAGTGTACATGTGTCTCCAAGATTGGGGTAGCCTGGTCCTCTGATATGATCAAGTTTCACACTGAATTTGAGCTCTGATGGTCTCAGAGAGCCATTTTATGTCAGATTTACAATTCATTTATTAGGATATGATGTACTAATCATACTTGGATGTCCTGGTGAATCTTGGCTTCACAAACTCTGATGTTTGTGATTGTCTGTGTTTGTCTTTCTGTTTATGTGTTATGCTTTAGCTATTAAGAGATGTCTGTAGGGAGGGGCTGATAAGCCTACATTTAACAGGCCCCAGGGCTGAAGTTGAGTGAGTCTTTAGTCAGGCACCCTATGGAAAAGTTTGCTTTAGGTCACCTTTATGAAACCATGGTAGGACTCTCCACTGTGTGAAATCTCTTTGTTTTTATCTCAGTGTTTTACAGAGCTTTCTAGTGCTGCTCCCCTCCACTCTTTTTTTAAACTAGATTCTGTAGATGGAAAATTATGCAAGAGTCATTTTTCATTGATCGTATATTTCTCATGGAGTCATCTTACTCTCACTCACGGGGCCTGCCCCCACTCACTGGGTTAGAAACATACCTTTATTGCTTACACATAAAACCATGCTAATTCATTTGCTTATCTTTTTAATTGGCACAATCTAACCAAAGACAAATTGGAATTATTGAGGCCCCTTTAGGGAATTTTCACATGGACAAGATTGTTCATTTAAGAGGTGCCTTGGTATAGAAAGAAAGAAAAAATAATACAATTAAAAAAAAATGTTTCCTTTCTCTGTCAGGTTAAAGCTTCTGAAGACAATTCTAATGTAATTCTGAAAACTCTAACACTCGTTCTCTGGAAGACTTCCAGCAAAGGTGTAGTGGGTTGAATTATGTCCCCCAAAAAGATATATTTAAGCCTTGTACCTGGATGTCTGTAAATGTGATCTTTTTTGGAAATAGGGAAGTTAAGGTGAGGGTATACTGTGCCCTAAATCCAATGACTGATGTGATTTTAATGGAAGGAGAGTGAGATTTAAGTACAGAGAGGAGAAACACAGAGAGAAAATGACCCTGTAGAGACAAAGGCAAAAATTGGAGTAATGTGACGACAAAGACAAGCAATGCCAAGAACTGTCAGCAACCACTGGGAGGCAAAAGATAAAAGGAAAAAAATTTTCCTATGGCTCTCAGAGCGGGAGTGTGGCTCTGCAGACACCTTCATTTCAGAAGTTTAGCCTCCAGAACTTTGAGAAATTTCTGTTGTTTTAAGCTGCACAGTGTGTGGTAATTTCTTATGGATGCTATGGGAAACAAATACAAAAGATAAGTGAAAAATGCAAAAAGCTTGAGACTGCTTCACTGGTGGATGCTTCTCAATCCTACTCTAGTCTCCTTGCCTTCATCCAACTCTCACTCTGCCCCTCTTTTCAGCGTCTCCCTCTCCTTCTTCCCCACTCCGAGGGCCAGGCCAAGTTCCCAGAAACCCTTGGCCTTTTCCTCTTTCAGCTACTCCTAAAAACCCCAGGCAACCTTAATTTATTTCACATTTGTCTAAAGATAACACATTTTCACCATTTTTTCCACTTTTCTCTTTCGTTTTGCCTCTTTTTCGGAAAATTTTAAAGATAAATTGATCAGGAAAAAGCAATTGTTTTGTCATTATGTGCACACTCTAGGAATATCTATTTCAGATAAACAGATAAAAATGTCTAAAGAAAATGAAGAAGAAGTTAACTGTGATTCTTTTACTTTAAATAAAATGTGCACAGTAAGTTTAAATAATAGCCTTTGTAATGATAGTTACAAGATAAGAAGAAAAGGCCTTGGTTCAAGATAAAAGAGGAGCTTTCAAATGTGCTTTAAATTTTGTTTATGAATGTAAGATTTATAAATTGTATTTTTTAAAGTTTATATAATATTTTTGATAAAAATGTATAACTTTGTATTAATTGAAATGAGTTTCTAATCTTGTTTTAAAGATAACTCTGCTGCTTCTATATGGTTTTAGTAGATATTATATTCTCCTTTAAATAAGATTAAATTTAAAGTTTTCATGATTCAAGCTTACTACATAAATTATGTTTTCTAAAAGCTTTTTATAATTTCAAGCCAGAAAAGCCTTCTTTTATGGCAGTTTGCTTTATTGCCCTTCATAGATAGTATGGTTTTTTACAAATTGAAGATAGGCAACTCTGCATCAAGCAAGTATATCAGTAACATTTTTCTAACAGCATGTGCTCACTGCTTGTCTCTATGTTGCATTTTGGTGATTCTCAAAATATCTCAAATGCTTTTTAGTATTATATCTGTTGTGGTGATCTGGGATCAGGGATCTTTGCTGTTACTTTGTAATTGTTTGGGGCGCCACCAATAGCACTCATAGTAGATAAATGTATGTGTGTTCTAACTGCTCCACAGGCCAGCCATATCTCCATCTCTCTCTCTCTCTCCATGGTCATCTTTGTTTCTTGGGCCATAACAATATTGAAATTAGATCAATTAATAATCCTACCATGACCTGTAAGAATTCAAGTGAAAGGAAGAGTTGTATGTTTCTCGATTTAAATCAAAAGCTAGAAATGATTGAATTTAGTAGGGAAAGTATGTTGAAAGCTGAGATAGATCAAAAGCTAGACCTCTTATAAGAAATAGCCAAGTTATAACTGCAAAGGAAAAGTTCTTGAAGGAAATTAAGTGTTAGTCCAGTTGAACACACAAATGATCAAAAGGCAAAATAGCTTTATTACTTATGTGGAGAAAGTTTTAATGGCCTGGATGAAAGATTAAAACAGCCATCACATTCCTGAAGCCACAGGCTAATCCAGTACAAGTGGCTAACTCTCTTCAATTCTGTGAAGGCTAAGAGAGTCAGGAAGCCACAGAAGAAAAGTTTGAAGCTAGCGGAAGTTGATTCATGAGGCTTAAGGAAAGACACCATCTCTGGAACATGAAAGTGTACGGTGAAGCAGCAAGCGCTGATCTACAAGCTATAGTAAGTTATCCAGAGGATCTATTAATAGCCAAGATAATTGATGATGATGACTATAATAAATAGATTTTCAATACAGACGAAACTGCCCTCTAGTGGAAGAAGATGCTATCTAAGACTTTCCATAGCTAGAGCAAGGCGTTGCTTCAAAGCTTCAAAGGACAGGCTGACTCCCTTGTTAGGAGCTAATGCAATTGGTGACTTCAAGTTGTAGCTGATGCTCATCTATCAGTGTGAAAACCCTAGGGCCCTTAAAAATTATGCTATATCTGTTCTGTGTGCTATATGGAACAACAAAGCCTGGATGACAGCATATTTGTATACAGCATGGCTTACTGAATATTTTAAGCCCACTCTTGAGACCTATATCCAGAAAAAAATAGTTCTTTCAAAATATCACTTTCATTGGCAATGTATCTGGTCATTCAAGATTCATCTATATTATAGAGTGGATCTACAGTTTATCTCTTTCTATTGCCAGAGTTTGTCATTATATGGCTATACCATGATTTACACAATAGTTTTTAATGGCAATGAGGTTAACTCTCTCGGGTGTCTTTAGTAGCTTTTCCTATAAACTGATAACTGATTATCTGATGTGTTTTGAATATCCCCCCTAGCTCTAGATTCTGCCTTATTACAAACTGAAATTATTAAATATTTCAAAGGATTTACATAATATACTGTTTAATCAATAATTATGTGTAGCCTTTTCTCAGTATCCTCTTAAATAACCTTTGCTTGATCTAAAACTTACAGACTTAATTTTCTGGACATAAAACTAGAAAAAGACTGTTTTTGAACCCTGATGGATAGGACCTTATGTGGTACTGTTAACAGCGAGTACATCTGAAAATCCAAATGTTTCATGTTTAGGTTCATGCCTCTCAATTAAAGAAAAATATACCATACTCAAATCACCATCCCCCAAAACTGTCCTTATCAGATACCACGAGCTGAGAGTTCTTAAGCCCCCTACACACACACACATATATATACACACACACAAACACAAACACACACTCACACACACACTCACACCTCCTCCACTTAAACAGTTTTTGAAAGGTGCTAACTCAACCTAAGTACTTTGCATTAAGTAGATGACTGCCTGAGATTCTGGGAGTTCCCACCACAGAACAGAGTGAAGAGCAGAATAATAAAGATTAAACCTGTGGTTGTCATGCTTTAATCTTCATTATTCTATTCTAGGTATATTTTTTTCTCTGTTACTAGCTTATGGCTACCTTTAACTATGTTACTTAGATTCCCTCAAATTTTAATATTGCTTTTTACATTATTAGTCACTCCTTGATATGAGTCAAACACTTACCTATAGTTTGCTCATGAGCTGGCTAAAATGTGTAAAAAAACCCCTGAATATTGGATTTTCTTTGAAAGACAAGTTCCTTTTGTACCAATCTTTTGTAATAGATCCATTTACTTACTAAATATTTGTACCCAACTATTAAGAAACTTTTTAGCTGACAAACATCACATTAGGCCAACTAGGAATCTAAAAACCCTATCATGTTGTGCATTTTTTCACTGAGGTGATGCTCAGGAACCATTTGTTGCATTTACCTTTTATAACTACTTTCATAGATACATAATTTGAGGAAGTCTGGAAAACAAATGGTATATGTTCAAAGGTTGTCTTACTTTTACAGACTTCACAATAAATGTGTGTTAGGCTCAGGTCTCAGTTTATTTGGTTTATATATACCTGATGGTTATGGTTTCTATACAGAAAACAGTCACTACATGTCAAACAACACCAACAAATAGCCCTGCAGCGCTTTAATTCTATGTGGCAAGCTCATATAGTTGGATTTTGGCCAAAAATGGATCACTGAGTGACTTCTAATGATTGGTACCAAATTTCTAGCACAGAAGATTATTGGTTATTACTGACTCATGAGAGAATATCTGTTAATCTCCACAAAATCACACTGGTTTTCAGGAGAGTCCATGACATCACCTAGGATTTATTTTGACTTTTCCTTCATGCCCTCTTTTATTCATGCCCTTCTCTCTCCCTCAGTTCCTAATGACCACTGATCTATTTCTCTCCTTATATATTTACTTGTTCCAGAGTAACACATAAATGGAATGATGCAATATGTCGTCTTCTTTTGTCAGATAGAATGCATTTGAAATCCATCTATGTTGTTGTCTGTATTGGTAGTCTCTGTTCCTTTTTGTTGCTACATATTTCTTGTAATGAATGTATCTTGGCAAATTCTTTAATTTGAAAACTCTAGCTTTTCTTTAGCTCCAAGGCAAATTCTTCTAATTTTAATTTTATTATTTTCTTCTTTCCATTTTTCTGATTTCTTTATAGTACTCTAGTCTGATATCAGACATCCTGCTTTATGCTTTTATCTTTCATTTATGTCAACTGACTTTTAGTTTATTTGTTCTGTAGTTGAGGAAACTTCCTTGAACTTCGTATGTTTGTGTTATTGGTGTTTGTGTATGTGTGTAATTTAGGAAATTATGTTTTTAATTTTTAAAAACTTATTTTCTGATTTCAGTGTAATATTTTTAATTTGTCTTTTTCAAGATACTGCTTTCAAGGCTTTTAAGTTCTTTTATCCATAAAATAGATTTCACCAAAATCAGTTGTTTTCTTTACCTTGATCTCTTTTTTGCTTGATTTTTTTTCTCAAATATTTGGCAAATCCTTTTTTTCCAGCCATAATTAAGAATGAAATCCTAGTTTAATTATTATATTTAGTCAATGCAGGTTTCTTTGCCTGTGTCCACAATATATATGGAAACAGCACTTTCTTTGTAGATATCTCTCTGTGATGGGTATTTCTTGAATATGGGGTACAAGAATGCAAAAGAGTACCCATGTCCACATTAAACAACTCAGATCAGTTCAAAATTATTAGTTAATTCCATTAGAGAAGAGTTCTTAGTTTAGTGCCTGGGTATAGATTCTGTGTTGCCAAGTGCTCTGCATGTGTCGGAAGGCAGAAAATGTGATAGCTGAGGTAGCTTTTCCATAGATAGTGCTTCCAGTTAACATTCTTCCTTCATTACCAGCTGGTCCTACTATTTGTCTAAATGCCTGACAATTTATCTGAAGGCATTTTTTGGGAAGACTTATTTTATCTTTGCTCCAGTATTTTCCTTTTATCTTATCCAGAAAGTAACTACTTTGTTTTGATGTATCCATGTGTACTTCCTGTCCCCAAGAAATCTTTCAAAATGTCTTGTCAATGAGATCTCTGATCTCCCATTCTCAACAATGTAGGTTTATTCCCTTTTCATCTATTTCAGCTTCATTCTTCAAAGACTCAAACATTTATAAAATCAGAATTCTGACAGAAAGTAAAGGAAGTGTATGCGGTCATACTGAAATATTTACTCAGCTTCAATTTTGTCACAAAACTTTGTAGTTCAGTTATTCTAACTAGATATAAACCATGTACTTTATATCTTTTCCCACATAATTACTAACTAATATATATAAACTATTTTCTCTATCTTTATATGTTTATATGCTATATATATGTATAAGGTATACATATATGAAAACTATTTCTAAATTTTATTTTGATTGGTGAAATATTACAACTTGTTTAGATTTAAAGTCACACATACAACAGAAACAATTTCTATGTTTAACTTCTAACTAAATTTGTATCATTATTCATTATGATTTTTATGTTTAACCTTTACGTTTATATCAGCATTTATTATGGTATTAAATGTTTCACCTTGGACAGAATGAACTTCCAAAAACTTTTCTTAGATTCCATGAATGGCAGAAACAAAATCAAATCATCTTTGAATGAACTGATTTTATTTTTGTAGCATCTGCTGACAGTAATGAGAATATGACATCATTTAATTGTTGGTGAAGTTCTTTTTCTGCGAAAGGAATTAATGCATTAACACCTATTGCTTCACTTTTCAATTCTGAACAGGAAAATGTGAGATTAAGACTAAATAATACTGTTAGAATAGTGAAACTGAAAATTCATGCTTTAGAGAAAGCTATAAACTCTCTCTGCAGATTTATATATTAAAATGTTTACTTCAAGTACATTCTTCCCAAAATAATTCTAAACTTTTGAAGTAAATGCTAATATGTCTTCAGTAGATCTGTCTCTTCCAGTTCTCATATTCAGTGATGTTACTATGGCCTCCATGGGGGATGGTAAACATTGACAAATAATTTATGCAAGTAACACTTTCATTTTCAACTTTCTTGAGAAATAGAAATTCATTCACTTTTCATTAAATGTACTTATTCCCATCCTCCACCTTTTTAGCTCATTGCTGCTGAAAGCAATTATTACATAACTAAATGCAGTTGCTAGATGGTAAAATACATTAGAAGTTATACAATTATTACACACAATAAATGATGAAACTAAGCTAAATGATGAAACTAAGCTAATTCATTGAGGTATTATTTACATACCATGAAATGCACTCATTTTAAATTTTTCAGTGAATTTCATTAAATTTATAGGTTTATGCAATCATCACCACAGCCTAATTTTGGAACATTTCCGTTATACCAAAACAAACTGCTTTCCCATTTGCAGTCACTCCCAGTTCCCATCCCAAACCCAAAAAACAGATAATCCACATTATGTCTCTATAAATTTGCCATTCTGAGTATTTCTATTAATGCAGTTGTAGTCTGTTGAATCTGGCTTTTTTTGCTGACATAAATGTTATATAGGTTCATCTGAGTTGTAGCCTGTATCAATATGTATGTTGTTTCATTTGTGTTAAGTTCCTTAACAGAAATTTTGAGCCTCTGGTTTGCCATACATCTTTCAAACACTTTCCCTTTGAACTCTTGTATTTACCCAAGTACTCTAACCTAGTGACTAACTAGCTGCTTCATGTATCTTTCATAATGCCACAGCACAACTGGTATTTATTCTAGTGTCTGAAAGAGGCAACAGTGGCACATTCTTTTCCCACCACCTGGAACTGGAAGCTGTTGGGTGTCAGAAAAGTGACATGGACTACCCAGGATCTTCTTTCAGGTTTTAATGCATATTAAAATGACAACTATGTTTACTGTGCATGTGCAGCACATATTTCTAGAACACTGCAAATCTTAGCAGTAAAAGATGAAGTCTTCAAAATCTGTTCCACTCTATTGTAAATGTTTACTATTATCAATGAATATTGGTTTTTTTGAAAAATTTTAACTTTCATTTTAGGCTCAGGGGTACACATGAATGTTACACAGAAAAACTCATGTCATGGGAGTTTGTCATACTAATTACTTTGTCACGCAGAAATTATGGGTAGTACCAAATAGTTACATTTTCTGCTCCTCTCCCTTCTCCCACCTCCCCCTTCAAATATTCCCTAGTGTCTATTGTTTCCTTCTCTGTATTCAGAAATTCTCATAATTTAGCTCTCACTTATAAGTGAGAACATGCAGTATTCAATTTTCTGTTTCTGCATTAGTTTGCTAAGGATAATAGCCTCCAGCTCCATACATGTTCCTACAAAGGACATGATCTTTGTTTTTTTTATTGCTGCATAGTATTCCACGGTGTATATATGTACCATTTTCTTTATCCAATCTGTCATTGCTGGACACTTAGGCTGTTTCCATGTCTTTGGTATTGTGAATAGTATTGAAGTGAACATTCATGTGTATGTGTCTTTATGGTAGAATTATTTATATTCCTCTGAGTATATACTCAGTAATGGGATTGCTGGGACAAATGGTAGTTTTGCTTTTCACTCTTTAAAAAATCACTATACTGCTTTCCCCAATGGTTGAAATAATTTACACTTCCATGAACAGTGTATAAGTGTTCCCTTTTCTTCACAACCTCACCAGCATCTGTTATTTAATTTTTAATCATAGCTTGGTTAAGATGGTATCTCATTGTGGTTTTGATTTGCATTTCCCTCATGATGGATGATTTTGAGCTTTTTTTCACATGCTTATTGATGCATGTATGTTTTCTTTTGAGAAGTGTCTGTTTGTGTCCTTGGCCCACTATTTTATGGGATTGCAAATTTGAATAAACTTTGCTTTACATTTAAAAATCTGAATTGTGTGTAAAGACACATAAAGTGAGACTGTCCAACAGAAACCATCATGTGTGATCCCTCTAAACCCAGAGTACTATCTCAAAATATAAGTTGGTTTCCTGCACTTGTTGGGTTTCTATAATTGTTGTTGCTATTGTATTTTAGCACAATTTATGTATGTAAAATACATGTGATTTATATATTTAAAGCTGCGATTTTTACATAGTAATGCTACTACCAAACAACTACCACTATATTCCCTCATTTTATCTGATGAGATTTTTTTGTCCTTTTTGTTTTTTCCATGTAAACAATCATATCAGATTCAAGCAATAACTGATTCATCAATTCAGGATAGAGAAGAAAAGAAAATTAGAGACACATAGGTCTATATTGCTTCACACAAGAATATAGCAGTGAAATAGAGCATAGTGAAGAAGAGAAGAGATATAAGTGATCTTAGAAATGCCCTATAATTATGAGCAGTAGCCTGACAGTGACCAAGGTTGCTCTTTTGTGTCTCCATTGCAAGACAATCTCATCCTCCTATTTCAAGACAACTGAGATTAGTTTATAAAGACAATCTGATATACACAAGTATTCAAGTATTAGCTAGACCAATCAGGTTATTATATTCTATTTTTAGCTAATTATGTAATAAGAAGAGACGGAAGAAAGGAAGAAAATGGACATCACCTTTGCACCATGCTTGTCAATCAAAATGGAAACAAATGAGTTTATTGTGGCTAGAAATTGATCACTCAGGAAAGAAGCTTTGGGTTAACATTAACCTTAAAACTGTGCAAATTATTTCTTGCAAGTCACAAAGGGATGCTAATGCATATCTTGGTAAGAAACCTCTCTATTGCTCATCATGCAGCTTCAAAGCTAACCTTAATCCAGTGGCTGTTTGAATGTTGCTCTCTAAACACAAAAGACTTTCTTTTCTTAATTTTTGTTGTTTGTTATTTTATATTTGGGTCATAGAAACCCAGTATGCACCCATGGAAATATTCTGTATCAGGTAAGAGTAACAAAAGCAATATGCCTGAGAAAGACAACTAGATTTAAAAAACCAGGGGTTCAAAGATCCTCTGAACCAATTCAGATATAGTCAGCATTTAGAAAGTAAGGAATTACATTGTACCATTTAGACATAATAATAAAAATGAACTGAATAAAATGCAAATTCAGGGTTCTGAGATAATAGTCTGCTGCCACAAAATCATAGTCTTCTCATTCTCCTTTAAATTGTTAGAAGAAAAAATAGATGATTATAAAAGAAAGGATTTCATCTCATTTTGTGTATCAAAATAAAAAGAGGACTGTCAGATGGATAGTTTTCATTTTAAAATGCCACTTGTTAGAACCTCAGTTCAAATGCCATCACCTTCATTTCACTTCATAATAGTTTACTAGAGCCTAATTTAGGATAATTCTGAATGCAAAAAGCAATTTAGCTAAGGAACTAGAGGTGGAAGGAGCTTTATTACAGGAGAGTGGTACAGCCATTGTGACTCACACCTATAGTCCCACCTACTTGGGAGGCTGAGGTGGGAGGATTGCTTGAGCACAGGAAGTTGAGGCTGCAGTTAGTCATGGTCCTGACCCTAAGTTCCAGACTGAGCAACAGAGACTCTTCTGTCTCCAAAAAGTAATAAACACAATTTTAAAAGAAAGTGGATTGTTCATAATCAAAATATATTTGAAGGGAAAAACCCTTGTAATGTATCTCAATTCCAAATATATTTGCAGGGGCATTTGATGAACTATTGGACTAATGTCCCTCACTTATATGATTAAAAAACTTGAGGCCAGGACCTCAAATTTGAGAATCCGATGGCATGGCATATTCTGTGGATTCATCCACCTCTGTTCAGAGATTCACTCTATTACAATCACTTGTTGCTGTTTATTTAGGATTATAGATGTATATGTGTGTGTGTGTGTGTGTGTGTGTGTGTGTGTGTGTGTTAAAAGAGAGACAGAAAGAAACAGATGGAAGGAGAGAGAAATCAGAGAATTATTTACATAAATATTATTCTTTATTTTTTTCTAGAAAATATACAAATAAAATTCCATCAATTGGATGCTGTGATGTATTTCTAACTTTGCATCTATTCTTTTCTTCATTAATGTTATGTACTTTTCAATTAGAATTTGTTGAGCCCTGAGCCAACAGTATAGTTCAATTCCCAGACAGTGAATAATGCTATTAAAGTGAGGTTAGAGGTTTGATGAATGGCAGAAATTGCTGCTGTGCCTATATAGAAATTACAGCATCCCATCCCATTTTTTCCAGATTGTTACTTAGCTTCTAGAAATAAAAGTATATCTTTTTGGCTATTAATATTTGACTAAAGGAGAGTTCAGGTTAAAATGTCATAAATTTTGGAGTCTGACAAGTTCCCAACTTTTGTTAACTATTTCCCAGGAATTGAGCATATCAGTGCATAAACTCATAGCAATGCTGAAATTTTACTAGGACAGGAATGTATTGAATTGAACAAAAAATACTTATTATGTATCTTCTTTTAGTTTTATCATTTACTTTGACAAAATTGCAAACCACAGATTAACATTTTAGATGGAGAATACAAAACCCCTTCAAGATTGACTAATGAAATTGAAAGGTGGCTTAATAGCTTGAGAAGATAAGAAAATATATTAATCTTTCATTTTCTGAAATCATAATTTTCTAAGGTAAGATAATAAATGTGTTATTTCATATTTTTGAACTCACATTCTGATAACCTCCTGGTTAACTTTTGTCTGTCTAACAAAGGCTGTCTCTTTCACTTCACACTGGAATCACTAAATTATAGTGATTTCTCTAGAATAGTAATTTCTATATGAATAGAAACTGAAAATATCCAATGCTAACATCAAAATCAGTTTTAGTCTGACTTCCATGTTAAGGACAGAGGTTCAACAGAAAATGTCATAGTGGATTCTTCAGAAGATGTATAAAGCGAAATATGGTTAAGCAATCAAGGTGATATAATCTGAATCTGACTACCAATTCTTACAAACCATGTGATTTTGGATAATTTACTTGCCCTTCTTATGCTCATGAAAATTTAGGAATTTTCGATTCCTAAAACAGGGAATGATAATACTATTAATCTTGAAAGAGGATTTAATAAACATTTTCATCAAATAAACTAGCTTATCACAGTGCCTAGACTATTAAGCACTAGAGATAAATTCATCTTCCTAAATTAGGAATTATCTAAAATTTATGTTTTTGTTTAACTAGAATAATTATGTTTCCAAGTCAAGTCTTATTCTTTTCAAGATTTTTGTTGTGATAACAGCCAATTTTTCTTGTGTATTAATATTTAATATGCTCATATTTAAAGAATAGAAAACATCCCACCATAGCACTTGGGCAGTGGTAGTTGCACAAAAATAAGGAAGAAAAAATAGTGTTGAAATCCTTGTCCTTCCTGGCTTCTTTTGATATTCTCTATCAGTTTTTGTGATATCAAACATTTAAATTTATTAATCTAAAACATAGAGAAGTGGGTTTTTGTTTTGTTTTGTTGTGTTGTTTTGTTTTAACCTATGCAGAGGGATATCATAATCCTTAGACCATGCATCAGTTAAGGCACAACTGTAGAAGCTAACAGCACATTTAAAAATGTATTCCATGGCCTGAAAAATAATGTGGTAGGCTTCCCAAATCTTTTTCCACATGAAAAGAATGTAGGAAGGCTGGTGCCCCCAAAATATATCTACCTTTTATTAAAAATTTGCCATAAAATGTATGTTCTTTTATAAATTCTAAAATATGCAGATATTGGTAAACACAAAATT
This sequence comes from Sapajus apella, assembly GCF_009761245.1. Lineage (NCBI taxonomy): Eukaryota > Metazoa > Chordata > Mammalia > Primates > Cebidae > Sapajus > Sapajus apella. The sequence goes on from NW_022436941.1 coordinate 34,471,275, forward strand.
ACTATTTTCTCATGACATTCCGCGAGTGAAATGTTTATATATGACTATGTTTTTGCTACATAAACTTATATGGTATGTTGTTTTTGAAATACTCATCCATATATGTCTTTATTAGTCCGTTCTTGCACTGCTATAAAGAAATACCTGAGCTGGGTAATTTATAAAGAAAATAAATTTAATTCAGTCTTGGTTCTGCAGGCTATACAGGAAACATGGCTGGGGAAGTATCAGCAAACTTACAACTATAGTAGAAGATGAAGGGGATGCAGGCATGTCTTCACCTGGCTAGAGTAGGAGGAAGCAGGTGGGGAAGGTGCCATACACTTTTAAACAAACAAATTTTACGAGAACTCTATCAGGAGAACAACACCAAAGGGGGCATTCTGCTCCCATTATTCCAGTCACCTCCCATCAGGCCCTACCTCCAACTTTGGAGACTACACTTCAAAATGAGTTAGGTGGGAATGTAAATTCAAACCATATCATTCCACCCTGGCTCCTCCCAAATCTCATCTTTTCTCACATTGCAAAATATAATCACCCCTTCTCAACAGTCCCCCAAAGTCTTAACTCATTCCACTATTAACTAAAAAGTCCACAAGTCCACTTGCCTTCTGAGACAAGGCAAGTTCCTTCTGCTTATGAGCTTGTAAATAAAAACAAGTTAGTTATTTCCAAGATACAATGGGGATAGAGACATTGGGTAAATATTCCTATTCCAAAAGACAGAAATCAGCTGAAAGAAAGGGGCTACAGCCCCAATGAAAGTTTGAAATTCAGTAGGTCAGTCATTCAATCTTAATCTCTTTTGATGCCATGTCTCACATCCAGAGCACAGTAGTGCAAGGGGTGACCTTCCAAAACCTTAGGCAGCCCTAGCCTTGAGGTTTTGAAGGGTACAGCCTCCATGGTTGTGTAACCAGATTTTCTGGAAATCTGATTCTTGGCCTTTCCAACCCTGATGAATCGGGAAGGGCACCTCGGTGTCACGGTAAGTGTTATAGCTCAAATAGAACTCATGGACTTAAAAAGTGTGTGGTAGTGTGGTTTATTAGGCTGAGTGAAAGTAGGGCTTCCAACCCATGGAAGGAGATCTGGAGGGGGTGCTGCTGCAGGCTTGGATGGCTGGAGTTTATACTCCTGAGTTATTGCCTCTCCCTTCTTGTTCTCATCCAATGAGAGGGGTTTTTTCAAACTTTCTCTGGATCAGTTGATGTTTGAATCCTTTACTGGATTGGTTACTGCTTTAAAACCCTGAGTCACTGAGCCTCCGCCTCCAGGGCCCAGAGCCAGGAAAATCTCTTCCCTGGGAACAAAGTCCCTAGCTGGCCAGAGGCAGGAAAATTCTGTCATTGGTAACAAAGCCCCTAGCCACCCTGGAAGTTTCTCTAACACAGTCCCTCTGTTGCTTTCACATATTGACTATTGGGTGCCTGTGGCTTTTTAGGCACGTGGTGCAAGCTGTTAGTGGATCTACCATTCTGGGGTTTTGAGGATGGTGGCCCTCTTACCATAGCTCCACTAGGCAGTGCTCCAGTGGTGACTCTGTGTGGGGGCTTCAACTCCACATTTTCCCCCTGCACTGCCCTAGTAGAGGACTTCCACGAGGGCTCTGACTCTGTGATAGGCTTCTGGCTGGACATTCAGGCTTTTCCATTAGTATTCTGAAATCTAGGTGGAGGCTTTCAAGCCTCAACTCCTGCACTCTGTGCACCCACAGACGTAAACACCACATGGAAGCAACCAATGCTTATGGTTTGCACACTCTGAAGCAATGACTCGAGCTGTACCTTGGCCCCTTTTAGCTATGGCTGGAGCTGGAGCAACTGTGATGCAGGGCACCTTGTTGTGAGGCTGCATGGAGCAGTGGGGCCCTGGGCCTGAGCAGTGAAATCGTTCTTCTCTCGTATACCCCCAGGCCTATGATGGGAGGGTCTGCCTCAGAAATCTCTCACATACGCTATGTCTTTTCCCTACTGTCTTGGCTATTAGCACTTGCCTTCCCTTTAATTATGCAGATTTCTACAGCCAGCTTAAATTGCTCCCCTGAAAATAGACTTGACTTTTCTATCACATGGTCAGGCTGTATTGTTTTTTCAAACATTTATGCTGTGCTTCCTTTTAAACATAAGTTCCAATTTCTTTGCTCATGAATATGAAATAGGATACTAGAAGCAGCCAGGCCATGTCTTGAACACTTTGCTGCATGGAAGTTTCTTCCATCATATACCCTGAATTATCCCTTTTAATTTCAGAGTTCTACAGATACCTGGGGTGGGGGCACAATCCAACCAGGATCTTTGCTAAAGCATATCAGAAATAACCTTTGCTCCATTTCTCAGTAAGTTCTTCATCTTCATCTGAGACCTCATGAGCCTGGACTTCATCGTCGATATAATTATGAGCATTTTGATCACAATATTTTAACAAGTCTCTAGAAAGTTCTAGACCTTCCCTCATCTTCCTGTCTTCTTCTGAGGCCTCCAAATTTTTCTAACATCTGCCTTTTACCCAGTTTCAAAGCTACCTCCACATTTTAAAGGATCTTTATAGTGATACCCTGCCTCTCAGTACCAATTTTCTGTAGTAGTCTGTTCTTCCACTGCTATGAAGAAATACCAGAGAGTGAATAATTTATAAAGAAAAGTTTAATTCACTCAGGGTTTTATAGGCTGTACAGGAAGAATGGCTCTAGAAGCCTCAGGAAACGTTCAAACATGGTAGAAGATGTAGTGGACACAGACACACCTTCACGTAGTCAGAGCAGGAGGAAGAGAGGGGGAGAAAGTGCCACACAGTTTTAAACAACCAAATCTTGTGAAAACTCTATATGAAAACAGCACCACAGGGGAAATCTGCCCCCATGATTCAATCACCTCTCACCAGATGCCACCTCCAATATTGGTGATTACAATTTGACCTGAGATTTAGGTAGGAACATAAATCCTAACCATATCAATATGTACTCAAAAAACAATGTAAATGGTTTGTCATTGTTACTTTTTTTGTCACCTCATAGATGGTTTTTATCTCTACTGAATGTCCTTTTTCTCTGATCACTAACTGAGTCATACAGATACTCTGAATCAATCTGTGTTGCACTTTTACTCACAGGTGGAAATGGCATCTCTTCTGCCTCACTAAACTGTTCTTTATGGTTAGAGGAGGACAAGTAATAAAATCATATTTTTTGTCTGATAATAAACATCTTCTGTACTCTCAATATAGTTTTTCTTCAGGTACTCAATAGGTACATATACAGGATTTTGGTGATTTTTTAGTTTACATGTTGGCACCATTCTTTGCCTACTGACTTTAGTCTGTTTTTTATTCTGAGAGTAATATATTGCTTCTAGAATTACTACATTTTCATTTACATTGATCTCTCTTGAAGATTATATCTAATTCCTGAATCGTCTTTGATGATTATCCCAGTATTTAGTATTTATGGTTCTAATTTAGTCTATATGATATTCAATATTCTGTCAGTATTGGACATGATTATTTTTTATTGATATGTCAGAGGTTAATCAATATGCCTGGAGTCATAACAAAGCAGATGTGAATACTGGTATTTAAATGTAGATTGTTGCATAAATGAGCCGTTTGAGATTCACAATGACAGTTGTGCAGTTAAGATAATGTTGAAGCTATATTTTCTAGACTTTCTATCATTTTAGTTATCTTTTACTTCTTAAGAAGTCTGACAAATTATGAAGCATGTAACTAACTGGAATTGTCTGTAAAAAGTCCCTTAGACAGAGATTCTCAATCTTGGTGCTATGAACATTTCAAGTCAGATAATTATTTGCCATGAAAGATTGTCCTTTGCATTTTAGTATGTTTAGCACCATCACTGGCTTCTCTACTAGATGCAAGTAGTACGCCTCACCAATTGTGACAATCAGAAATGTCTCCAGACATTCTCAGAAATTGCTCAGGTCATAATCACTGCTTTAGATACCGTCATAACAATATGAATAAAACATTATTGTAAACCAGCCTTCTTATTGCTTCTATGTTTTAATAGAAAATAAAGAATTTTCATCTCTTACGGGTAAAATTTAAAACTTTACTCCAGAACACATGTTATTCTCTCTAACTGACATTTCCTGCAGGGAGCAAATTGAGGTGACTGTAGTCATCACCTCATCAGTTACCAAACTGACTCCATAACTCTTGGGAATATATCCATTGAAACTCCCAGAATTTTATCCTAGGCCATTTCCAGTTTGGGCGTGTCTTAAATTGCCACTCTTATTCAGATGACGTGGCTCACTTCTAAAAAACAAAACAAAAATCTTGCTAATGTGTAATGTTTTGTACACTTTGAAACTAGAAAATCTGATCTACACATGACTATTAAGGCTTGTTTTTCTGTGTATTTTTCCTCTCTATGTGAGTATAATGCATTAAGTACAGATAATCAGCTGAAATCTTGAATGTTCCCAAGCTCTTGTGGATTTCTATTAAATACTTACTATTATTCAAGGAAGACTTTTGTAGTTCACTATATAAACCTGCTGCCTAATTTTGCAATTAGGGCACTTAAGGAGAAACACTTTTTTTTTTTTTTTTTTTTTTTTTTTTTTCTGTTGTTCTCATTTACATGGCATATCTCTTCTGCAAAATTCAAAGCACTTTGTTATTTTCAAAAAAAAAAACTGAGTTACAGTTTGGGAGTAGAAGAAGATAGGAAGAGGAAGAAGGAGTGGGAGAGAAAGACATAGATTGAGGGAGGGGGAAAATGATAGAAAACAGATTTAAAAAAAAATTTTAGAATATAAGCAGATTAATAAACAGGGCATTTAACTTTCTTGGAAAGCAAGCTGAGAAGGGAAATTTCTCTTGCAATTACTTTATTTGGCATCTTGAGGATGCGTGCAACAATTGTTCTTTTCCAGACTATAAATTACAGCATCTAAAGATAATTCTACTCCTCTTTTCTTGATAAATAACTTAACATAATCATTTTCCTTTGTTTCACCTCCTTTCTCCATGTCAGATTCTAGTGAGCAAGATTCTTACACATTAGGTATCTGGCTAGTTAGGATTAGAGGTCAGTGCAAGTAATATGAAGAATTTGATCCCTCTCTGGTTCAGGAAATCAAGGGCTGGGACAGGAGACTGTGGATATTTTAGGGATGTCCTCTTCATTCTATCATGTGTACTTCTGAGGAAGAGAAAGGCTGACCTAAAAATCACAGGTCAGAAGTTTGAGATCTCATTCCTTTCATGGGAAACAAACTACGGTTTGGATAACCAGGTTTTCTATAGTAGTTGCCACTGAGTATACCTATTTATCCAGGCCTTCGAAACTAAGAACAAATGTACTTTTTGTAATCATTGTACTAAAAGCAGTGATATCTCTAACAAGTAATTGGAAGAAAATTTGGGATTTCTATCTTTATAATTTAAAATAACAGACCTAGCGTGATCTATTATACATCACTTTAGTCTAAACAAAAGGAGTTGGTTAAAGCAGGATTACTCCTTATGTTTGTTTTTAGGGTGCTTTGTTTTCTGCTTTGTTTGTGGTTTCTTTTTCTTTTTTCTGTTTTACTGACTTAAATTGCCAACACACAAGCAACATATGAATACTAGAGCATACAGTGTTTACTGTTTTTTTTTTAAAGACCAGTGAACTTAGGCTCCCATCCAATGTCACCTTGTTGACCTGTGGCAGAGATTGAATCAAGAAGCCATCTCTGCCTCCTAGGACAATCTACTACCATAAATGGTGAACTAGCAGGATACATTAGAAGAAAAAAAATGAACAAAATACATGTAGAAACCAAAATGTAGTCATAGAATTGTGTGAAAGAAACATGGAAAGGACTCATATTCAGATCTAGAAGGTCCTGTGGCAATTCCAACTTTTCTTTGTACCTGTATAAATATAAGCAGGTCATCATCGGGTGGAGCTTGAATTTCCCCATCTGTTTTTACTATTTATTTACTTTTTATTTTATTTTATTTTTTTTCAGAGACAGGGCCTCTTTGTCACTCAGGCTGAAGTATAGTGGTATAATCATAACTCACTGCAGCTTCAAACTCTCAAGGTCAAGGAATCCACCCACCTCAGCCTCCCTAGTAGCTAGAACTACAGGTGCATGCCACTACACTCAGCTCATTTATTGCTATTATTATTATTATTTCTTGTAAAGATGGAGTCTCACTATGTTGTTTAGGCTGGTCTAGAACTTCTGACCTCAAGCTATCTTACTGCCTCAGCCTCCCAAAGTTCTAGGATTATAGGTGTGAGCCACCACACCCAACGCCCTATCCAAAAATTACTATCAAATTCTTACGACCTTTCAGATATTTCTATGATATTTGATATTTCTATGTTTTTCTCTAGTATTTTGAGTGAGTACAAATTTCCTATGAAGGAGAGAAAAAAGCTTATCATGCTTATAAATTTATTACACTAACTTATTTAATTCTCATAAGAGCACAACTATAATCCCCATATTACACATTGAGGAAGCTCAGGCACAGAGAGAAACAGTATCTTCTCCAAGATCACAAAGATGGTAGGAGGCAGAGCCCGGATTTGAATGCAGGTAGTCTGACTCCAAGGTAGCTCTTGACGACTTCATTTTCATTCCAAATAGACAGGTAACCATTTTGCTGCTAACATTTTTTGCCTCTGGTTTCCTATGGCAATAACTTTCTGCAATATTAATTATATGTGTTTGCCACCTTTAAATAGGATAAAACATTGTATGATAGAAAAATGTCTGAATTATTCATCAGAATAATGACTGATGATAATGACTGTGGTCAACTATGAAATTAATCAGTCTTATAATATTGGGCAAAAGCAATTAGTCTGCTTATTTATCTGTAAATAAAGGTGGATTATTACCTGTCCAGCTTTTTATAGGTTTGTGAGGAAAAAGGCATTAAATTATATCTGGGAAAAGTTCATTATAAATGTTAAATGCTCTACTAATATGATATATTATTATTTCAAGCTTGTTCCTTACTCACCTAGTCTCAATTCTCCTGGTATTCTTCAAACTTTTCCCTCATTATGGCAATCATGGGAAACTATAGGAGCCCACATCGTGTGTGTTCTCTCCCTCCCTCTCTCTCTCTCTCTCTCTGTGTGTGTGTGTGTGTGTGTGTGTGTATGTATGTATGTTTGTGTACAAATATATACTGATTTTTCCTGGAAGTTGATGTGTCTACTTCTTCACTTTTCCTTCATTCCTTAATCATTCCCAATCTGACTTATCCCCCATAAATTCATCCAAATAAGCTTTTGTTAAAATCACCAGGGAATTCCAAGTTTTAGTTCCAATAGGAAAATTTCATTCTTTATCTTATTTTATTTCTTCAGCAGTTTTCAGCCTATTGACCACTTTCCTACTAGAATATTCTATTCAGGTGGTACCTAAGACACAATAGTTGCCTGGATTTTCTCCTTTCTTCTAATTGCTCCTTGGTCTTTGTTATAAATTCATTTAACTAATTCTAATTAAGTTTCCTCAAGATAGAAACCTAAGGACTCATATCAACCTATTTTATCAACTTGGGCGATGATAAAATACAGCTTCTTTTATAACATACATTCATTCTGCATATACAATTTTGTTGTTGTAAAGAAGACTGGTCATGTCATGCCAGCTTAATATTCTGATAGCTACCAATAACATTTAGAATAACTCTACTCCACAAAAAGGAATAAAAAGGGTCAGCATATTCTGACTTTTAATAAAATTTTTGAATTTAATATTTTATTATGCTCTCCCCTTGCCTTCTGTACAAACCACATTAGGCTTCCTCATTTATGAAAGTTTCATGCTTACTATTTTCCCATAGCTTTTGCACAATCTGACTTTTTGCCTAAACTAATATCCCCTCATGCATTTTTTGCGTATTTAGTCATTATGTATCCTTCATATTTTAATTCAATCATCACTTACACAGGAAATATTACAGTATCCCCTCTGACAAGGTCAAATCACAGTATTTGTTCCACATCTTTCTAGCACAATGTACCTGTCTTTGTAGAAACTATTCAAGTAGTGATACTAGATTTATCGGATTAACACTTCTGTGTAAATAGTATGTGAAATTCAAGAATATAGTCATTGTCTTTCTTAGTCTTATTTTCAATGTTTGACACAATGTCTAGAATATAGTAGATGTTTAATAAATAATTGTGCAAATAATAAATGAACTAAGAAATGAAGTTAGTTGAAACGTGTCTGTAATATGATTTTAAGATTTATTAACTAATACATTAACAATCACTCAGTATAGTTTTTACAATTAAATAGTGTTGATTCACCATCATGAAAATATGTAGGTTCCCAAAATTTAGCACATTTTAAAATCAGTTGGGTAGTATGTTAAAATGAAAATTCCCCATCCTTGATCCCAGAAAATGTGGAAAGAAAATTCTGGGATTTTGTGCATGCATGTTTAGTAAGCACTCAAGGTAATTTAACTGTACAGATTTTATGAATTTACTTTGAGAAATACTGACTATAGAATTTTGCCCATTCACTTTAAATTAAAGAATGTTTTATCTATTCTACTTATAATATTTCTGGTTCTCTGTTGAAATGTGCTCAGGTACTATAAATTGATTTTAATATTGGTCTAAGGAAACTATAAATGGGAAAATAAATATGTGCCAAAAACTACTCTTCAGCAGCAGAAGCTTTTTGATTATTTTTCTGTTTTGATTTATTTGCCCTGTCTGTTCTGTCCCCCATGGTCATTGGTAATTAGCAGGTAATTGTATATAAAGTATTGGAAACACATCTTATTCTAAGTCACAAGGAGTCTGCTATTTCTTAAAGGGTATATATAAATTCATTCCATTTTAAAACTTGAAAGGGAGTTTAGGTTATTTTTAGTTCGACTAACAGATTGTGAATAAATGTCTTGATAGAATTAATTTTTTAAACATGAAGTTCTCAGTTGGGAATGATTTAGTCTTTCGCCTCCCAAAGTTGCAAACTACCTACTCAAAAGAAAGATGATTCTTATTATTTTATTCATAATAAATGTATAGGTTTGGCTACATTCACTGGTTCAGAGACCTCTGGCATTTCTTGGGTGAGATGGCCATTGGTGCCACTTCTAAATTATAAAGTGGGAAAAGAGAAATTCAATCTAACTTGTGTTTATTCTCTGAAGGGAACCCCCAGAAAATAAAGATGGTAAGAATAATTACTTGGTAACTTTCTCACATTTGCTTATTAACTGTCCCATGTTTTTTCCTTGGTGGTAATTTTATGTGGCATAGCTAAAGGTAGGAGATTAAGAAATGGCCAGGAATATAGATAATGAATTAGGGAGCAGATATTTATCACTTCCATATGTTCTTAAGATGATATATAGAATTCAAAGGCAGGCAAACATACTATTTTAGGATTATGGGATTTTTTTTAAAACCAATCCTCAACATAGTCACTTACTGAGATAGACTTGGTTTATATGGAAAATCTCTTTTGTCCTACAATAGCTGTCTTATTCAGTCTGTCTGCTTATTGAGTAGGACTGACCTTTAATATTTCACATGCTTCCTTCCCTCCAGCTATCCAGGCTCCCTTCCCTTTTACAGCTTGGATAAATGGAACAGTAAAGATTCCAAACAATGTCTACTTAAAAAGAAGGATTTTGATTGATTAAACAAAAGAAAATATTTCAACCTGAAATATGACACCTTTTATAGAAGAAGGGACCCAGCACATGGTGACACTAGTAGGCACTCAGTGTATCACTTTACACTTATCCCTTCCTATTAAGTGGTTCATCTTTGGTGAGTTGGCATATCTATGCCAGAATGAAGCCAAGACATGAAGTGAGTGTCTAAGGATTAGTTGGCTTTAAAAAGCCAGCCTATTTAAAGCTTCTAGCCCAAGATAATTCTCTGAGATGGTATAATGATTTCTGTTAAACTAGAAGGCTGTCATAAAAAAAAAAATAGGCCCAAATTCTTGTTAAATTAAAGCATAAAAAAACTATTGTTACCACAGTGGCAAAGGAACAAGGATTAGGTAAAATTATTAGCTGTTACCTATACTGTGAGGTGTAGACTACTAAAAGTTTAGCTGAATACAGTTCATCATCACAAATGGGAGTGAGCTGTAAGAAAGTGGAATTAAAAAATTAAAACTAGGCTGGGCATGGTGGCTCACACCTGTAATTCTGACACTTTGGGAGGCTGAGGCAGGCGGATCATGAGATCAAGAGATCTAGACCGTCCTAGCCAACATGGTGAAACCCTGTCCCTACTAAAAACACAAAAATTAGCTGAGTGTGGTGGCATAAGCAGGTTGTTCCAACTAACTGGGAGGCTGAAGCAGGAGAATCGCTTGAACCTGGGAGGCACACGTTGCAGTTAGCTGAGATTGGGCCACTGTACTCCAGCCTGAGTGACAGAGCGAGACTCGGTCCCCCCCACAAAAAAAGCATTTAAAACTAAAGGTATCTGCCTCTGTAGCCAGCAGCCTGAGTGCGCAGTGGTACACCAGAACACTAGGCTCAGCATAAAAGTGAGTCTTAAGTTAAAATTAAAAAATGTACTCATGGGTTCATGGAAAATTTTGCTTATTACCTTCTGTTTGAAAATTAATACTATTTCCTTACTTATTAAGGAAGGACAAATAAGTTATCTAGAAGTTTACAATGACGACTTCCACCTTGTGTGTGTGCATTTGCTTATACATGGGTACCTATGTCCTTGTGTGTGTATGTGAATGTTTATGTGCATTGGCATGTATTGAGTTTTTGGCATAGACCTTGTAAACTCTTGTAAATGAAAAGTATCTTCTGCTTTCTTCCCTTTCTCTTGAGCTGAGAACAATATATGATAACGGTGAAATACTAAAGGTTTCTCTGATTTTATGGGAGATATACATAATAGGGGAAAATGACTAGTTTTTCTTATCTAAATTCTTAAGACAGCCTTCCTAACAGCATTCTTAAATTTAATATTTTTAAAATATTTGCCCTTTTAGTTGTCTTAGCAAATGTCATGACCAGTTTATGATGGTTCTAACATGCTAGGAAAACCCCATGCTAGAATTCAGACCTCTAAGATAGCAGCATGTTCTTACTCAGGGTTACCCTCCATTTGGCCCCTAATCTTTGTATCCAATGCTAACATATTCCATAAGACACAGTTTGTTGAGACTTATGTATATTTGTCCTCCATCCTCTTGTTTGGAATTTGATTTTGATTTGCTGACAAGAACTATGAAATATCTCCACAAGTTAGCCTGCCACAGTTTCAAGGGCGTTGGTGGAGGATAGGAGAATGCTGGGTCAGAGCTTTGATCCCCAGAGGGCACTGACCTGGGCTAGATGACACCTCCACACCCACTGGACAGTATTACAGTAGAGGAGCCCTGCTCTAAAGGACACTGAATCTTTTATAATTGATGGTAAGCATGACTGCCCTTTGCTTTGGAGGGAGACATTCTCTATCTTTCAAAGCTGTTTGCTATGCAAAGATCCTTGAGAAGATAGCCTGGACAGAAGTGCAATTGATGACTCGTTCAAACCCTTTGAGGAGTTTGTTTGAGACATTCATGAGAATCATTTCCCAACATTTATTTTCTTAATTTTCTCCCTTGAAAATATAGTTTGAGTTAATGAGTTTGTTATTTGGAAACTTTTAAAACAGAACCTAAGTCAAAGTTCCTGAATATGAGATGAGAAAATGTCTTGCTTGGATGCTGAATTTATGTTTTTATAAATAATAAAACTACATTGAGTGATTTTCAGGTTGTTAACTTATGGAAGGTAGAAGAATATGAGAATAAGACATTCTTAAAGGGTTATAATATAAGCTCTTTGGGACAAGAGACCCTGCTCATAAACATAATTACATCATATTTTTATTCTTCAAAAAGAGCACCAACTTCTTGGAATTGTTGAATACTCTTGTGGGAGAAAGAATTCTTTCTTCCAGTTAGTACTTAGCAAACATTCTGCACTTATTTTTCTAAGGTAGTGGCTTGTAAATCTGTTTTTTCTTACCAAATTTTATTATCCATTGTTTTTAAAGCTAACTTGTTCACAGATAAAATTGAACTCAGGCTTCGTCATCAGTTTTAATAGATTTGATGAGTGTTTTATTCAGTAAGAACATCATGAAGTAAAGAGAGATTTGGACTTAGAAATGAGCACCTGCTTGTGAATCTTACTTTACCCTTTAACTGGATGGATATCCTCTGACTTCATTACTCAAGATTCAGAATTTAGCATGGTACAAGGAGGATTTTAGCTGTTTGCATTCTAAAAGACAGCAAAATCAGGGTAATTTATCTCTAGGAAAATGTATAGCATAATTATTTAAAGCATATAAAATATTTTTGGTTTGTAAATGTTAACGATGGTCTGGAATTACAGTGCATACAATTGAGTAGCAAACTGTAATACTTAAAACTTTCTCTATAGAACAGTGATTCAAGAATTACAGACTATTTTCAACATGCTTTTGTGTTTGAATGAATCATTAAAACACTACATTACCTACTCAAAAATATGAATTGCCTACTGGTAGATAGCATAGCACACAAAATAGTGATTATTCTAAATTCACCTTTGTTGTTTAACCACTATGTTTATTATTTAGCAGGTGCATTAGGAAAGGAATGAGGCAGGAAGACATTGCTATCATTTGACTATTATTTAGCAAATACGTATTAAGAACCTACTATGGAGTGGACACTGTAAGATAAACGTAATGAGAGGTATTTATTGGGAAGATATAAAAGCTTATGTTTGTAGCCCTCACAACTGCCTGGGGCAGCTTGCCTGCGCATGACCCCACCCAAGGCCCTGAAAATAACCCAGCAATGACTTCACTTGGTCATGCCGTTTTTGTAAAATTTGCAGAGGTAAGGCTGATTTTTACTCAACAAAGACTGCTATCTCTTTTTCCTCTCTGATTTCCTATCCATCCTACTTCTCCATCCTACATCTGGCCAGGGATATTTTTGGATCCAACTAAGGCTAAGGTTGAAGTGATATTCACTGTCTCTTTCATACAGCATTTCATCCACATCCATGTAGAAATAGCTTTCTGGAAAACTGCTCCAAACTTGTGTCAACTACCCATAATTCAGGCAACAAAAATGTAGTGCCAGAGATGATATCTTGATGGAAGCCAATTTCATGGTATTGCATGCCTGTGGGTAGTGGCGTATAAACATGATTTTAAATAGATGGTGTCAAAATCTGATCTGTATTAGTTTTTGTGTTTTGTGATGCTCTTGGATTTGTCACCTTTTTTTTTTTTTCCAAATCTCTCCCTTTTTTTTTCCCATTTATTTATTTTACTGCGTTTTAGGTTTGTCACCTTTTAAAAAATTAAAGTATTTGTATTTATCTTCATAAGCATCATAATTTTATATTTGTTATATGTAAACTTGGGTTGGATCTTGCTAGAAATGATGAGCCAAAAGGAGTCACACTCTTGCCACCCTGCAGCTTAAAGTCTAAAAGACAAAATGGAATTTGGTAAAAATATTTACACAAATTTATCGAAAATTTAGAAGAAATAAATACAGCAGATGAGTGGGCCACAGTGCAGTGAGCACTTGCATTAAGAGATCTGTTGTCTGAAGAGAAAAGTATGTTTTCCATGCAGAATTACTGCTTGAGGAAAGATGTGAATTAGATACTCTTCTGAATTAACAGATGAGACTGGCTTGGAAGAAAGGGTAATTGCCTGAGATAAGCAGGAGAACAAGTATGAAGACCCTTGGAAAGAGGAAACACTTCTGTTGCTGCCACTTAAGATCTTTTAGAAGAATATCAAATTTTTACAATTTTCTTCTTGGCCATTAATTAAATTTTAGCAATAGAAGACTACTAAGATGGAAAGAGCCTGCTTACTGTATAAGAAAAGAAACTAATTAGGATAAAGTAATCTTCTCCTCTCCTTTTTCTTTTCTTCCCATTCCCCTCCCCTCCTCTCCCCTTCCCTCTGTCATTCTTTCTTTCTTTCTTTTTTGCTTGCATTCCTTTTTCCCTCTCTTTTTTCTTCCGCTAGTGTAGAAAATAAGCACAGTATAGGACTCAACTTATTTTCGTCAAGTTCATTATACAAAGTCACAATTTTTTTGAGGCTTTTGTGTGGATAGGTACGTATACAATTTTGTTCTGGCTGGAGATTGCCTTTACATTGATAATTATCTGTAAAGTTAATTTTTAACTATTTATTTTTTCTCAATTTAAAAATGTTTCATCATAATCACCAAATATTATAAGTATTTTCTCTAATGGCTCATTGAACAGCTAAATGTTTTTAACTTCTTTAGAAAGACAAGTGTGATAGACATAATGGCTGGTATAGGTGTTGAAGTCTTAAACTTCTTATTCTTTAAACCTCTATTTTCTTTTCCTCATCTATGTGTCTCCAGACCTTTTCCCTGTAAGTTAAAAAACAGGTGATAATAGTAAAAAAATTAATGGATGTGGAAGCTTTTTGTGCCCCACTCAGATCTCCTTCACCAGACTATTAAATCCATCCCATAACTACCATAGATTTAGCTGCTTCTGGGTCAAGTTGTCTTTTATTTTCCTGCAAAACTGTTCATGGGAGTGCCCTAGGCCAGGGCTTTATAACCTGATATTGGGCATTAGACTATTTTAGAAAGAAAGTGAAAACACGGACTCTCAGCTATGGAATGAAGCATGAGAGTATGCATATCTAACAAGTTCCCAGATGTTGTTGATGGTGCTGGTCAGTGGAAATGGCCTTGAGGGAACTGTCTTTCCTGGGTCTTCATGCTCTCCATCAAGAGAACTGCTAAGGAGTTAAAAATCATAGGATAATTGCTGGGTGTAATTTTTTACTTAAAAGGCATCACCTTCTTTATATACCACCAAGAATAGGCTTTCTCAGGGTCCACAATTTTGCTCAACTTTTCTCCCTCCACAACATTGTTTCCCTACTCTTTCAAAGGGCTTTCCTAAAGCACATTCTCCCAATAGATTTTATACACTAAATCCTTGCTCAGGCTTTGCTTCTAGAAAATGAACCTAAGAATATATATATAAGGTATATGTACAGTCTTCAAATTAATTTAATAGCTTTTATAATCATAAATTGTCCTGAGGTCTTGTCAGTATTTTTTACCTTGATTTGTCAGATTTGTTAAACTGAGGTCAGAACAGAAAAATCCACACTTGTTTTGAGACAAGTACTGAGATCTTGCATTATGAGATGCTCAAACTTGGTTACCAAATGAGCTGAAAGAACCCTCTGTTCCTGGACTTTATTGTCTCCTTACCCTTCCCTGTGGTGCTCCACCTGGGGTTAAAGAGAAAGGGAAGTTCTATTGACTGATTTTGCAGGTAAAACAAGCTACAGCTCGTAATTTCAAAGTTAATTAGGTTGACGTTATAGAAATATGATCTGTATAACTCTGTACATTAATGTAGAATATACCTTCTAGCAATAGCTCTAGGAAGACAAATATATAGAATAATAAAGCCAGAAAAGAAAATATAACCAAATAATAAAACTGGAAAAGAAAATAAAACCAAATTAGATTGGTCTGTCTGTTATTACAATTACTATCCAAATGATGTACTTTTGTCAACACTTATTTTTTCCTTCTTTGATGCTCAAAAATTTACATAATTTCCTGTAATTTGCTTTTATTCTGTAAATTTTTTTAGCAGACACAGATTCACCACTATTCATTTTACAAAAATATATTCATGCTTAATTTAAAGAAATCGTCAGGGAGAAGGGTCCTCTGGTTTATATTTTCAGGCAGATACTTAAGAAAATTGGAAGAAATCGCTTTGAAAAATCAATGAGACTTCAGTAAAGTAAATTTAAGAAACATAAAGCTTAATTGATTATAGGTGAGAAGGAATGTGTGTGATGTGGTTATATTCCTATCTACTACTGGGCATATTTTTGGCTTTCACTGTTCTAAGGGACCAGGAAATACACACACATACAATTATGCTTTATGTAGTCATAAGTTACATAACAATATAAATTATACATGAATAATTACATATTACAATCTAAAATATTTTATGATTACATAAACAGTAAATTGTATTGCTAAATTTAATATATAGTCCCATATCAGGGAGTACTCAGAAGAAATATGCATTTGAGTATAATAGTGTTATAGAACTGATATTTATTTATTTAGAATAATCACAGAGAGGTGGCAAAACTGCTACATATTAATGATTTATTAACAATGCATATTGATCTATTATTTGTTCATTAAGAAAATTTATAATTTAACAGGTTTATTCAAATAAACATCTCAATGTCACAAGTGAGAAAGACTCAAAATGTTCATAGAAAAGACAAGTTATCTGTTCACCAAAAAATGCTATTAATAGAAGAGATATTGTATATGGTTATATGGAGTTTAAATTATGCTTTTCAAAAGGAAGCTAAAGTTTATTAACTAATTGCAAAAACAGAAATTTTGAGGACATACAAAAATGTCCTCTGCAAATAGAGACAATTTGGCTTCCTCTTTACCTAATTGAATACTCTTTTTTTCTTTTTCTTGCCTGATTGGCTAGAACTTCCAATACTATTTTAAACAGCAGTGGTGAGAGGGGGCACCTTGTCTAGTGCAAGTTTTCAAAGAGAATGCTTCCAGTTTTTGCCCATTCAGGATGATATTGGCTGTGGCTTTCTCATAAATAGCTTTTATTATTTTGAGATATGTTCCATCCATAACTAGTTTATTAAGAGTTTTTAGCATAAAGTGCTGTTGAATTTTGTCCAAGGCCTTCTCTGCATCTATTGAGATAATCATGTGGTTCTTGTCTTTGATTTTGTTTATGTGGTAGATTACATTTATAGATTTGCATATGTTGAACCAGCCTTGAAACCCAGGGACGAAGCTGACTTGATTGTGATGGATAAGTTTTTTGATGTGCTATTGCATTCAGTTTGCTAGTATTTTATTGAAGATTTTCACATCCATGTTCATCATGGATACTGGCCTGAAATTTTCTTTTTCAGTTATGTCTCTGCCAAGTTTTGGTATCAAGATGATGTTGGTATCATAAAATGAGTTAGGAAAGATTCCCACTTTTTGTATTGTTTGGAATAGTTTCATAAGGAATGGTACCAGCTCCGCTTTGTACATCTGGTAGAATTTGGCTGTGAACCCCTCTGGTCCTGGATATTTTTTGGTTGGTAGGCTACTAATTGCTACCTCAACTTCAGACCTTGTTACTGGTCTATTCAGGGATTTGACTTCTGCCTGATTTAGTCTTGAGCGGGTGTAATTGTCACGGAAATTATCCATTTCTTCTGGATTTACAGGTTTATGTGAGTAGAGTTGTTTGTAGTAATCTCTGATGGTAGTTTGTATTTCTGTGGAATGGGTGGTGATAACCCCTTTATCATTTTTTATTGCATCTATTCGATTCTTCTCATTGTCTAAGCCCAAAATCTCCTTAAGATGATAAGCAACTTCAGCGAAGGCTCAGGATACAAAATCAATGTACAAATTTCACAAGCATTTCTATACACCAGTAATAGACAAATAGAGAGCCAAATCATGAGCGAAATCCCATTCACAATTGCTACAAAGAAAATAAAATTCCTGGAAATAAAACTAACAAGGGACTTGAAGGACCTCTTCAAGGAGAACTACAAACCACTGCTCAAGCACATAAGACAGGACACAGATGGAAAACATTCCATGCTCATGGTTAGGAGGAATCAATATTATGAAAATGGCCATACTGCCCAAAGTAATTTATAGATTTAGTGCTATCCCCATCAAACTACCATTGACTTTCTTTACAGAACAAAAAACAAACACCTTAAACTTCTTATGGAACCAAAAAAGAGCCCACATAGCCAAGATAATCCTAAGGAAAAAAAAAAAAAAAAAAGATGGAGGTATCACATACCTGACTTCAAACTATATTACAAGGCTACAGTAATCAAAATAGCATGGTACTGGTACCAAAACAGAGATATAGACCAATGGAAAAGAGCAGAGACCCTGGAAGTAACTCCACATTTCTATAACCATCTGATCTTTGACAAACCTGACAAAAACAAGTAATGGGAAAAGGATTCCCTGTTTAATAAATGGTGTTGGGAAAACTGGCTAGCCATGTGCAGAAAGCTGAAACTGGATCCCTTCCTTACACCTTATACAAAAGTTAATTCCAGGTGGATTAAAGATTTTAACATAAGACCTAACACCATAAAAACCCTAGAAGAAAACCTAGGCAATACTATTCAGGACATAGTCATAGGCAAGGACTTTGTGACTAAAACACGGAAAAAATGGCAACAAAAGCCAAAATAGACAAATGAGATCTAATTAAACTTAAGAGCTTCTTCACAGCAAAAGACACAGTCAATGAGATTGAACAGGCAACCAATGGAATGGGACAAACTTTTTGTGATCTACCCATCTGACAAAGGGCTAATATCCAGAACCTACAAAGAACTTAAATTTACAAGAAAACAACAAACAACCCCATCAAAAAGTGGGCAAAGTATATGAACAGACACTTTTCAAAAGAAGACATTTATGTGGCCAAGAAACATATGAAGAAAATGCTCATCATCACTGGTCACTAGAGAAAAGCAAATCGAAACCACATTGTGATACCATCTTACACCACTAAGAATGGCCATCATTAAAAAATCTGGAGACAACAGCTGCTCAAGAGGACGTGGAGAAATAAGAATGCTTTTACACTGTTGGTGTGAGTGTAAATTAGTCCAACCATTGTGGAAGACAGAGTGGTGATTCCTCAAGGATGTAGAAATAGAAATACCATTTGACCCAGCAATCTCATTACAAGGTATATATCCAAAGGATTATAAATCATTCTATTATAAAGACACATGCACAAGTATATTGATTGCAGCACTGTTTACAATAGCAAGGACTTGGAACCAACCCAAATGCCCATCTATGATAGACTGGATGAAAAAAATGTGGCACATATACACCGTGGAATACTATGCAGCCATAAAAAAGGATGAGTTCATGTTCTTTGCAGGGACATGGATGTATCTGGAAACCATCATTCTCAGCATCTGACACAAGAACAGAAAACCAAACACCATATGTTCTTACTGATAAGTGTGAAACCAATTGAACAGTGAGAATACATGGACACAGGGAGTGAAACATCACACACTGGGTCCTGTTGGAGGGAAGTGATACATCAAAGACACTTATTTAGAATTTAAATACACCTACTTTTTGGGTGATAAAATTCCTAGCTCTGACAATTGTCAATCAAATAAAACCACATTTCCTTTTTGTCACTTAGTAAACAATTAAAAAAAAAAATAAAATGCAAAAATGTGTTTAAGAATTAAAATTATTGTACTTGTGTTTTAAAATACATTATTTGGCAGACCAAATAAGGAACTGAAATGGCTTTTATAAACCACAAAGTCCTATAAAAATTTATGAGGATGCTATTTTTATCTGTGCCTCCACCTTTTACTCTAATAATCATTTTAGTGAAAATTAAATTTTCAAATAAGTATGTATGACAACTTTTACCATATTATAAATTAATGCACTAACTAGTAGTAGCTTTATTTTCCATCAAATATGAACAAATCTTTTTGTGTGCCTACTATGTAAATGAGATAGAACCCTAGGTTTTAGGACTTACATCCTGAGGCAATGGGGAATATGGACAATAAAAATATCAACGAGTGAAAACATAGATACTGATATTTGATGTAAAACAAAAGAACTAGACAATACAAAAAAGAATAACAGGAAAATGTCTCACGCCTGTAATCTCAGTACTATGAGAGGCCAACACAGGTGTATCACTTGAGCTCAGGAGTGTGAGACCAGCCTCGGCAGTATGGTGTAACCTTGTCTCTACCAAAATGAAAAAAATTAGCCAGCCACAGGAGCATGCATCAGTAGTCTCAGCTATTTGGAAGGCTGAGGCAGAAGAATCTCTTGAGCCTAAGAGGCAGAAGTTGCAGTGAGCTTTGGTCACATCATTGCACTTCAGCCTAAATGATGGGATTGAAGCCCTGTCTCAAAAACAAATAAAAACAGAATAACAAGGGAAGAGAGGTGTGTGGAAGAGTTGCTTTAGTCATGTTAGTTTAGGAAGGTCTCCCTATAGACATGAAAGATGAGTTAGCTTAATGAAGATCTAGTGGAAGGACAATTGAAGATTTTTTTTTTTTAATCACGGTGAAAGGACTGGCCATGTTTAAGAGACAAAATGAAGGCTAGTGAGGATAAAATGTAATGTGGGAGTGGAAGTAGAAAAGAGGAGGAAAAAGAGATCAAAGAAGTAGGCATCAGTAAGGACATGGAGGATCTTGCAGAGCATGGTTGATCTATTTACACTGATTACAATGGAAGCCACTGGAGAGTTCAATAAAGAGGAACGTGCTGTGCGATTTATGATATCCATAGCTAGAAAGAGCAGAACATTACAAATCCTACGAGATCCAAGCTTATTAAAGTCCCATCTGTCAAATTCTAATATATTTATAATTTTAATGGGCACTAATCATATTTTGAACGTATTATACATTCAGAAGTTATCTTGTAAATCATTGGGTTTTTATACCACTGACAACATTTGGACTCAGGGGTACAGGTGTAGGGAATAAAACTTTGGTAGAAGAATCACCACGCACATCTCTAATCAGCCACTGTTCATAATTAGTTAAGCAACTATGCACATAGATACCTTCATGTTGCTTCTCTCTCTAGGCCTGCAAGCCTCAGTGGAAGCTTGTTGCATTTATTGAGTAGTAAATTAACATCATAGTGCTTCAAGCAACAACATGTTTTTTAATTCTGTTACAATTTCAGCCCTTCTGCCTTCCCTGCTGCAATCCTCTGACAATGGAGCCAACTTACAAACTGAATGCTGAGATAGCTTTGTCAGCTTGGCAAATCATGTTATATTTCTCCTCTTGTTTGGTAGAAATAACAAGAGTCTCTTTTACTATAAAAACAAAAAAATGAATAGTAGAAATTTTCCAAAAACTTAATCTTACTACATTTTATATAGGCAATACTGGATCATCTTCTTTCATAACAAGAAAAGCCATTCCCACTTCAAATGTTTTAATTCCCTTAAAGTTCCATTCAACATGCTTTCTGAGAAACATCAATTGAAGTAGAAAGCAATCTTTCAAAGTGACCTATTTGATAAGCTTTAAATGGATAACAACACTCACACCCTTACAGGGATGTAACTGCTGCTATGAAAGACGTGAATGTTCTTAATCTAAGTAACATCCACTGGCCCACTTATAGCATAAGAAGGACTGGGAAATCAATGGCCTTGAGCTAATTGAAAACAGAAAGAAAAAGGCAAAGGCAGCCTGCTTATAGATCATTAAATATGACTAATAAGAGTCAAAATAAAAACAGTAACAAAGTAGCATTTAAACTTTGAAACTGAATGAGATATATAATTTTAAAACACGTATCTAGTAACGTTAAATCATCTTAAAGAGAATCTGAGTAAAGTAGAAAGTAAAGAGGGCAAGAATAATGCCTGAGAATTGGCCATTTTTTCTATGGTAAAATTAACAAGCTAAAATGATGGTTTCCTTTCTAGCAATGCTTAGCAATTGTTTTTTTATTTCCAGGTTTAAAATGTTGAAAGTTCTTAAATAAAATGTAATGTTCATTATTATGTCAAGTTACACATATATTTTACAGGATTGAAAATTAAGCAATATTACATTATAGAAATATCACTTTAGGTATATGTTTAGTTCTTTCTCTTGTTTAACAAGTTTGTATATTTTTGGGTATACTTTTCCAGTCTACCCAGGCCATTGCATATTATAAACAATTTTCTACCATGTAAACTATGTTAAATAGTGTATTATGTATATCTTAATTATTTTAGTGTAGTAAGGTACAAATTTTAAGCTGGTGCTCAACTTAAAAATGCTTTAAGTTTTCACTCCTGACAATATGGAGGAATAGACTCCATGAGGGACTCTTGCAGTTAATACAACTAAGCCATTAATGTGAGTAATATGCTACCAAATTACCAATATAACTTGGAAAATATTAAACAGAATTGCTGAAAATGAATGTTATAATATTGGAAACAAATTATAATGAATGAGTCATTCAGGAGATTGATCAAATTCTGAAGAGATTTTGAAACTTAAAAAATATTAACACGTGGGTAATTACCAGTAATTATTTGCTGCTAATATAATAATAATCATGTGTTATCTGTGGATCACTGATGGATCACTGTTTTTTAATCAGTTAAAAAATAGTTTTGTCCACATTTGTCACACAATTTAAAAAAATTAATAAAAGATTAATTTTCATGGAAAATCAATACATGTTTAGGTATTCGTGTTTAGAAATTTTATGTAGCTATATAAAGTACATACGTGTCATTTCTGTCCTGGTTAGCATTTAATTACAAGCCTATTTCAGTTGATATTATTTGGTAATTATTCACATTTCTTAATTTGAGAGGTTTGAAAAATATTATGTTATTGTTCTAATACACCAAATGAATGGGTCACTTTAAAATTGTTCATTAAAGCATAAAATGTGGTAAAAGAATATGAAGAAAATAATCACATAAATGAATATATTATATGAGGAAAAGTATATATGCAAATAGTAAACTGAACTTAGAAAATACAGGATGTGAATGTATGCGTACTGAGATGATGCAATATGTATAACAAATATTTCTGCACAAGCAACCCAAAAATTGTAGAAAGAAAGCAATGAATACCTTAAAAATTGTATTCATTAGAACAGTTAGCTAGTCACAGTTTGTCTCCTACTTTTCTGTACGTTATACAATGTTGTCCATGCTCATTAAGATTTCATGTCATTTTAGAACTAAACACCAGGATAACTGTTAAAATTATTGATTGGTTTCTGTCTGTGTTTTATAAAACAATCATGAAATGTTTTCCACTGTAAAATTGATAAATTTTTATCATTAAGTGCAGACAAGAGGCCTAAACTAAAAAATCATCATTCAGCTTAGTAATCATGGCATAATTTTGTAAGAGAGAAAAAATGAAGTAGTAGAAAAATTATTTATTTAATAATGGAGTTATATCAACAGCATCAAAGTACCCTGACTGCCAAAGGAAACATGCTCACATGCATTTTAATACTAATAGATGACATGGAAGTATTTATTCATTGCATTAAAAATGCAAAAAAGTTCATTTCGGTTATTTTGTGTGACATATTGTGTCATCAGGAGTACATTTAGTATCTTATATAGTTAGAAGCTATAAACTATCAGATAAGGCATTATTTTTAATGTTGTGGATAAAATATTCAGATAGTTTCAAACAAACTATAATATGAATAATTTGAAAACTAAAAGTTTGTCTCATTTCTTTCTTTTTAGACAATACATTTGCGATACATTATTAGGTGTAGTTTTAATAAAAAATGTAAATATGCCAAATAAATTAGGAAGCTTTTTATACTGTTTAAATAAACATAAAGCTCAATTAAAGCTTATTAAGCTCTGGCTTGCAAGCTGAAATATTATATGTTCAAAATTTTGGTTCTGATACATACATCATATTAACATACGATATAAGGTTGTTAACAATTTTTAGAAATAAATATCTCCTTATTTTGTGGGTCCATGCCAAATATTCCACTTATTTGATTGAAGCCACCAAACCCTGCCATTCACCAGCCTGTAGCTGTGAGTTGAATTTTCAATAATTATACATAGAGTAATACAAGAAACTAACTGGACATGGAATTTAAACTATAGTTTAGTCTTTGAATCAATAAGACTGAAACAGATTCCTTAGCTTTCAATGGGTAAATCAAATAATGTTTCCCAAAGATATAAAATTATTAAGATTAATGTTATAGTAACACAAAATATTTTCTCCCTTTTACTTAAAAACTAATTTTCTGTCACCAAAATTTACCTACAGTAGTGTTGAGCTCCAATACCATGTTGAAGAACATTACATTGGCCTTAGTTGCAAAAGGTTGAGAAACACTAATCTAAAGGTGCTCATGAAAAAAATAAAAAGATAAAAATGCGGTATATATCATCATAAATTATTAAAAGTGGAACATTTCTAATTAACATGTTTTTCTCTTACAGACACCTTGTTGCACTTTATTATTAAGGTTCTTATTTTGCTTCAAGTATACTTGTTACTTTGTATATAATGTGCCTACACACATACACAGAACATGATAAGAAACAATTTATTTTCCTAGTTAGAAGTTTAACTTACAGAATGACTGTGGTAGAGTTTCCCAAAGATACTTGCCCCTTGGCTTGTGTCTTTTAAAATTACAATTTTATTTAAAGTATAAAGGGATTTAACTAATTTTGTTAATTCTCTATGGGGCCAATGTTCTGGTAAAAGAAATATACTCTAGGGATTCAATATAATTCTTTGATAATGGAAATAAACCTTTGAAAAAGTGGGACAGAGTAGACATAAATATATTATTATTTAACATAAGTTTACCAAATTATGTCATATAGCAATGAGATACCTAATTAAATGTAATTTATTATTTTTGAGGAAAATAATTACTAAAAGCAATTTTGTTCATGTCTAGGTTATAGTCAAACAGTCATTTTATTATATTCCATAAAGTATATCTATCTGAAATTATCTTTATAGTGCCTTAAAGAATTATCTTATAAAGTTGGAGGCAATATTGCATTGTACTAAAAAAAATCTCAGCAGTAAAATCAGATGTATTTAAATCTGGCCTTTCCACTTGCCACAGATTTTTCACCTATAAAATAAAAACCTATAATATTTTCTCACCTGTAATATTATATGAGATTACACATATCTCATATAATTCTGTAAGGTTAAATGTGATAATAAGTGCAGAAATATAACTATGCATGGGGAATTGTGGCTATTTCTTATTTAGCAAATATCATCTCAGTATTCTTAGCATTATGTTTTCAATTTTTCATAGATCAGTATTTTCAAAGGATATATTAATAAAATATTTGATATATTCAAGAGCATATTACAATAAATGTCAAAATCAAAGGTATATCTTTCATCATATTCCCATTATTTGCACATATACCTCTTTTATGCATATCCATCTAATTAAAGACAGAACCATATAAAATTTCTCTCTTTATGTTAATAGTCAGTTTTATTTATTTTATTAATAGGGATATACGTATTTTGAATTTTTTATCAGTAAACTTTGAGAAACATGATGTCACCTGACATGTTTATTCCCACCCTAAGAACCAAAAACAAACAAACAAAAAAGTTAAAATTCATGATTATTGTTTTGAGAAAGTCATTATAAAATTGATCATACACATGCACACAAAGAACTAAATTCTAGAAAGTCTCAGGTTCTATACAGGTGAGAACGAGCTCTCAACGTTTCTTTGCAGGGTAGACCTACACAGGAAGATGAAGCCACAAGAAAGTGGATGAAAAAATGCTAGTTGGGTTTACCAGTGCCATGTGGACTGTTACGAGCATCTTACTAAAGTGCACATTGCACCCACATGCAATCATTGTTAGGAAAAAAAAAAATAACTTCAACCACTTTCTAACTCCATATACAAAATTAATTTGAGACAGCATGTAGACAAAAATATAACACTCAGAACCATATACTTTAGAAAAATAGATTATGTATTTAAACTATCATTAACATAAAATATTAATATAACATAACACAGAAATAAGATGTTCAGTTTGAGGAGTTTTAGCAATTAGACATAACTTTATAACTATAACCTGAATCAAACTACCGAAATTTCTATACCCTAGAAATGTCTAATTAACTAAATTGTCCCCAAATTAAATTGTTTTCTATTGACACAGATGGGTTTTGGCTGTTCTTGTCCTTGATACCTGGCTATTTTCACTCAGCATAATGTGTTTCACATTCAATCATGCTTCTGTTCCATAGATCAATATGTTTTGAAATTTTTTATTGATAAATAAGTTTTCATTGTATAAAAATACCACAATATTTTCATCTATTTTCTTGCTAATGGACATGTGAGTTGTTTCCGGTATTGGCTATTACAAATAAGATTGCAATTAAGATTCCTATTTGAATTGTTTTGTGAATGTACATTTTTAAAAAATGTAATTCATACAATCTTCATTTTGTGATTTTTTTCCTGTATAAACAATTCAATGTCAACTAGGAACTTTTCTTTTAAGTCCTGTGGATATACTAATATTTTTAATTAACTTATTATTTCCCACTCTCAATTGTTGCAAGACACAGAAGAGACATGAGTAATGTACACTTGTGAATTTTTATTAATGTTAACTAAAAAGAGAATAATCTAGGATAAAATCAAAATAATTGTCTATCATTAAGGAATTTTTCTCCCTATTCGATTGCATTTGTGTTAATATTTCTAATAATACATTTATCAATGATTCATGTAAGGTATTTTGTATGTGCCTAAGTAATACAATGTGGTTGTGGTAGTGGTTGTTATCTGCACTTAGCCATATAAATGTTTAGCTTATTCTAAACTCTCACACAGAAAACGATTAAGATAAACAGATTACCTTAAGGGAAAGCACTTATTTGTTCATTAAACACACAGCTATTGATCACTTGTACTCTCTAGGCCTGGGGAAACTCATGTTTCCCAACATGGAAGGAAATAAAAAATATTGAGATAAAGTGTTTTTGATGTTTGTTTTCCTTTCTTTTTGTTTTCGTATGCAATTATCTAGGTTAAACTGAGGAAGGAGGAGAATGATTAAATTCTGTAGGCAAAAAGAGGAAATGGAATCCAAAGTATACTGGATATTTGCACAAAAAATTCAAAAGCAAAGAGACAAAGAATGTAAACATATTCATATGTTAGCATCATGAGATTATCCTCCCTCAAAAGAAGTTTACACTTAAAAATCTTTTTTTCCCCCAGGGAATAAGTAGTAAAGTCACCTGGTAAATGTGAGGCTCTGTGATGAGAACATCTCATATAGTTAAATTGTGTGTGTGTTTGTATAAACATCCCTATGTGAATATACATGTATATATGCGCATATACACATATATACACACATGTATATATGCACATACACACACACACACTGTCTCATCACAGAGAGCATCTATATGTTCACAAGCACACAACATCTATGTTGTCTGCAATAGGATTTGTATATATATTTCCTAAATAGGCAGTCAAATCCACAAATCAGGGCTAAGTGAGTAATTGGTAGAAAGCTTTTACTCCTCAATACCTACCTAACTAAACAAGAATAAGACTTGCTGGGGGAGGATCCAAGATGGTCGAATAGGAATGCAGTTCCCAGCAAGAACAATGCAGAGGGTGAGTGCTCACCACATTTCCAAACAAGTGTTTATTGCCCACACACCAGGAGATTCCTGGGCTGAAAAGCGCCATGAATTTTCAGCACGACTGGTGCTGCGGGTTGGTGTACAGAAACTTACCCAAATCTGGGCAGCCATTTCAACTGGTGCCTGGAACACCTGGGAGACAGAGCCACCCATTGAATTGGAAGGGTGGGGGCTGAGACAGGGAGCCAGTTGATCTAGCTCCTCGGGTACCACCGCCACAAAACAAGCAATCTAAAACTCTCTGGATTGAGAGTTTTGCAGCAAGTGCAGCTGGACCCAGAACGGTCCAGCTCACTGTGGGGAAGGGCATCTGCCACTACTGAAGTAGCCTGCCAATACCAAGGTAGTTCACATAGCAGCTGGGCAGACCCCGTGGCAGTTCAGCAACACCTCTGCTGGCAGAATGTGACTAGACTACTCTGTGTGAGGCAGGGCATCTCTGAAAAAAGGCAGCAGCATGTCAGGAACTTATACATAAAGCCGACCTTCCTAGGTCAGAGCACCTGGGAAAAGAGGCTGCAGCAGACTTAGAGGTCCCTGACTAGCAGCTCTGCACAGAACAATGGAGCTCCCAGTGCAGTAGTTGACCTCCTATAAGGGACAGACTGTCTCCTCAAGCAACTCTCCAGCTCCCATGTACCCAAAGGGACACCTCATAAAGGAGAGCTCAGGCTGACATCTGATGGGTACCCTTCTGCAAAGAAGATAACAGAAGAAGAAACCGGCATCAACCCTTACTGTTCTGCAGCTACCATGGGTGATCTCCCGGCAAGTAGGGTCTGGAGTGGAACTGAAGCAGTCCTGCAGCAGAGGGGCCTGACTGTTAGAAGGAAAACTAAAAAACAGAAACAGCTTCAACATCAACAAAAAGGACATCGAGTCAGAGACCCCATCCAAAAGTCACCAACTACAAAGACCACAGGTAAAACCACTAAGATGGGAAGAAACCAGCACAAAAAGGATGAAAACACCAAAAACCAGAATGCCTTTCCTCCTCCAAAGGGTCACAACTCCAACCAGCTAGGGATCAAAGGTGGATGGAGAATGAATCTGATTAATTGATAGAAATAGGCTTCAGAAGGTGGGTAATAACAAGCTTCTCAGAGATAAAAGAACATATGCTAACCCAATGCAAAGAATCTAAGAACCTAGAAAAAAGGTTAGATGAGATGCTAACTAGAATAAACAGCTTAGAGAAGGATATAAATTACTTGATGGAGCTGAAAAACACAGCACAAAAACTTCACAAAGCATACACAAGTTTCAATAGTCAAATTGACCAAACAGAAGAAAGGATATCAGAGATTGAAGATCAACTCAATGAAATAAAAAAAGAAGGTAAGAATAGAGAAAAAAGAGTGAAAAGAAAAGAACAAAGCCTTCAAGAAATATGGGATTACATGAAAAGACCTAATCTGCTTTTGATAGGTGTACCTGACTGTGACGAAGATAATGAATCCAAGCTGGAAAACACTCTTTAGGATATTATCCAGGAGAAATTCCCCAACCTAGCAAGGCAGGCCAACATTCAGGTCCAGGAAATATAGAGAACGCCAAAAAGATGTTCCTGAAGAAGAGCAACCCCAAGGCACAAAATCGTCAGATACACCAGGGTTGAAATGAAGGAAAAAATGCTAAAGGCAGCCAGAGAGAAAGATCAGGTTTCCCACAAAGGGAAACTCATCAGACTCACAGTGGATCTCTCTGCAGTAACCCAACAAGCCAGAAGAGAGTGGGGGCCAATATTAAACATCCTTAAAGAAAAGAACTTTCAACCTAGCATTTCAATCCAGTCAAACTATGCTTTGTAAGTGAAGGAGAAATAATATCCTTTACAGATAAGCAATTGCTGAGAGAGTTTGTCATGACCAGGCCTGCCTTACAAGAGCTCCTGAAAGAAGCACTAAACAAAGAAAGGAACAACCAGTACCAGCCACTCCAAAAATGTACCATATGGTAAAGACCATTGACACAATGAAGAAAATGTGTCAACTAACGGGCAGAACAGCCAGCTAGCATCAAAATGACAGGATCAAATTCACACATAAGAATATTAACCTTAAATATAAATGGGCTAAATGTCCCAATCAAAAGACACAGGCTGGCAAACTGGATAAAACGTCAAGACCCATCGGTGTGCTGTATTCAGGAAACCCATCTCACATGCAAGGACATACATAGCCTCAAAATAAAGGGATGGAGGAAGATTTATCAAGCAAATGGAGAGCAAAAAAAAAAAAACAAAAAAAAAATCAAAAAAAACAAAACAGGAGTTGCAATCCTAGTCTCTGATAAAATGGGCTTTAAACCAACAAAGATCAGAAGAAACAAAGAAGGGCATTATATAATGGTGAAAGGATCAATGCATCAAGAAGAGCTAATGATCCTAAATATATATGCACCCAATACAGGAGCACCCACATACATAAGGCAAGTTCTTAATGACCTACAAAGAAACTTAGACTCCCACACAATAATAGTGGGTGACTTTAACACTCCACTGTCAGTGTTAGACAGATCAAAGAGACAGAAAATTAGCAAGGATATCCAGGACTTGAACTCAGATCTGGACCAAGGGGACCTAATAGATATCTACAGAACTCTCCACCCCAAATCCACAGAATACACATTCTTCTCAGCACCACATTGTACCTACTCTAAAATTGACCACATAATTGGAAGTAAATCACTCCTCAGCAAATGCAAAAGAATGGAAATCATAACAAACAGTCTCTCAGACAACAGTGCAATGAAATTAGAACTCAGGATTAAGAAACAAACTCAGAACTGCACAACTTCATGGAAACTGAACAACCTGCTCCTGAATGTTGACTGGATAAACAATGAAATGAAGACAGAAAGAAAGATGTTCTTTGAAATCAATGAGAATGAAGACAAAATGTACCAGAATCTCTGGGACGCATTTAAAGCAGTTTCTAGAGGGAAATTTATTGCCATAAATGCCCACCAGGTAAGTGAGGAAGGATCTAAAATCGACACCTTATCATCAAAATTGAAAGAGCTAGAGGAGCAAGGTAAAAAAAGAAAAAACAAAACAAAACAAAAAAAAAAAAACAAACAAACTCAAAAGCTAGCAGAAGACAAGAAATAGCTAAGACCAGAAGACCAGAACTGAAGGAGATAGAGACACAAAAAAACCTTCAAAAAAATCAGTAAATCCAGGAGCTGGTTTTGAAAAGATCAACAAAATATACCGCTAGCAAGATTAATAAAAAATTAAAGGGAGAAGAATCAAATAGATGCAATAAAAATGAAAAAGTGGATATCACCACTGATTCCACAGAAATAGAAACTACCATCAGAGATTACGACAAACAACTCTATGCACATAAACCAGTAAACCTGGAAGAAATGGATAAATTCCTGGACATTTGCACCCTCCCAAGCCTAAACTAGGAAGAAGTGAAACCTTGAACAGACCAATGACAAGGGCTGAAATTGAGGCAGCAATTAATAGGCTTCCAACCAAAAAAAGTCCCAGCCCAGTTGGGTTCACAGCTAAATTCTACCAGACATACAAAGAGGAGCTGGTACCACTCCTTCTGAAACTCTTCCAAACAATGCAAAAAGAGAGAATACACTCCAAATCATTTTATGAGACCAATATCATCCTGATACCGAAACCTGGCAGAGACTCAATAAGAAAAGAAAACTTCAGACCAATATCCACGATGAACATCGATGCAAAAATCTTCAATAAAATACTGGAAAACTCATTGCAACAGTACATCAAAAAGCTTATCCACCGCGATCAAGTAGGCTTCATCGCAGGGATGCAAGGCTGGTTCAACATACGCAATTCTATAAACAGAATCCACCACATAAACAGAACCAAAGACAAAAACCACATGATTATCTCAATAGCTGCAGAGAAGGCCTTCAACAAAATTCAACAGCCCTTTATGCTAAAAACTCAATAAACTAGGTATTGAAGGAACCTATCTCAAAATAATAAAAGCTATTTACGACAAACCTACAGCCAATATCATACTGAATGAGCAAAAACTGGAAACATTCCCTTTGTAATCCAGCACTAGACAAGGATGTCCTCTCTCACCACTCCTATTCAATATAGTATTCGAATACTCTATTGTATTGAAAGAGCAATATATAGTATTGGAAGAGCAATTAGACAGGAAAAAAAAAAGGTATTCAGTTAGGAAAGGAGGAAGTCAAATTGTCTCTATTTGCAGATGATATGATTGTATATTTAGAAGACCCTACCATCTTAGCCCAAAATCTCCTTAAACTGATAAGCAACTTAAGCAAAATCTCAGAATACAAAATCAATGTGCAGAAATCACAAACATTTCTATACACCAATAACTGACTAACAGAGAGCCAAATCATGAGTGAACTCCCATTCACAATTGCTATAAAGAGAATAAAATACCTAGGAATACAACTAACAAAAGATGTAAAGCACCTCTTCAAAGAGAACTACAAACCACTGCTCAAGCATGTAAGATAGGACGCAGACAGATGGAGAAACATTCCATGCTCATGGTTAGGAAGAATCTATATCATTAAAATGGCCATACTGCCCAAAGTAATTTATAGATTCAATGCTATCCCCATCAAGCTACCAATAATCTTCTTCACAGAACTGGGAAAAAACACCTTAAACTTCATATGGAACCAAAAGAGAGCCCACATAGCCAAGACAACCCTAAGCAAAAGGAACAAAGCTGGAGGCATCATGCATCTGATTTCAAACTATACTACAAGGCTACAGTAATCAAAACAGCATGATACTGGTACCAACAGAGATATAGACCAATGGAACAGAACAGAGGCCTTGGAGGCAATGCCACACATCTACAACCATCTGATCTTTGAAAAACCTGACAGAAACAAGCAATGGGGAAAGGATTCCCTGTTTAATAAATGGTGTTGGGAAAACTGGCTAGCGGTGTGCAAAAAGCAGAAACTGGACACCTATCTGACATCTTACACTAAAATTAACTCCAGATGGATTAAAGACTTAAACATAAGACCTAAAACCATAAAAAGCATAGAAGAAAACCTAGACAAAACCATTCAGGACACAGGCATAGGCAAAGACTTCATGACTAAAACACCAAAAGCATTGGCAACAAAGTCATAATAGTCAAATGGGTCTTAATTGAACTCCAGGGCTTCTGTACTGCAAAAAGAAAACAATCGTTAGAGTGAACCAGCAACCAAGAGAATGGGAAAAACTTTTTGCAATCTACCCATCTGACAAAGGGCTCATATCCAGAATCTACAAAGAACTAAAATAGATTTACAAGAAAAAAAAAAAAAATCCAACCAAAAGTGGGTGAAGGATATGAACAGACACTTTTCAAAAGAAGACATATATGAGGCCAACAAACATATGAAAAAATGCTCATCATCACTGATTATTAGAGAAATGCAAATCAAAACCACATTGAGATACCACCTCACACCAGTTAGAATGGCGATCATTAAATAATCTGGAGACAACAGATGCTGGAGAGGATGTGGAACAATAGGAACACTTTTACACTGTTGGTGGGAGCGTAAATTAGTTCAACCATTGTGGAAGACAGTGTGGCCATTCCTAAAAAACCTAGAAATAAAAATTCCATTTCACACAGCAATTCCAATACTGCGTATATACCCAAAGGATTATAAATCTTTCTATTATAAAGACACATGCACTGATATGTTCATAGTGGTACTGTTTACGGTAGCAAAGACCTGGAACCAACCCAAATGCCCATCGATGATAGACTGGACAAGGAAAATGTTGCACATATACACCATGGAATACTATGCACCCATAAAAAATGATGAGTTCGTGTCCTTTGTAGGGACATGGATGAATCTGGAAACCATCATTCTCGGCAAATTGACACAAGAACAGAAAATCAAATACTGCCTGTTATCACTCAAGGCACGTGTTGAACAATGAGAACACATGGACACAGGGAGGGGAGCATCACACACTAAGGTCTGTTGGAGGGAGCAAGGGAGGGACAGCAGGATGGGGGAGTAGGGAGGGTCGGGAAAGGATAACATGGGGAGAAATGTCATATGTAGGTGACGGGGATGGAGGCAGCAAACCACATTGCCATGTGTGTACCTATGCAACAATCCTGCATGATCTGCACATCTACCCCAGAACCTAAAGTACAATTTTAAAAACAAACAATCAAACAAAAAGAATTCCCTTCTGTTTGTCATATAATACCAGGTTATACAAATTCTTTCATAATGTTAGTCTAATAAGTACTAAATGACATCTTTGACATTTGTGAAACCTAAGTATTTCCCTGAAAGTCACCTTAACCATTAAAAGTCAATGAGAATCTTAACTTTGATAATTTCACAGATTTCCTAAAATAAATTAATACAATTTTTAAAAGTAATTTTGAGTATAGTTCTGCTTGACTCAAAAGCTCTTTATAACCATGAAGTTTGATCAAAACATTGTCCTTGACATGTGTCATCTTATTA
Source organism: Sapajus apella (assembly GCF_009761245.1). Taxonomy (NCBI): domain Eukaryota; kingdom Metazoa; phylum Chordata; class Mammalia; order Primates; family Cebidae; genus Sapajus; species Sapajus apella. The sequence goes on from NW_022436941.1 coordinate 34,505,093, forward strand.
AATCAAGTTTCTGTGTTTGCTAATTGGTTGAATGAATAACGGTTGACCTAGGAAACTGTAATTGGAAAGAGTTATAATATTCTATGGATGAAAAGAAATATACATGGATGTAATTTGTGTTCTTATGGAGAATTATATATACTGTACAAATACATATATTGATGCATTGAGGTTAATTATGTCTTAAAGGCTATGAAGAACTATAGCAAAATTAGAAATGTTTAAAAGTCTTGGTCAGTAATGTATACTATAAAATATTTACAGATACCCTTGAATGTTCCCAGTCAGGATGATTTAAACAAATATAAGCTTTTGAATTTACTCATCTCTAGGTGATTTTTGTTTATACATTTTTTTCTAGTAATTCTGCTGTTTTTCTAATAACATAGACTCAAATCCTCAATTTTAATAATTAGGGTGAGGTAACAGCACTTTTACAAATGAAATTGTTTCCTCACTGAATGTCTGAAAATACCAAGAGTATTTAAATATGAAACTGTAGAATCAGTAGAAGTAGAAAATTAAACTGGAGAGTTTTATGAAATTACAGAGACTTGTAACATAGAACAACCTAGAAAGATGCAGATGGGCAAATTCTTTTTGGATTTCCATTTTAAAGAGCTAAAGAAGGAGAATTGGTAAACTCAACCACACATACTGAAAATACCCTAGACTAGGTGATTAAGCAAATTACAAATCAGTGTAAATTTATTAAAATTAACATCTTACTAAGTAATAATAAAGATTTTCTAAAATAGAAGTCATTTAAATCCCTGGGAATTCACGGTCTCTATATGCCCAGTATACTCTCAGTATAATTTCCAATTAAATATTGATGACATACAACCTATATCTGTATTTTCATATGGCACTATTAGAAGACAGATTTTGGTTTAGTTTAAGGAACAGGTTTTTAAAACCCAGTGTTGTCCTATGGAAGAAGGTTCCATTGATAAGCATTGAAATTCTACATTCTAGAGACTTGATGCAGTCTCCTTAAGCTTTTTCAGATACTATTTTTATTTTATTTTATTTTTTTTTAGAGATAGAGATTCGCTCTCGTAGCCCAGGCTAGCATGCAGTGGAACAATCTCAGCTCACTGCAACCTCCGCCTCCCAGGTTCAAGCAATTCTCCTGCCTTAGACTCCCATGTAGCTGGGATTACAGGCACATGCCACCATGCATGGCTAATTTTTGTATTTTTAGTAGAGACGGAGTTTCACAATGTTAGCCAGGCTGGTCTTGAACTCCTGACCTCAGGCTATCTACCTATCTTGGCCTCCAAAAGTGTTTGGATTACAGGCGTGAGCCACTGCTCCCAGCTTCAGATAGTATTTCTATAAAGAAGTGTCTCCCAATGTATACCATGTATCAATATGTATGCATGATAATTTTAGGTGGTGTATAAAAACAACCAAGTTACTATGTATTAAAGATCACAATTAATATGTTTATTCTCATTTCAAAGATGATGTTTTCAAGGATTAAGCTACGTAGGAATTGAATACAAGCCTTACCAGTTTTAAATGGAAATAGTAATTTCCATTTAATTTAATAGTAATGGAATTATTAGGTAATCTGAAAAAATAAAATACTAAATTTGAGGAACATGCTAAATTCTAAGATATTTTTGAGGCCTTGCTATTGTCTAATTCTTTTTTCTTCTATGCTGTCTTGGCTTTTAAGTGAAGGGACTCAATTTTATTCTCTTTACACTTTGCTAACCAATGTTCCCTCCCTTCTCCAGAGCAGATATTCAGTAAATAGTAGTTTATTTCATTTGATCATGTATTCAAAGAGTCTTAAATTTTTCCAGATGTTTGCTTATTTTGAAAAATATCTAATTTTATCAGCTTTATAAAGGAGCAATTTTAAATTTATGATCTATATGCAATGTTACAATATTTGAAATGTTCTCCTATCAATCAACTGAAATGTGTCCCTAGAGCAATCAATTAAACTTTCAAAGTCACAAAGCAGAAACAATACTGTTCAGTTTAAAAACCCCATTGGTAAATATTGGCAGAGGTTTTTATGGTTTGAAATAATTAAATCTCTTGGAAAGTCTTTATGAATTCAGATCTGTAAGGGATGAACAAAAATGATAACAAAATATTTCAAAGTTCACATTGTTTTAAAAACGACTGATGATACAGATAACAGTATTAGCAAGCCTCAAAATTACAAATACGTTGTGTTCCCAAAGTTCAGTTTTAAGTTGATTATTTATAACTTTGAATGAATACTTCAATGGGAATGATATAAAACTTGTTAAATTCTCATTTTAGCCTTTAAATACCTACAAATTCTAATGTGGTGAGAACAAAATGCTAATACTGCTGGCCTGAATTCTGATTTCTAAGATAGAAAACAGTATAACATAAAAAAGAAGAAGCAGAGATTCCTTATTTTTCTGAGGATAGGTTAAATATTAAACAAAGCTGTGAAATTACTTAGTCCCATTGTTGTTATTATTGGTATCCATTGTTCTCCCTTTCAGAACCCTTTGTTACTCAGTTTCCTTCAAGATAGAGCCTTAGTCTGCCCACTCTAGTGGGGAGGCACCTACCTTGATCCCCTAGCTGAGCCATTCCACTCATCTGCCTTCAAGTGCTTTATGGTTCAAAGTCACTGCCCTTCTACATGAACAAAACTCCTGTTAATTATGGGCTGTTTATTTATCTATATTTTTGGAAGAATGTAGTATGCCAACAATTTCACACTAGTAAATAATTATTGCCTTTTGAAAACCCTAAAATTATTTTTTACAAAGAATTTTTAAAAATGTATAGTGAATTTATCTAGAGGCAGTTCTTTATTTTTAAGTTCCGGGGTATATGTGCAGAATGTGCACGTTTGTTACATTGGTAAATGTGTGCCATGATGATTTGCTACACCTATCAACCCATCACCTAGGATTAAGCCCAATGTGCATTAGCTATTTTTTCTAATGCTGTCTTTCTCCCCACCCTCCCCTCCTACCGGCCCCACTGTGTGTTGTTCCCCTCTCTGTGTCCATGTGTTCTCATTGTTCAGCTCCCACTTATAAGTGAGAACATGTGGTGTTTGGTCCTAAAATTGACTTCTCAATTTATCTTCACTAAGGCCGATTATTTTCTGGATTAGTTTGGGTGTCATTTGTTTTATTTTCATTTTAGTTTCTTCCATTCTTCCTCTGAATTTATAAGATCACCAAAAGTCCCAAGTCTTGTTTGTCTCCCACAAGAGCTTTTATACCCAAAATGGTGAGCTTTAGTGGCCTGCGAAGGGTCAAAGGGAAGAAAGGCCAAAGAAATGCTACAGCAGAGATGGTATCAGCCAATGAGCCAAGGATATTTACAATGAAGATTGTGGTAAAATGATGTATTAGGATTCTCCAGAAGAACAGAAAAAATAGAATGTGTGCATGTGTGTGTACGTGTTTGCAAATATGTGTATATTTATATGGTCCTGTACCACATAACAATGTTTCAATCAACAACAGAGCACATATACTGTGGTGGTCCCTTAAGATTACAATATGGTATTTTTACTGTTCTTGTTCTTTGTATAGATATGATTAGATACACAAATACTTACCATTGCGTGATAATTGCCTAGAGTATTCAGTAAAATAACATGCTGTACAGGTTTATGGCCTAGGAAAAACAGGCTTTACTACTTAGCCTAAGTGTACAGTAGGCTATACCATCTAGGTTTGTGTAAGTACACTCTATGATGTTCACGGTGACAAAATCTCCTAATAATGCACTTCTCAGAATATATTCCCATTATTAAACTATGTGTGTGTATGTGTGTGTGTGTGTGTGTGTGTGTGTGTGTGTGTGTGTGTGTGTGTGTATACATAGAAAGAGAGAGAGAGAGGAGAGAGATAAATGTATTTTAAGGAATAGGCTTATGCAATTGTGACGGCTGGCCGCCCCTAAAATCTTTAGGCAGACAGAAGCTGAAGAAGTAGAGAAAAGTTGATGCTGTGGTTGGATCCTAAAGGCTGTGTAAAGGTGGAATTATCTCTTCCTCAGAGGATCTCAGTCTTTTCTAAGGCCTTCAACTGATTGGATGAGGCCCACTCATGTTATAGAAGTTAATCTGTTTTGCTTAGAGTCTACGGATTTCAATGTTAATCTCATCTAAAAAATATGTTAACAGCTCCATCTAGATTGGTGTTTGGCCAAATATCTAGTTATCATGGCTAGCCAAGTTGACAGATTAACCATCACAGATAGGAACTGTCAGGACTGTAAAAATTGTTTTAGATTTAAATCTATTTAAAGTAAACAAAAATACCATTTCATAGGAGCAGTTACATCATTAAATTTTACAAAGCATAGAAACGAGAAGACAGAAAATTATCAATCACCTTTTTAAAATCTATTGCTAGTTATTTTTAATAGTAAATGATAAATACTATTTATATTTTTAAGGATTTACCTTATTTAATGATTACAAGCTCTCAAAATCATAGAGATTCTTTGTCTCCTCAAAATATATGTAGTCATAACCCACATAATATTTTGGTTAATGGAGACATAGACCATGGTGTTCTCATGAGAATATAATAACATATATTTACTGTACATCTTCTATGTTTAGACTGTGCTTAGATACACAAATGCTTACCATTATTTTACAATTGCCGCCAGTACAGTAACTGCTGTACACAATTGTAGCCTAGGAACAATAGGCTATAACATATAGCCTACGTGTGTAGTAGGCTACAGTGTCTAGGTTTGTGTAAATACACTATAATATTCACACAACTATCAAATTATGTAACAACTCATTTCTCACAAAGTATCCCCATTGTTAAGTGACACATGACTGTATTTGAATGATATACTTACATGGTAATTTGTCAGAGGTTGAACAATCCTGAAAGTGAATATTGCAGCTACTTCATATAAAGAGATGAATACAAGAGTGGACTGTGTTTACATTTTGTAAATCGGTAGAATTCAAAGTAGTTTTGTACACTAGTTTTGTTTTTCTCCAAAAAACAAAAAAAAAGGAAGTGAATTTTTTTCTTATGTAAGGGAGGTTTCTTTACATATAATTTAGTATACGTAGTTACTGCTGCCATTATTACATCATTTCTCTTTCAACAATAAAAGGCAACAGTTTGAGGTTTAAACGACACATAGGTTTAAAAAAAGCTAAACAAAAAACAAGATACTGAAAGCTACAGTTCACCAGTATTGTAATGCACACACACTCATACACTACTAAAATAGTGACATTTTACGTTAATGAAATTTCTTCCTTTAAAAGATTATAATAAGAAAAGATGCTGATTTTTCAATCAAATACTTTTATCTCCCTATCTAAGGCAATATAAATCACTCCTTTATGGTTATTATAATGCCGAGCAATGATAAAGTCACATATACACATAATGAATACAAATTAAAGGTAATAGTTAGCTAAATAATGTGTTCCACATAGTTGTGTGAAACACTAATTTAGAAATTTCTAGCAACCAAAGGGAATATCAATGAGAAATAACCTAGAGCAAAAAAGAATCAGTTTGATGAATTGGACTATATTAAAGAAGTTCCAAGACTTTTTCTTTTTTCGACTCTAGCAATAAAATAGACAAAACTTTCATGTGAGAAAGTAATATTTTACACTTGGAAAAATGAAAACTTCGAACCTTTTCCTTAAGGGAAGAACTTTGCATTTAAACCATTGGCTCTTTAGAGACATTTTCAGGATGAAAAAAAAATCAAAAGATTCATTTTACTTGGAGCATTAAAAAAGATGAAACACATGGGGCTCCTGGTATTTCTCTCATTTAAGTTTAGTGTCATGATGGTTTGATAGGGTCTGAACATTCATTTAAAAAGATATGCCAAGTAATTAAAAATATTGCAGGTAAGTTGAACATTTGACCTATTTGCTTATTTTAAGCTCTGCCTCGGGATCACTCCTATTCCACATTGTAAGCTATTCCACAGAAGTTATAGGCCATGCATATATTTTAGCATGATGAATGTTGGTATTAAAAGGCTGCAGTGTGTCCCATCTGAGGCAGCACTTTATATCAATGTAGAAACTTAACGTGAGATTGAGGGTTACTGTGGCACCCTAAGGAATCAAGAAAAGTCATACTCTAATGTATGAATATTCAGAAGGAACAGCATATAAATGTACCATGTTTTTTCTCAACATTTCTAAAAATCATTATAATATATATTATAAAATAGAATAATTTTATGTTTATAGCAACATTCACACAACTCTGTGCTGTAATTCACTCATTCATTTGTACATTCATGTACTAATGTCTTCAACACACATTTATGGAGCATCAATTATGTTTCCAGGAACTCTTCTAGATCCTAGGATATAACCATGAAAAAAAACAAAAATTCCCAGTCTCTGTTTTAGCAAGGGGAGATAGGAGATAAGAAAAAATTAAAGCAGACCAGGTGCGGTGGCTCACACCTGTAATCCCAGCACTTTGGGAAGCTGAGACAGGTAGATCACCTAAGATCAGGAGTTCAAGATCAGCCTGGTCAACGTGGCAAAACCCCATCTCTACTAAAAATACAAAAATTAGCTGGGCGTGGTGGCACGTGCCTGTAATATCAGCTACTCACGAGGCTGTGGCAGGAGAGTTGCTTGAACCCAGGAGGTGGAGGAGATTGTGCCATTGCACTACAGCCTGGGCAACAAGAGCAAAACCTTGTTTTTTTTTTTTTTTTTTTTTTTTTTTTAAAGGAAAAAAGCAGAGCAAAACATAAAATAAGTTGTGTTTTAGATCAGCAATAAAGCATGATGAGACAGTGAGATGGGATGGGATGGTGAAGTGCAATTTTAGCATTCACAGTTCTAGAAGGACTAAGTTAACTGGTGCCATTTGAGAAAAGATCCAAAGAATGGGAAGAGAGAGCCATGTGTGTGGCTGAGAGAAGAGCCTTCTCAGCAGAGGGATAAATAATCACGAAGAACCAGAAACAGCTATATGATTAGCAAATTCAATAAACAGCAAGAAAGCCTGTTCTTGGCAGGGAAATGAATTCAGAGAAGGGCTTATAGGCCACACACCTGTTGACTTCTTCTCTGAGTGATACTGGAAGCCATTGGAAGACTTGAGTTGAAGATAACATGATATAACATGACATGACTTAGATTTTAATAGTAGCATTCTGGCTTCTCTGTTGATAATTGACTGTATTCGGGCAAGGAGGAAAACAGTTATGCCACTTAAAGGAGTTTCTCAATAATTCAGATAAGAAATGATAGTGGCAGATTAGCTACAGAAAACAAGTCAGATGCTGGATATACGTGGATGGACTATAGAGTAAATAGCATCTGGTCACAAGAGGATCTGTTCCTCCTCCCTTATAGGCAGAAACTGCTTCTACCTTGGGTTGCTAGATAAAACACACGGTTCCCAGTTCAATGAATTTATGATAAATGGTTAATCATCTCATATATGTGTATATATATATGTACATATATCCCATGTATATAATCATTATATATCCTATATATATATGTATATATATAATCATATACCCAATGAAATTTACTGTCCATGCGAATATGCCCCATGCGATATAAAAACATAGTTATACTAAGAAAGTTATTTGTACTGTGTTTGATATCCAAATTTAACTCTATTGTATTTTTATTTGCAAAATCTGTCAACCCTGTTTCTATTCCTCCCGCTACAATGTGTCTTTACTTACATGTTGCTATTGAAAGTGTTCTTATCTTCCCCCACATAGAGATGTGTATTCCTTCTCCTCACTCCTATACCACAGAAGCAATGGAGTCTTCACTGGCCCTGGGAGCTTGAGAGTTAGCTGACTGTCACTGGTAGCCTAATGTTTTTGCTCCAATGAGAGAAATTTCTGAGGGAAGTTGGTGTGGGTTTGTGTCTTTCTCTCACAGCAGCCAGTCACCTCCTGTACCCTGTATCATGCATAAGGGTTTTCTGTGTTTGTTTTTTTTTTTTTTTTTTTTTTTTTGCCTTGCTTCAATCCTTCCTGTGAACTCCTTGTGGAAGACTGTAAATTCATGTTGGGTTTCGCCCCCCACTTTTCCAAGTTGTCATAGTGTCCCACTCCTGGTCTATAAAAATTAGTTAACATTTTGGCTACCTTCTTTTTTCTTACCTTCTTATGTAACAACCAATTTTTTTTTTTGTGATCCTCCAAAGGTGAAAAATTACGATCTCGTATCTCTTAGCAGTGACTTTTCACAATTTCCAGTTCAGTTTATTTGGTTGCCTTTGTACTTGCTATCTCTGATGGGCTCAAGTAAAGTTATAATTTTGAAGATTATTTGGCTCTTTCTCACTGTTAGGGTAGAAGTGGTCTTCTCTTTTTTTACATGCAAAGCATAATAAGACCTTTAAAGACTTAAACAAAACTTAAGACACATTATCACACTACATTTTCTGTTTGTTTGTTTTTCATCCATTATCCAAGAAAACTAGAAAGATAGGAGGATAACCATTGAAAGCAAACATCTTTCAAGAATATGAATTTAGAGAATTTAAATTTAGACAAGTAAAGAAATAAAATATAGTACTTTCTAAGCCAATTCTCTGCCTGTGTCTTCCTGCTTTTCCTGCTCTCATTCAGCCTGATTTTACTGGAAATGTTTATGGAAACTTGTAACAGGTACTAGGTATAATAACATGATATTGAGTCTCCTAACTCTTAACCTCTACCCAGCAATCCTTTTATTTATCTCATATTGATTCTGTCTCTGTAGAAGTATTTTAAATTTGTCTATTTTTCCCAACTCTTTATTTCAGTGTCATTTTCAGTCTCATTTTTCTCTTTCAATAGAGAAGTGTCCTACATAATTTATTTAGGATGGAGGTCATCTGGCATAAACTTCCTCAGTCTTGGCACTCTTAAAATATAATTTACTTTTGTATTCACTCACTTATCATTGTTTCCTGTTATCCTGCTTCAAAAAGAGATTGTGCCTTTCCAAAAACAAATTTCTCCTTGAGACGCTGACACATTCCCACCTTTCCACACTGATTTCTGAAATGTTTGCTTCCTTGTTGCTGTATAGTACTCTTATGCTTGACGTTGGCTTCTTCTGTGGGCCCATTTTATTTTATTTTTTTATGTGCATTTCTCTACCCCTATTTTTTAAAGTTTTTTGTTTTTTAAGCTCTGCTAGATAATTGGTAATATTTGCACTTCACATACACAGTTTTACTTCCAGATTTTCTAATCAGGCTATTTCTCACTTCTGGCAGTATTAAACTTTTAACACTTTCTTATTTCTGATTTTGACACAGTTTTGCTTCTCTATGTAACTGACCAATCCCTTTTATTTTCCTTTGCTTTATCTCCTTCTCTCTCACACTTGAAGCCCCTTTCTGAGACATCTTATTCCTGCAAATTATTCAGCATTAAATTAATGTAATGACTGCTTAGTTTATTTTTGCAGTATCAAACACTCCACTAAATATTAATTTTACATTTTCATCTCACTAGATATCACTACCTCAATGTTTTCAAACAGCATTGATGTCCAAAGCTGAGCCATCATTTTTCACTAATAAAATTTCTTCTTTGATGTCTGTAGATTTAATGTGTATTTTACCAGTTATGTGGGTTCTAAGCTCCAGATTATTTTTGATTATTACCTTTTTTCATTATTCACATACTTTGGCAATAAACAAATATTGTTTTGACATTATATGCTTTGTAAAATGATTGAGATGCAGCCATTGACAAAATTTCTTCTCTTGCAGTATGCTCTGGGAGACAAACAATTAAATAAATTAATTTAGTGAATTTTAGATAAGATTAAAGCTACTAGGATGAAATACTATAAGAAAGTATTATAAAGAGAAATATCCATCTGGGTATATGGTATTTGAGTTGACACTGGAATAATGAGCACAAACCAATTATAAAATGACTTGACAGGTGTACATTCCTCCATGAATAAATAAATAAATGGAAATCATGCAAAGCCCTTTTTAGTTTACTCAGTTACTTACTATTTGAACTTATTCCTGATTACATATCTTCTTTCATTTGCACAATTTTTTTCAAGGCCTGGTTATTACATAATAGGACCATTTTATTAAATTCCTAACTGAAGCTCCAATCTTTCCAGTAGATAGCACTAGAATTATTTCTCTAATACACTACTGTGCTTTCTTGCTGGGCAATACATTTTTCTCTTTGCATGCCTTGACTGAAGCATATTGGAATATTCCATAGTGTCATTTCTTCCACCCAAACAGCCTCCTCTCATTGTCCCTAGCTGTTAAGATGTCTTACCCTTCATATTTTGATTTGTATTTTGGGCTCTTTCATTCATGAAGCGTTCATCAATAGGCTTAATATTATAAAATTTTTCTTGTTTTGTTTTCCCAGAGTTTTTCATTTTAAATCTACAAAAAGCTTTATGTTGTATTTAAAAAATTATTATACAGTAAAATTTACCTTTTTAGTGTAGAGTTCTATGAATTTTAACATTACCATCAATTTTAAAAATTAACATTCTTATATATTTACAATTGATCTTTCTCCTTATAACTGAATATTCTCAATTTCTCCCTCTACAACTTGTAGCCTTCCTAGTATTCTTTTTAATTTGAATTGCCCAATGCATCATTACAATTGTTTGTTTTTGAGGCAGAGTTTCGCTCTTATTGCCCAGGCTGGAGTGTAGTGGGGTGATCTCAGCTCACTTCAACCTCCACCTGCAGGGTTCAAGCTAGTCTCCTGCCTCAGCCTCCCAAGTATCTGGGATTACAGGCATGTGCCGCCTCACTCAGCTAATCTTGTATTTTTAGTAGAGATGGGGTTTCACCATGTTGGTCAAGCTGGACTGCGACACCTGACCTCAGGTGATCCACCTGCCTTGGCCTCCCAAAGTGCTGGGATTACAGGTATGAGCCACTGTGCCCCACCTAAAATTATTTTTTTAAACAAACAGCTCTATTAAATCAATTAAGAGGAAAAAAAAGATTTTATTTTACCATTTTTTGCAATGCATTTCTACCGGCAGCAGATTTTTTCCATTTTTGTTTATTTAAAGAATATTTTTATTTCTCCTTTATTTCTGAAGATAATTTCACAGAATACAAATTTCTGGGTCATTTTTGTACAAATTTTTAATACTTTATTTTATTCTACTTTCTTCTTGTTTGCATGGTTTTTATAGAGAAATCTGATATAATTCTTACTCTTGCTCCTTTATAAGTAAAGTGAGTATTCCCCCTTCAGCGTCTTCGAAGCATTTCTCTTTGTCTTCGATTTTATGAAATTTTACTATGATAACTCCAGATGTTGATTTTTCAGCACTTAACCTATTTTGTGTTCTCTGAGCTTCCTGTATCTGTGGCATAGTGTCTGTCATTAATTTTGAAAAGTTATCAGCCATTATTATTAGTTCAAATATTTCTCTTGTCCCTTTGTCTCTTTCTTCTTCTTCCAGAATATCCACTATGTGTATTTACATCTTTTGCAATAGTATAACAGTTCTTGAGCATAGTGTTCTGGTTTACTTGGATTTTTTGCTTGTTTTTATTGTTGTCTTCATTTTTCAGTTTGGGAAGTTTCTGTGTACACATCTTCAAGCTCACTGATAGGTTTTTTTTTTTTTTTTTTTCCATCAGCTGTGACCAGTTGAATGCTAAAACCATCAAAGGCGTTTTAAAATGATCTTTGTTTTTGATTTCTAGCATTCCCTTTTTTTCTTTCTTAAGGTTTCCATCTCTTTGTTTACACTATTCATCTGTTTTTGCATGTTGTTGATTTTTTAGTAAAGTCCTCTGCATATTAATTACATTATAATCACTTTAAGTTCCTTGTCTGATAATTCCCAAATCTCATCCATGTCTGAATATGGATGTTTGCTGTGTCTCTTCAGGCTGTTTTATTCTTGCCTTTTTTAACATGTCTTGTGATATTTTTTTTGTTGAAAGCAAAAACATGATGTATTAGGTAATAAGAAGTGAGAGAAATAGGATTTTTGTGAGAGGTTTTTTGTTTATTTGGTCAGGAGACTATGCTGTTGTTAATATTTGCTATAATGTCCTTGCTTTAAATTCTGTGTTATCTTTGGGACTCCTTAGGAACTCCTTAAATGGAGTCTGTTTTGTAGCTCTTTCAGTTATTATTCACTGTTTCTATCCTGGATCCCTGTCAAGGTATTATTGGGGGAAGACATTCTGTAATTTTTATGATTAAATGCTCATTTTGTGTGTGTGCCAAAATCTCTGGACTGTGACCTTTAGAAACATTTCTTAGCCTTTTTAAATTCTCCCTTACATGTGATATGAAGGCTAGAGAATATTGGAGATATCTGATTCCTCTTTTCCTAGGTCATTTAAGGTTCTAGTGAAATATTTTCCCTTGAGGGAAATTTGTTATTGAAACATTATGCTCTGAGTATATTTGAAAATGGCACTCCACCTCATCCTACTCTACCTCTTTCTACTGGAATTAGAAAAGGTTTTCCAATCTTTTCCAGAAGAATCTGGTGGGGCTTCTGGAGATAAAACTCAGGAAAGTGAGATCTTTCCTAAGACTGGGTGCTCAGAAGTTTTAATTTTCAAAATAGTCCGTATTCAACCTATAGTCATTTGTTAATTACTGTTTAAGTGTTTCTACCTGTAATTGACTCTAGCATCTTCTGCTCTCTATAAGCTACGATTAATTGTATTGGTCTGTGTCTTCTGTTTCCAGGATGGTAGTTTGCTATGTGACTTCAGTTCTCTAATACATCTAACAAGAGCTCTCATTATCAATTATTTTGCTTTGTTCTTGTGAGTATGGGATTGATAACTTACAAGGACTTTACATATCAGAATGGAAACTAGAGGTGTCTCCTAGAGTTTTCAAAAGCTAGTTTTTATACTAGTCTTAAAATCCTTATTATATATGTTACAGAGCATGATACATATTTGCCAAATCACAGTTTATTCCACCTAACAAACACCTCAATGAATTACAATATATGTAATAGAAGATTGGGGCATAGGTTCCATCTTCTTATTCCTGGATGAACAAGTCCTAAAACTGAGACTATGTCTTATTCAAAGAAGTGTTTCACTCTGTATAGTTTTCACAGCAAATATTTATAGGAGATAAGCTCCAAGTATGCATGAATATAAATGTTTAAGCAGCAGTTTTTCAATGTTGATAATTTATTTTTTGTTCAGAGATAGTTTTAATTATTTAGTTTTAGATATTTTCTGAAGCTAATGAAGAATTCAGACTTTTAGCACTAAACAGAACTCCTAACAATATATGTCTATTGTGTAAAAATTTTCTTTAGTTTCTTACTTTTAATATTTAAGGTCAAGACAGCAGTGTTTTAAAACTAGGCTATTTTTTCTTACTTGAGCTTTGCCTCTTCTTGAACCAAATCTACCTTAACAGATAGGATTTTAGAAAATTTCCCCTAGAGTGTTACTTCAAGCTACTTAACCTGCCATCAGCTCCTGATTTAGCATTTTTAATAAACTTCCTAGGGCAAAAGATTAATTTCCCTGGACCCTCTTTATCCTTGATGTAGAAGTATAATGTTCAGTCTAGGTTGGATCATTGTTCACCTGCTGTCTTCCCTGCATGTTTATGAATAAGTAGATACAAGCTCAAGGAAGGGAGAAAAGCCAAGACAAAACAAAGAATTCCCAATTCTTAAAGTTCGTTGTTAAATAAAAACACAAACTAATACATATGAATGTAAATACAATTACTTTCACCCCATTAAAGTGAATATATTAAAGAAACATATGTCTACTGAGGCAATTTATAGCCAATAGTTTGAATTTAATTGCCTACATACTTATTGATCCTTATCTAAAACTCATCTAAAAACAGAATTTCCACTGTTTTGGCAAAACTGTAGTTTATACAGTGACCCAGAAATTTGATAGTCATCATCAGAGACACTTGGATTAGTAAACCATCTCTCAACAGTCCCTCAAGATTATAATGGGAAGTAAGCCTAAAAAATGCATATAATTATTCCCACTTTCATTATGAACATATGTAGTAATGTCCAGAATACAGTGATTTCACAGCATATCAAATTACAATTTTCTGAAATTGTTTTGCCTCAAGTTTGGGCTCATTTAAAACACTTTCAAGGTAAAGAGAAACGACGGGTTTGAGGCACATCATAAATTAAGTGGGAAGAGGTATAGAAAATGTTGACAAAGGACATGGTGATTAACAGTCCTCTATTAAATTAAACTTCTGCTCATGTTTTCTGATAAGATCTTATATAACTTGTTTATGACAAAAACAGAATATATTCTGTATTAAGGCATAGAATTTCCTGCACAACAGTACTGTGAGTCAAACATAAGTCAGAGCCGTAAGCAAGACTCTTCTCGGTGATAATGGTGATTTTATATCACATGTGTCATTCTAGTTTTTCTTCTTATTGAGGGGAATCATATAATTTATTGGCCAAATGCAACACATTTGAGTGTAAAAGATGGCATTCACTGGACATGATACTAGAACAATAGGTTTAAGTTGAGACTATCCCAGGAACACTAAGAGTTGTTTGGTAAAGTGTCTATAACAAGTTTCAGTTATAGTTAACTCTGAACACTTTTTCTTCTACCAAAAGGCAAGTGTTCCAAAAGTATCAATATTTTCTATAATGGAATGTACATGCTAGTAAAATGATAACTATGAGGCATTTAAAGAATAAACAGTAAATCCATCTTAAAGTAAAAGAGAGTTTTTAAAATAAGAAGGTAAGTATCATTTCCAAAACAAAAGGGTGCCAAGCCAAGGTAAAACAAAATTAAACACAGATGTATTGAAATATATCTAACATTTTTGTTGTTGCTGAAAACAACATAATACACATATAAAAACTCCCTTATCTGAAGTCTCTTAAAAATTGGAAACTCATATCTAGACAGCTTTGCAAAGGAAGATTTTCAATAAGCTGTGAATCTATGTTAAAATCCTAAACCCCAAATTATTGGCATTGGGCGGTGATTAGGTAATGAGACTGGAGCCCTCATGATTGGAAATAGTGCTCTTATAAAAGAAACCCCAGAAAGCTGGGCTAGTCACTTCCAACATGTAAAGACACAGCAAGAAGACATTGCTTATGAGCCACAAATTGCAGGCCTTCAGTAGACACCAAATTTGCCACCACTTGACCTTGGATGTCTCAGCCTCCAGAATTGTGAGAAATAAATTTATGTTGTTTATAAGCTACCTATTTTATAGTACTTTTGTTACAGCAGTCCAAACAGATTAAACAGAAAGTTGGTACCAAGAGTGGGATGCTGGTATAACAAATACTGAAAAATGTAGAACTGGCTATGGACTGCGTAAAGAGTAGAACCTGGAAAAGTTTTTATGTGCATGCTAGAAAAATCCTATGTTATGCCATAAAGGGAAATTCCACTGAAGGTCCAGAAAGAAGAGAGGAGAGATGTAGAGGGAGCCTCAACTTTTTAGAGACTATGTAGGTGGTCATAAGCAGAAGGTTAGTAGAAGTAAGGATCGTAGTAAAATCCATTCTGTATGAGGCTTAAAAGGAAAATGAGGAACAAAGTATTAGAAACTGAAGAAATGTGATTCTTGTTTTATGGTGACAAAGAGCTTGGCTGAATTTTGTTTATATGCTTGTTGTGTTTTCTAGAAGATAGAACTTGTGAACAACAAAATTGGAGATTTAGCTGAAGCTATTTCCAAGCAATAGAAGGTTCACCTTGGATTCTCTTGACTGCCTATAGTAAAATGTGGAAGAGACAAATGATTTTAAAAAGGAATTCTTAATAAAAGGAAAGCAACACTTAAAAATTTGGAAAATTCGTAAGTTATTTGTATTTGAAAACGTGAGAAAGTTTGTTCAGGAAGAAAAATGAAGGGTGTGAGGCTGTGACCAAATATAATAAGGAGATTAGTTTGAATCAGTCATCTCAACTGAATCTAAGAATTATTCATTAGTACAATTAAGAAGAAAAAAATAACCATTTACTATAATCCCAGCACTTTGGGAGGCCAAGGTGAGTGGATCACGTGAAGTCAGGAGTTTGAAACCAGCCTGGCAAAATTGTAAAACTCTGACTCTACTAAAAGTACAAAAATTAGCCAGGCGTGGTGGCACATGCCGGTAATCCCAGCTTCTTGGGAGGCTGATGTAGGAGAATTGCTCGAACCCAGGAGGTGGAGGCTGCAGTGAGCCTGAGATCATGCTGCTGCACTCAACCTTGGGTGACAGAGTAAAACTGTGTCTCAAAAAAAAAAAAAAAAAAAAAAAGAAAAAAAAAAAAGCCCATCTAAATAAAACCAGAACTCATTATCCAAAATAATGGAAGAATTACCTCAGAGATATTTTGGATATCATCAGGGGTGCCCCTTCCATCACAGGCCAACTGCAAGGGCCCAGGGGACAGCAAGATTTCAAGGCTTTACTCCCTGCATTCCATTGTCCTGTTCCTTGGCTGACTCACTTGAGGCTCTAGTGGGCTCACGTGCAAGCAGGGCCATGGTGGCAACTTCTCTAAAAGACATAGGCAGTAAACTTTGATAGTGTTTATGTCAGATTGTATAAGATGTGGAAGCTTGCCTCCACCTAGATTTCAAAGAATACTCCCGAGAACTTTGGGGCCCAGTCAGAAAATTGCTGTGGGGCCAGAGCTATCACAGAGAGACTCTAAAAGGGCAATGCCCAGCAAAGCAGTGGGGGGCAGAGCTGCCCCCAAGACTTCAGACTGATATAACAATGAGTGTGCAATTTTAGCTCGAGGAAGCTTTGGGCACACAACCCAGCCACAGAGCTGCCATCTTGATTGCTTTTAAGTTTTGGCAATTAAGAGTAAGTTGTTGGCTGGGTGTGGTGGCTCACACCTATAATCCTAGCACTTGGGAGACCAAGGCGAATGAATCACAAGGTCAGGAGTTCAAGACTAGCCTGGCCAATATGGTAAAACTCATCTCTACTAAAAATACAAAAATTAGCTGGGTGCAGTGGTGCACTCCTGTAGTCCCAGATGCTCAGGAGGCTGAGGCAGGAGAATCACTTGAACCTGGGAGACAGAGGTTACAGTGAGCTGAGACCATGATACTGCACTCCAGCTTGGGCGACAGAGCAAGACTGTCTCAAAACAAAAATAATAGAGTTTATCTAAGCATTCATGTGCAAATTTTTATGTGAACATGAGTTTTCAACTAATTTGAGCGAATACAAAGGACATGAGTATGTTTAGAGTTATAAGAAACTAGCAAACTGCCTTCCAAAGTGGCTGAACCATTTTTCATTCATACTACCATGAATGAAAGTTTCTGTTGCTTCACAAAATTTTAACTAACAATGTAAGTATATTACACATAAAAGATCCTCTCTGTATGGACTTTCAAATAGTGGAAACCCATATCTACATAAATAACATTCCAAATAATGAGTTAAAATGGTTTATGAATCTATAAAAAATTTAGGACAACAACTGTTTAAAGTTTAAGGAAGCAATTTATAGTTCTCAGTAAATTTTGCTACAAGTCCATTGAAAGATGAAAACATAGAAACGAACAAATATAAATCCTATGTCTTCCTGGTGAATGGGTTTGAAAATGTTTATAATTTTTTGAGTGAGCAAAGCCCATGATTATAATTCTCTGTTTTGGTTTGTTTTATATACTTTTGTAATTTTTTATGACTATTATTTCAAAAGAGATGTAAAATTAATATTAGAACCATGAAATATTGAATCAAAAATGCAAGAGCCAGGATTCTGCAAATAAGTAGACTTTTTAATTCTATTATTAACAATAGAAAAGTATTTCTATTATTAACAAGTTTACATGGGATTAAATAAGTATTTTTACTAATCATAAATAATTTATAATAATGTTTTATTTCATATTTGTATTACTCTTGGATTTTTCTTGTGTTTTGTTGTATAAAATATTTGGGAAGAGAGATTAAAATACAATTTTTTTCCTTATAAAGTAAAATTTTAGTAATATTAATTATTTTGGGAAGCTACATTTGAGTCATCTCAGGCTTATATTATGATGTGGTATTTGTTTACTCTTCTATATTATATAAAATTTTGAAGAAGTTTCAAGGAAAATTATATGTTATGTGATTTAACATCTGAAAAATAAGCCTATTAGGTAAGAATAAGGACCAGTGAAGAGAGAAGCAAATAAAATTGTAGCCTTCAAACTCAACAGAGACATTGAATGAAACTCACCAGAGGTTTGGCATTTCCATTTCAATACCAAGGTGAATATGGTTTCGTAGTCAAATCAATCAAGCAGAAAAAAGGATATCAGAGATTGAAGATCAACTCAATGAAATAAAATGAGAAGGTAAGATTAGAGACAAAAGAGTCAAAAGAAATTAACAAAGCCTCCAATAAAAATGGGATTATGTAAAAAGACCTAATCTACCTTTTATTGGTGTACCTGAATGTGATGGGGAGAATGAATCCAAGCTGGAAACTACTCTTCAGGATATTATCCAGGAGAAATTCCCCAACCAAGCAAGGCAGGCCAACATTCAAATCTGAGAAATATAGAAAACACCACAAAGCTATGCCTCAAGAAGAGCAACCCCAAGGCACGTAATTGTCAGATACACTAGGGTTGAAAAGGAAAAAATGCTAAGGGCAGCCAGAGAGAAAGGTCAGGTTACCCATAAAGGGAAGCACATCAGACTGACAGCCCGTCTCTCTGCAGAAACCCTACAAGCAAGAAGAGAGTGGGGGCCAATATTCAACATCCTTAAAGAAAAGAACTTTCCACCTAGAATTTCATATCCAGCCAAACTAAGCTTCATAGTGAAGGAGAAACAAAATTCTTTATAACTAAGATCAGAGCAGAGCTGAAGAAGATTAAAAACACACAAAAATCCTTCAAAAAATCATTAAATCCAGGAGCTGTTTTTTTTGAAAAGATCAACAAAATAGACTACTAGCCAGATTAATACAAAATGAAAGAGAGAAGAATCAAATAGATGCAATAAAAAATGATAAAGGAGATATCACCACCAATTCCACAGAAATACAAACTACCATCAGAGATTACTACAAACAATTCTACTTACATAAACCAGTAAATCTAGAAGAAATGGATAAACTCCTGGACATTCACACCCTCCCAAGACTACACCAAGAAGAAGTCAAATCCCTGAATAGACCAATAACCAGGTCTGAAATTGAGGCAGCAATTAATAGCTTACCAAGCAAAAATAGTCCAGGTCCAGATTGGTTCACAGCTGAATTCTACCTGACATGCAAAGAGGAGCTATTACCATTCCTTCTGAAACTATTCAAAGCAATACAAAAAGTGGGAATCCCCCCTAACACACTATGAGACCAACATCATCCTGATACCAAAACCAGACAGAGACACAACTAAAAAATAAAATTTCAGGCCAATATCCATGATGAACATCAATGCAAAAATCTTCAATAAAATACTGGCAAACCAAATGCAACAGCACATCAAAAAGCTTATCCACCACGATCAAGTATGCTTCCTCCCGGGATGCAAGGCTGGTTCAACATATACAAATCTATAAATGTAATCCATCATATAAACAGAACCAAATACAAAAACCACATGATTATCTCAATAGATGCAGAGAAAGCCTTCAGCATAATTCAACAGCACTTTATGCTGAAACCTCTTAATAAACTAGGTATGGATGGTATGTATCTCAAAATAATAAAAGCTATTTATGACAAAGCCATGGCCAATATCATACTGAATGATCAAAAACTGGAAGGATTCCCTTTGAAAACTGGCACTAAAAATGCCCTCTCTCACCATTCCTGTTCAACATAGTATTGAAAGTTCTGGCCAGAGCAATCATATAATAAAAAGAAATAAAGGATATTCAATTAGGAAAAGATGAAGTCAAAGTTTGTCTATTTGTAGACGATATGATTGCATATTTAGAAGACACTATCATCTCAGCCCAAAATCTCCTTAAGCTGATAAGCAACTTCAGCAAAGACTCAAGATACAAGAATCAATATGCAAAAATCACAAGCATTACTATACACCAGATAAACAGAGAGCCAAATCATGAGCAAACTCCCATTCACAATTGCTACAAAGAGAATAAAATTCCTGGGAATACAACTAACAAGGAAATGAAGGACATCTTCAAGGAGAACTACAAACAACAACTCAAGAAAATAAGAGAGGGCACAGAGGTGGAAAAACATTCCATACTCATGGTTAAGAAGATTCAATATTATGAAAATGGCCATACTGCCCAAAGTAATTTATAGATTCAGTGCTATCCCCATCCAGCTATCATTGACCTTTTTCACAGAACTGGAAAAAAAAAAAAAAAACACCTTAAACTTCATTTGGAACCAAAAAAGAGCACACATAGCCAAGATAATCCTAAGCAAAAAGAGTAAAGCTGGAGGCATCACATATCTGACTTCAAACTATGCTGTAAGTCTACAGTAATCAAAAACAGCATAGTACTCTTGTCAAAACAGAGATATAGACCAATGGAACAGAACAGAGGCCTTGGAAATAATGCCACACATCTACAAACATCTGATCTTTGACAAACCTGACAAAAACAAGCAATGGGGAAAGGATTCCCTGTTTAATAAATGGTGTTGGGAAAACTGGTTAGCCATGTGCAGAAAGCTGAAACTGGACCCCTTCCTTATACCTTATACAAAAATTAACTCTAGATAGATTAAAGATTTAAAAATAAGACCTAACACCATAAAAACCCCAAAAGAAAACCTAGACAATACCATTTAGGACATAAGTATAGGCAAAGACTTAATGACTAAAACAACAAAAGCAATGGCAACAAAGCCAAAATGGACAAATGGGATCTAATTAAACTTAAGAGCTTCTGCACAGCAAATGACACAATCATTAGATGGTTCTGACAACCAACAGAATGGGAAAAATTTTTTTACAAGCTAGCCATCCCACAAAGGGCTAATATCCAGAATCTACAAAGAACTAAAACAAATTTACAAGAAAACAGCAAACCAACCCCATCAAAAAGTGGGCAAAGTGTATGAACACACATTTTTTCAAAAGAAGACATTTATGCAGCCATCAAATGTATGAAAAAATGCTCATCATCATTGATCACTACAGAAATGCAAAGCAAAACCACACTGAGATACCATCTCATGCCAGTTAGAATGGCAATCATTAAAAAATCTGTAGCAACAGATGCTGGAGAGGGTGTGGAGAAATAGGAACACTTTTACACTGTTGGTGGGAGTGTAAATTAGTTCAACCATAGTGGAAGATGGTGTGGCCATTCCTCAAGGATCTAGACATAGAAATGCCATTTTACCCAGCAATCCCATTACTGGGTATATACCCAAAGGATTATAAATCGTTCTATTATAAAGACACATGCACATGTATATTCATTGTGGCACTGTTTACAATAGCAAAGACTTGGAACCAACCCAAATGCACATCAATGATAGATTGGATAAAGAAAATGTGGCACATATACACCATGGAATATTATGCAGCCATAAAAAAGGATGAGTTCATGTTCTTTGCAGGGACATGGATGAATCTGGAAACCATCATTCTCAGCAAACTGACACAAGAACAGAAAACCAAACACCACATGTTCTCACTCATAAGTCGGTGTTGAACAATGAGAACACATGGACACAAGGAGGGAAACACCACACACTGGGGTCTGTTGGGGTTGGGGGCTTATGGGAAGGATAGCAGAGTGTGGGGGATTGCAGAGGGATAACATTGGGAGAAATACCTAATGTAGCTGACGGGGGAATGGAGGCAACAAACCACCATGGCATGTGTATACCTATGTAACATTCCTGCAAGACCTGCACATGTACCCCAGAACTTAAAGTAAAGTAAAATAAAATAACATAAAATAAAATAAAATACAATAGAATAAAAATTGATGATTGTGTTGAGACATGTTGTTAGTTATGTTCAATACCAAGTTGAATATGGTTTAAAACGTACAGGGGTGTTAAGAGTCATGTTGTTAGTATATATTATGGAGTCACCATATCGAAAGATTCTACAAAAGTTGAATTTTTAAATAAATTGAAAAAAATTCAGTCCACAAGCAAGAAACTAAACCAGATGCTTTGTATTTTTCTAGAATTGTTGCTTCCAAATTGAAACACCATCCCAATACCTACCCCACTCCTATCTGACACCTCATGAAGGGCCTCAAACCTTCCTCCAAAATGTCTTTACAGCCAGGTTGTACGCTAGATTTGAATGTCTCTCAGCAGAACACCAAGCTTCCCAGCGGTATAGAATTTACATTAATATAATCCATCACTACAGTTATGTGTTATCCTCATCCACTGAAACACTAGAATTTCAACAATAATCTATATTTTTCTTTCAAATATATTCTCTAAAAATAGAAGATGAGATTTTTTTAAATACTGAAATTGAAAATAAGAAAACATGGTTATTTTTCTCCTAACCTTAAGAATATTCTCACACCTGAAAAAGGGATTAAAAATATTAAAATCACCTTTTGTATTACTTTGTTAAAATTGCCCTCACACTGTGATGCCAACTTCCCGCAGTAATATGTTTAAAGCGTTCTGGTGCTGTGAAGAATATTTAATTATGTGATTATTTTTCATTATGTGTGTAGTTAATTGTCTCTACGTCAAATGTAAATGATTTTGAACAATAAAAGTGAATGAGTAATGTTCTTGCTGTGAGCAACAGATGTCATGTGGATTTTGATTTCTTAGTCATTTACAAATATTTCTTTTCAAGTATAGAAAAGCAGTTACTTAAGACTGTAGACTAATAGCCACCAAAATTCAGGTTTAAGAGTAAAAAGCAATGTGAAATATGGAATTGCAGAACACCAGCTAGGACAATATGTTTTATTACATTTATCTTTTTAAAAACATGAAAATATGATTTCTGAAAAGATGTGTAGCTTAGTTAACTCTCTGAATTTAAGTCCTCCTGCCAAGATTAAAGATTTATGCCACTCTCACATGTGAACCAATGTCTTCTCTCTGTGGCCACTGCCTTGTATTGTATGGTCTTTTGCACATTATAATCCACCTTTGTTTATGGAATGGCATATGTAATAATCAGAAAAATAAGGTATACTCTTTTAGTTTACTGGGCATATTATGCTTCTTGGCAAGCATCCCATTCCCTTTTATTGACAATAGAATAACTTTCTTTATGATAACTATTTATCCCCACTTAGATCACAAAATCTAGGTAGGGCGACTGCAATTCTGGATCCAGGGCTAGTCATGAGATATAGATTCTGCCAACAAGAACATCACATTCATCACTGAGAGTATTTTAGTTCATAAATAGTTGATATTTTTCAGGAAGTTAATCAGTGCTATTTCTTGGAAAATTTGCTTGAATAATGAAGGAGTTAAGGTCATACCACCCCAAAATATGCCACTCTGGCATGGACTATGTTGATTTAAAAGCAGGTACAAGAAATGAGACAGGTACAAGATGATCATTCTGACTTTCTTCTGTTTATTAAAAGCAGGATATTCTCATGCGAAAAGTGGCCTCCCTGTAACAGAAGGAAGGTACCATTCTTAGCAAAGTTGGGATGTCAAGGCCAAGGGAATCAGTATCAAGAAACCTTATTGAAGTAAGCCTTATATTCTTAGTCATCTCACTATCCAATTTACTACTCTAGCATAAGCTCCTTTGCCTTTTTCCATTTTCATTATTTACTACTCTTTGACCAATTCGCTGTAAATGTTCAATGCTAACTGTGTCTTTGGGTCTTCATTTTCTTATGCAGCCTCCTTTGCCATGTAAAACTTGTATTAAATAAATTTGTCGGCTTTTCTCCTGGCAATCTTTCTGGTGTCAATTTAATTCTCAGGCCCAGAGGGGGAAAAAAAAAACAACAACATGAGGGTAAAGATAAAATTCTGCCTCCCATACAGTGACTAGAGGGAGGCAGACACTCTTGCATGGGAGTTACTGAGGCTAGTGTTGAGAAAAGCTTGGTGCTCAAGGAGTCACCAAGAGGAATTACCTTACTTAGGAGAGAAGCTAAACAAAGAAACATTGCTGTGAGATAGAGAAAAATAAACTGCTATTGTCATTTGTGCTGCTTGGTCTAGCCATGGGTGATATTCTTTCTCTGTCTTGTGACAAAGATTGCCTGTTTCCAATCTCTTGCCAGGCTCCTCAGAGCCCTCTCTCAACTAGGCCTCAACCTTGGTCTATAATGACTTGAACAAAACACTAACTTCCTTTTTAACAGATCAAGGCTGTATCCCAAGGGTGACTCGAGTTCAATGTAAAGTGCCTGTCTGAGAGAACTCAAAGTGCTAAAAGAATTAACTGCCTATTAACTGTCTATTCCTACCAGCACCTGATAGGGCTCCTGTCCCCCAGCCTTTCTGGCAGGGTAGAAGTTTAATTTTAATAAGCACCAGTTAGTAAATTAATCCAGGTGAATTCACATGGGCCACCCCCATCTTCTTACTTTTTATATTTGTCACTTCCCTTACTCTACTTAGCCCGTTTATCCACCTCCCTATTTTCTTGCTCTCCCTTTAAAATCATCTGAAGTCACCTCTGTACAAATCAAGGTTGAGTTCAGTTTAAACTTGATTCTTTTATTTATTGCAATAGTATATTACAGATTACAGTCAGGACTTACCACTTTAGTGTTCATCTTGGTTTGTCTTTGACACTTGATGCTTATGAGAGCCAAGAAACTGAAATGTAATAAATTGAGTTTCGTTTCTCTATCATTTGCAGCTAGAAGAATCATAATTGACTCATTCTCTGGATTACCTGGAGTTTGAGTTCCCTTATCCATGTGTCTATGTTTGAATTTGGTAATGATGATCGTAAAGATATCACTGTGAGGCAGCTGTTCCATAACTCTTTTATCTCCAGGGGAATATAAGCACGAAGTTTGTTTGATAATTATATTGGGATTGGCTTAGATTGGGAAACTCTAAATTGTAGGAAAGAGTTTATAGGTAGAATAAAATATTTTTCAGAATGTTTATTAATGACTGACAGCTAGGACTTGCCTTTTTCCAATCACATTTTTTAAGTGAAAACTTCCTCTTGATATTAGATATTTCCAAATTCAGTAGAAACCTCCAAATTCTTCTTTCCCTCTTTCTTTTTCTCTCTCTGTCTGCCTTTCTTTTTCTTCTTCTCTCCCTTTCTCTCTCTCATTTCCCTCCTTTCTTCCTTCCAATCTCATTCTTCCTCTGTTCTTTTTCTTTCTTCAGGGAAGAATCAGAAATCAGTAAGATAGTCAAGTAGAGGAATGAGATGTAGGGTATAAAATATAAATTTAATATATTTACCAGAGACAAAATTTGGAAAGGCAACATTATAAAGAAGATATCAGGGACGAAAACTTAACATTTTGCATGTCAGTGGAGGACTAATGACATATACCTGTTTATAAATTGGAGTAAAAGTGAAAATTATTCCTTAAATTTAGGGATGTGATCCATCTTAAGCTAACTTTTGTGAAAGATAAAAAGATCTGTGGCCGGGCGCGGTGGCTCAAGCCTGTAATCCCAGCACTTTGGGAGGCCGAGGCGGGTGGATCACGAGGTCAAGAGATCGAGACCATCCTGGTCAACATGGTGAAACCCCGTCTCTACTAAAAATACAAAAAATTAGCTGGGCATGGTGGGGCGTGCCTGTAATCCCAGCTACTCAGGAGGCTGAGGCAGGAGAATTGCCTGAACCCAGGAGGCGGAGGTTGCGGTGAGCCGAGATCGCGCCATTGCACTCCAGCCTGGGTAACATGAGTGAAACTCCGTCTCAAAAAAAAAAAAAAAAAAAAAAATCTGTGCACAGATTCATGCTTTTGCATGTAGATGCCCATTTATTCTATAATATAACCAGTAGACTATAAGTGTGTGGATTCATCTATTTCTCCTTGCAATTCTATTGGTTTTTGACTCCAATATCTGACATTTTGTCATTAGTCCAGTACATATTAAGGATTGTTATATCTCCCTGGAGGATTGACCACTTTATCATTTTTCAATGCACCTCTTTAGCCTTCATAATTTTTCCTGTTTTGAGGTTTATTTTTTATGAAATTAATATAGCTACTACATGTTTTATTTAACTAATGTTAGCATGGTATATCATTCTCCTTCTCTTGTAATCTGTCTGTATTTTTATATTTAAAGAAGTTTTTTTTGTAGATATAGTTTGGTATTGTTTTTAGTCTACTCTCTTTGTCTCTCTTTAGTGGGTTATTTAAACCATTTCCATTTCAAATGATAATTGATATATTTGGATGATGTCTATCATATTTTTAACTTTTCTATATGTTGCACCTATTTTTGGGGTCATTTTAAATACTTTTATCTGCCTTCTCTGCTTTTGTTGAGGATATTACATGATTTCCTTTTCTCTCCTCTCATAGCATATCAGGTAGGTCTTTAAATTTTTTCTATTTTTAGCAAGTCTTCTAGAGCTTGTAATATACATTTACAACTAATCAATGTCCATTTTACAAAAACACTATATCATTTTATAAATAGTGCAGGTACATTATAACAGATTATTCCCAACTCTTATCTCCCTTCCTTTGTAACATTGCTGTTATTCATTGAACTTGTCCAAAAGGAATAATCTCCCAATATATTGTTGCTCTTATTATTTTGAAAAAAAAAAAAAAAAAAAATCTGTGAACTCAATTAGGAATTAAACAAATAAACATTTTATTTTACATTGATATTCCTTCTCTCCTGCCCCTCTTTAATTTATGTAAATATGAGTTTCCGATCTATACCATTTTCCTTTCCTCTGAAAAAAAATCATTTGAACACTTTTTGCAAGGCAGGCCTACTGGTGACACATTTTCTCAGTGTTTGTTCATTTGGGAAAATGTTTTTCTTTCACTTGAAGAATAATTTAACCAGACACAGACCTCTAAGTTGGTGGGATTTTTTTTTCTCTATCATTTTTCTATAGATAAAGCGCTTTTTGTCTTTGGCATATTTCAAGTTTTTGTTTGGATTTCTGCAGTATAAATATTATATGCTTAGATATAGGTTACTTTTTAGGATTTATCTTGCTTTGTCTTCTTTGATATGAGCTACCTGGAGATATAGTTTGGTGTTGGTCATTATGATTATTTTTTAATCAGTCAATATTACTTAAAATAATTTTTATGTGCTTTTATATTTTTATTCTTCTTCTTGTATTGCCATTACACATATTTAGAACTTTTGTAATAATCCCATGGTTCATGAATATTGTGTTGCATTTTTGAGTTCATTTTTCACTTTGACTTTCATTTTGGAAAATTTTTACTAACAAATCTTCAAGTCACTAATTCTATTCTCAGCTTAGTCCAGTCTACTGATGAACCTATCAAAAACATTCTTTATTTCTGCTAGTTTTTTTTTTTTTTTTAATTTCTAGCAATTTGTTTTGACTATTTATTAGTTTTCATCTTTCTTTCATATTGCTCATCTATTCTTGCATGTTGTCGACTTTCTCCGTTAGAACACTTAGCAGATTAATCCCAGTTACTTTAAATTCTCTGTTTAATAATTCCAAAATTTCTGCCATATCTGATTCTACATTCTTGCCTTTTCTCTTGTTTTCTTGCCTTTTACCATGTCTTATAATTTTTCATTGAAAACAAGATGTGATGTATTGGGTAAGAAGAAATAAAAGGTAAATATAGTGTGAGGATTTTTGTTTATCTTGCTAAGAGTCATGCTGTGTTTAATGTTCACTATAGCTTCTGGTATCAGAGGCTTCAGTTTCCTTTACTGTCCTTGTTTTTCTCTCCCCTGTTGTCTTTGTTTTTTTTGTGTGTGTGTTTTTACATTTGTTTTGTTGTTGTTTGTTTTTGAAACTCCTTTTCTTTTTTTCTTTTTTTTTTTTGAGACGGAGTTTCGCTCTTGTTACCCAGGCTGGAGTGCAATGGCGCAATCTCGGCTCACCGCAACCTCCGCCTCCTGGGTTCAGGCAATTCTCCTGCCTCAGCCTCCTGAGTAGCTGGGATTACAGGCACGCGCCACCATGCCCAGCTGATTTTTTGTATTTTTAGTAGAGACGGGGTTTCACCATGTTGACCAGGATGGTCTCGATGTCTTGACCTTGTGATCCACCCGCCTCGGCCTCCCAAAGTGCTGGGATTACAAGCGTGAGCCACCGCACCCAGCTGAAACTCCTTTTCACACAGAGTTTGTGTTTCATAGTTTTCTCACGTTTAATTCATTGTTATGATACTGGAGTATTGCAGATGTGGTGTTAAAGTATTTGAGAGGAAAAGCCTTCTATAATCTTGTGATAATCACTTTTTTTTTCTTCTTAATGGGCAAGAATACCTGATCTGTGCCCTTCAAGAGTGCTTTTAGTCTTTTTCTCCTTGTCTTTTGTGAGATAGAAAGGCTAAAAATGGCTGGAGTTGACTAACTGCCCTTTATACAAGTCAATTATTATGTCTGTGATTGATCATTTTTTATTGAGATCAAATCTTTATTTTGAGGATAAAATATTCTGGACATATTTCAAAGTGGTTACTTTGCCCCACTTTTCCTGTTAGAACCAATAGGTCATTTTTCTCTGATCTTTGTTTAGAGAACCTCGTGAATCTCCTAGAGATAATACTCACAAAGACATGGGGGAGGCCCCAAAATTTTCATCTTTTTCCCTGATGTTTTAACTCTGAAGCTAGCCAACATTCAACTTTCAGCAATTATGCACTGCTATTTAAGCATTCCTACTAGCTATTGGCTGTAGAAGCTTCTGTTCCTGTTAAGCTGACATGTCTGCATTCTTCTGTGTCTCCAGTTTTGGGGTCAGCAGTTTGCCCTGTCACCTCCCTCCTTTGGTGTATTTGAGAAGAGTTGTTGATACCTATATTTTTAGCTCTGTTCCAGGTGAGGAATTGAGAGTAATTATTTCCAAGCATCCAAATGGAAATGGAAACCCAGTTTTTAAAACATTAATATTTTAAAATGTTTAACATAATTTCTCTATGTTCATAGAAAACAGAAGAATTTTATGACCCAGCGTAATATCAATTTTTGGTAACTATTTCCTATATTTTTAAAAAGAATATGTGTACTGTAGCTTTGGGTGTAATATTTTATGTATGTCAATTTGGTTGTATTGTTTAAATCATTTATATTCTTACTGAAATTAATATTCTTTTCAGAAACTGAAAGATACATATTAATGTCTCCTGATAGATTTTGAATATTTTGAAGTATTTGTTTTTCACAAATAAATCTTCAAATTTTAGTTTTATATATTTTAAGGATATAGAATAAACTAGACACCTCCTTAGAATTGTTTCATCTTTCTGGCATGTTATTATTTTGAAATATCTCAATCATTCATAATGTTTATTACTTTACAGTCCACTCGTGTAATATGAATATGGCATTCCAGCTTTCTCTCCCTTATTGTTGGTATAACAACATTTTTTCTTTCACATTTAACCTTTGTACATATATATATGTCAAAAGAATACATAAGTGGATTTCATTTTTTGTTTCCAATACCACAATCTTCTTCTTTTAATAAAAGCATATAATTAATTCATTTGACCTCATTGCTGATTATATTTAATTTTAAATTTATTAATTTACTGTTTGCTTTTTGTTTGTTATGCCTATTTTTTACTTTCTGATTTTGCTAATTATTTTGTGTTGAATTTGCTTTAAAAAGTTTTTCCTCTGACTTGTTTAATACAATCCAGAGGTTATAACATGCATCCTTGATTTATTGAAGTCTAATATATTTATACAAGAAGACATTAATACATTTATGTTTGCCCTTATTCTGACTTATCAGCAAGATTAATGTGTATTTTACTTTTATATTTATAAATTTCATAATACGCAATTTTTAAAGCTTTGCCCATTAGTTTTTGAGGAAATTTTCATGGAAGTAATTTTAAAAAATTCATTTATATGAAAAAGCTTTGTTGTGCTCTTGATAAGTAGTTTTCTATGGATATCATTCAGATGAAACATTATTCTTCTCTTAAGTATTTTCAAAGCTTTGTTCCTTTTTAACATTGTCTTTTTACTGTTCTTTATGTAGATATTTCTTTTGGTGCCATTCTTTATAGTACAAATCATTAGTCCACCCTCAGCCATGCTTGATGTCACCAAAGCCATATTTTTTTTTTTTTTCATGCTTTCCAGAAAGCAAACTCCAATCTTCTGCTGAATTGAAAGAATTTTTACCTGGTTTTCATGGCAAAAAACAGAATGTTGGGGCCTAAGAGCTTCAAAAAATATTTTTACCCAATTTTTCTCTCTCAGTTCCACTCTGCTCTGGGCTTTGACCTCAGCGGCACCTTTTCTTTCCAGTGCCTGGCGTTGTGGCATTTCCCTCTAGGAATTTATGTTGTATGCACTACTAATATGCCTCTTTGATTAACTTTCATATTAGAAAAGATCTAGGAAAAAGAGCTCTTGATAAACATGTAAGTTCAACCTGTCTTAAAAGTAGATATGTATTTGAACATTATTCTATGTGTTATATCTCACCAGTCAAACCATAATTTGCTTTTGTTGTTGCTGTTGTTGTTGTTAGTTTGACTATTTTCCTCCACTTTATAAATAGTTTGTCTTCATTTTTCAAGTCTCCTTTGAAATGTCATCTTTTCAGATAAGTCTTCCCTGACCACACTTCTAAACTCATCACTTTCTATCAATCAGTGCTTTTACACTGATTTCCTAGAACTTATTTAAACTAATTTACGATATTTCACGTATATCATTTCTTTTATCTGTCTTGTTCAACACTATATCCCAAGGACATTGAAATTTGCCTTATTAAAGGCACACAGTAAGCGCTTCACAGATATTTGATGAGTGAAAGTGGTAATGAATGTATGTAACATCTTACCTATTGAGGATTTTGATCACAGAAAATATGTAATTAAAGTATATCTTATTGCCACAGGTCACATTACGTGTTTGTACCTTGGCATGGATGATGTCTTTAAAATGTTGCTTAATTAATAGAAATGGAAATAATTATCACACCCTATGGAATTTCTGTATCAGACACCCACTTTTCTAATAAACAAAGCCTATGTGTACTGGAAATTGTGATGTGTTTAGAACATTAATTATATGATATTAATGCTTTAAATCATTTTTCAAAACAGCTCATCTGAGTTTCAGTTAGTAAATACTTCCTGGCTTTTAACTATGATCCTGTTAAAACTTTAGTTTACCAAGTTTTGCCAGTTTATTTTTTTGGTCTTTTTCAGTATTCTAGGGCTACATGAGTTCTCTGCTATATAAGCCCAGAAGCATGATTAGTTATTAGATGACCTTTCTCTTCTCTTTGAAAATAATCAATGTCCTGCTGTTTTACTATTTGTGAACTTTTGCACATTATTGTATATTTAGTGTTATAAAAAATATACTAAAAGAGAGGTCCCTGAAAGGACTAGAAAAGAAAAATTGAAAGCTTTAAAGCATCAGAGTAAAATGCATATTTCATGTCATAGTGGTAAGTGCTGCATTATATTAGCAATTTAGCTATAGGATCAGTGACTTTTCTGTCCTTTATTGAATTTCTAATATCATAAGAAAGTTACTAATGTGATAAAAGTCTTAAAGTATTACTGACTTTCTATCATGCTCTTGAAGTGAATTTTTATAGCATTAGCAAAAACAGAGTTTCAGAATACCATATAAACTGGCCAAAATGAAAATAAAAAAAGCTTTAAAAATCAATAATACAGTTTATTCAGCTGATCTATTTGAAGCTTCTCATATTTCATTTTCAGAGTTTTCTCTTTTAGTGACTCCTGCTCATTGACAAGAGTTGCAAAATTCCCACTTCCTCTGAAACAACGTTTAGTCTTGGGTATTTTGTCTTGCTAAGAGACTCTGAAAATTGCTGGTAATATTATTTATAGAAAAGAATGTTAACAAAGTACCTGCAGCACAATAACTATTCCTGCCAGTTTTACAAAAAAATCCAAGATAGATAGATAGTTGGATAGATAGATCAATCAATAAATAAATTCCAGTGAGTGAATCAACCTTTAAAGGTTATCAGTTGTTTTAGATTTTATACATAAGGAATGATTCAGTTGCGACAGAACTGCCATGTATTAGGGGTGTTACTATTATTTTCTGTAAACATTATGTTAAATATGAAAAATAAGAGAAAAATGACAAAAAGGTGACTTTCCTTTAGTCCTAGAGACAAAATAATTCTTATCATTTGCCACCCACTCAATTTTACTAATGTTAATTCATTACACTTGTTTACAAGTGAAATGCAATGTAAACCAACCACAAAAACAGGTTTTTAAAATACACATACATTCAAAGTAGATTTCAGTAAGTAGACTTTTTCCCAGTGGCAATTCTGTGTTACTTGAAGAAAAGTAAATTCTTAAAATTTGCTTAATTCATTGAGAATTTTTATACTGTCTTATAAAAGAGCTACTTTGGGCTACTTATTACTTGTACAAACATTTTTTTTTTAATATTTCATGAACTACTAAATGCCAAAATTGTGGTTTGGGAAATAAAATTTTAAAGGGGTTACGTAGTAAAACATTTGGTTCCATAAATTTGAAAAAAAAAAATCAAATCACAAAAATTACTCATGTTTCCATATTTTATTTCTGTACAAGACTGCATAATGGAAATTTATTATTCAATTAAGTGAAATAGCTAAAACTGTCTATTTTTCTTTAATCCCTTGGTTATCTCATGTTACTCCCTCACTGAATTATCAGATTGATTTTTTAACCTTCTATGAAATCAATTCTTAATTATATTTGTTTGTTCTCTGTGAAGTTTGTAATGTGTATACCTTTGAATTTAAAAATGGTATTTGAACTTTTTCTTTTCTTACAATTTTCAGGTTTTTCATAGTTTGTCTTTGATTAAACATAGATCTAATTTAAAACACCACTCAAAAAGCAGATTGAATTAATCATATGATTCATTGTCAAAGACCACTGTTTTCCCAGAAAACTGATGTCTTACTGAAGTTAACTTTTCATAGTTTTATGTCACAAAGGTATCCTGTTAAAAATACAAAGTTCCAACAACATCTCTTTAATTACTTCCAGTCAAAAACCAACTAGACCACACCAATAAGTTTAAAAAATTTGGTCTATTATTTTTTGAAGTGAGGAAGAAATGGAGCTTTGCTCCTCCAAATCGTACATTATCAAGTATTGAAGTAACTCTATGATTGGGTATTTTTTAGTTCTTGTCTATTATAGGGAAATACTAGACTGAGTGTAAAGGTATAATTTATTTTTATTAAAAAGTATTCTGTTACATTTGACAGAGAGGGGTATATTTGTTATTTTCTAACTTGATAATGTTCATTTTTTGACTGTGTTGAGATATGATTATGTAGTGTTCTGTTTTTGTTTTCATCCATCAGGATCAGAGTGACCTTGTCTGATATTAATGTTCTTTGACATTTTATGTTTAAGAGGTAAACATTTTGGCCTAGCTGTGTGTGGTGGCAGGCCCGTTCATAACAACACCAAAGCCTAGCTGATATTACTAGGATAGTTCCTGATTGTCAGAGATTATATTTCTCTTGCTCAATAATTAACATATCACTTTACTGTGTTTACCAGCAATCGAAAGTTGATTAAATTTAGTTTGGATTTTGTATGATAATACAACACAGGAGAGATGGCCACAAGTATTTTTTGGAATGATTTTTTTCAATATGATATATAGCCCTATTTCTTTCAAAGTAACATATATTATTAATATTATTCTAACAAATCAATAGAAATAGAGAATAAAACATAAATAATTAACTCCTATGGGTGCTCAGTCATCGTAGTCATAAAACAAATTAATTTTGCTCTTCATTTCACTAAAATTGTGTCATCATTTGTAAAGAAACCTCTAGCATACATAAAAATAGATTTTCATACTCCAGAATGATCCTAATTTACACTTTTAATACTATCTTACAAGTTGATGCTAAAAACTTAGGGCAACTTGGATTTTCATTCTGGACATTCTAGTTGAATCTTCCAGAGGAGAACCAGCTTTGAGCTTCATTCGTATATGGATCAATTGTTGCCCATCTCTGATAAAGTATATTGTAGATATAGAAAATTCATTGTCAGGTTGTAATTGTCAATTTAAATATTATTAGTTGTGTTAATTGTTAGTGAATGTTGGAAAAATAAAGTTCAGAACAGGTACTCCTGTGTGACGACAGGGCAGATTTTACAAGTATTCCATTACTATAGTCCTGCTTTGGAAAAATAGATTAAAATTTGATGAATGTGCAATTCAAAACCATATTCCTAGAGCTCTCAGTGAAGAACCTTTTAACTAATTTAATAAAACTTTTCCTTTTTATGGGCCCGAGGAATAAAGTCTCAGAAATTGATAAAAGACTGCCTAAAGGCAGAAGAAAAACTAAACCTTAGCAAGATTATCATTTCCACAAGTTTAGCCTCATAACTGCATCAGGAAACCAATAGTAATTTTATTTGCTTTCTGACTCCAGAAAGAAACCTGAGCCATTGTGCAGGGTGCAAAGCGAGTATTACCATGCAGCATGGGTGCCTTGAAGTGACTCAACTCACCAGGAATGTAGGCTTATTTTTTCATTCTTTCTGCACCAACCGCCCTGCACAATATTGCAAAGACACACTGAAACAAAAGTGTTTAGATAGAAAAGAAAATTTACGACTGATACTGAGTGGAAAACTTTAATTGGATGTTTTCTATGTAAGAAGACTACTGCAATTGCTAACTGTATTCTGGTCACAGAAGAAGCCATGTGTTTAGGAACATGATGATATAGTCCCTATTACTGGTCAATTAGGAGATAACAACACGGTGGCAGGAATTTGCCTCTCCATCTGCAACAATCTGTCACTAACTCTAAAAGACACTTATCCTAGGAAGACAACCCTGAAATAACATGAAAAATTAAGAATAAAATGTAACCAGGCAAGAGTTGCTCAGCAGCAAAATCAGTTTGACATTATTATACATTGTTTTGATTGTCCTAAATATTATTTCTACTTAATGGTTGAAGATAAATCTTGCCTTACATTTATTTTTTTTAATGAGAAAATTATATTTTTGCAAGCAATAGGATGTTTGAAATAATTTGTATTTTATTATTCCTAAGAAAAGTTTCTGATTTTGAGAATAAAATAAACATCATGATTTTCTAAGCATGGTTTATGTTAAAACATTAAAAACATAGAAACCAATAAACAGAGATGAACATTTGTAATTGCAGTGATATTTTACCATATCTCTTTGTTTTATCACCTCAGATAATTTCTAGAGAAATCACTAGGTATAATTTTTATCATTAATTAATTAATGAAATGATTTTTTTCTCATTCAATGACAAAAGAAACAAATAATTCACATATATTGATATATTTAAATCTCATGAACAGGTACTATGCTTATTTCTATTTTATAGATGAGCAAACTGATAAAAAATTATTAAATTGCATTCCAGTGGTTATACAACTGGTATATGTTTGTAAGCCACTGTATTATCAAATAAGAATAGTATCAAAAATATTATCAACCAGTTAATAGTTAATACAAGATTTTAAATAATTATTATTAGAGAAAAGGTTTCACTCTGTTGCTCAGGCTGGAGAGCAGAGTGGCATGATCAAAGCTCACTGTAACCTTGAACTCCTGGGCTCAAGGGATCCTCCCATATCAGGCTTCTGAATGTATAGGACTATAGGTGTGTACCACCACATTGTCTAATTATTTAAAAAAAAAATTGTATGGGCTTGTTTGCATTTTTCTTGTAAATCTGCTATAGTTCTTTGTAGATTCTGGATATTAGCCCTTTGTCAGATGGGTAGATTGCAAATTTTTTCCCATTCTGTTGGTTGCCGGTTCACTCTAATGATTGTTTCCTTTGCTGCCCAGAAGCTTTTAAGTTTAATTAGATCCCATTTGTCATTTTGGCTTTTGTTGCCATTGCTTTCGGTGTTTTAGTCATGAAGTCCTTGCCTGTACCTATGTCCTAAATGGTGTTGTCTAGGTTTTCTTCTAGGGTTTTTCTGGTGTTAGTTCTTATGTTTAAATCTTTAATCCATCTGGAGTTAATTTTTGTATAATTGAGTTAATTTTGTATATTGATTCTTCCTAACCATGAGTATTGAATGTTTTTCTATCTGTATGTGTTCTCTCTTAATTTCTTTGAGCAGTGGTTTGTAGTGCTCCTTGAAGAGATATTTTATATCCTTTGTTAATTATATTCCTAGGTATTTTATTCTCTTTGTAGCAATTGTAAATGGGAGTTTGCTGATGATTTGGCTCTCTGTTTGTCTGTTTTTGGTGTATAGGAATGCTTTTGATTTCTGCACATTGATTTTGTATCCTGAGTGGGCAAAGGATATGAACAGACACTTTTCAAAAGAAGATATATATGCGGCCAACAAGCATATGAAAAAATGCTCATCATCATTGATCATTAGAGAAATGCAAATCAAAACCACATTGAGATACCATCTCATGCCAGTTAGAATGGCGATCATCAAAAAGTCTGGAGACAACATATGCTAGAGAGGATGTGGAGAAAAAGGGACACTTTTACACTGTTGGTGGGAGTGTAAATTAGTTCAGCCATTATGGAAGACAGTGTGGTGATTCCTTAAGGATCTAAAAATAGAAATTCCATTTGACCCAGAAATCCCATTACTAGGTATGTACCCGAAGGGTTATAAATCATTCTATTATAAAGACACATGTACAAGTATGTTCGTTGGGGCCCATCAATGATAGATTGGCCAAAGAAAATGTGGCACATATACACCATGAAATACTATGTAGCCATAAAAAACGATGAGTTTGTGTCCCTTGTAGGGACATGGATGAATCTAGAAACCATCACTGTCACCAAACTAACACAAGAACAGAAAACAAAACACAACGTTTTCACTCAGAGGTTGGTGATGAACAATGAGAACACTCGGGTACAGAGAGGAGAACAACACTCACTGGGCTAGGTGGAGGGATGGAGGGGATAGGAGGGGAGGGGACACTGGGGGGGTTGGGGAAGATGGGGAGGGATAACACTGGGAGAAATGCCTGATGTTTGTGATGGTGCGGGGGATGGAAACAGCAAACCACCATGGCATGTATGTACCTATGCAACAATCCTGCAGGATGCAGGATGCGCACATGTACCCCAGAGCCCAAAGTACAATTAAAAATATTTTTTTTTTGTAAAGATAGGATCTTGCTATGTCATCTATGCTGGTCTCAAACTCCTCTCAAGATGGTTATTATATAGCCAATCCTCCTAAGAAAGGTATATACAAATCATAAATTCCCAGTTGACATAGAATAATTAAATAGTTAATCTCCCTAACAAATGTTTATATAAATCATAAATATTGGGATGGTATTCATTCACAGTGAATTATAGAAGCCATCACGAATCTGTCTGTGGTCAGCTTGCATTAATTTGCTTGAGGTCGTAATGTTAGTAAATGTTAGTAAATAATAGGTTAATATGAGGTTAACCTAACAATAACAGTGTTTATTAACAATAAGATCAAAGTAATTTCCTGCTTCTGTAGGCTGTGATATAAGAGGCAAGCCAAGAAAAATTACATTGAAAACTTACTTGAATTTAATGTTGTTGTTGTATTGGATGCAGAAAGTATAGAAGGCTCTTCATCCTCTTCTCATGATAATTTTGAAAGGCAAATACTCTCCCCTAGAAAAGAAAAAAAGGTGGCTTATCTAATAGAAACTAGACTCTGTTTTTCACAAGACATGCTGGGTAATTATGTATTCTTAATCCTCTCAATATAAATATCTGAGTATTCTACAAATATGACAACTATTTTCAGAGTGGAAGTAATTTAGCTTTATCATCTTTCTTGAAAAATCTTATAGATTATAAAAGAGAAGGCTTTTCTTTTTAGAATTTAGCAGAGTTGCCATATTCGTTTTCAACAAGATTATTAACTGCCATTGAAGCTTGAAACCCAAACATTTCATTGTTAAAAAATTTGCTCAGAAAACTGACAGCTATAAAATGGTAAGAGAAAAAGAACATTTAATAACAAGATTATATAATCATCTCAAAATCTTCAGCAATATTGTATAGTCTTTTCTTTTGCTATTTACCATCAGATTTACATATTTTACATTGCTTCAATGAACGACAAACACTCAGTAAATTTCTCTGTAAGAAATTTTTCAGTACTTTACATTTGACATTTAAAACTATCATTATAGTGCTCACCATTGATGCATATCACAAATTCTGTTATTTTATTTACAGTAGCTTCATGCATAAGAGAATGCACTGTTACATTTAAAATATCAAGAGTACAGTTCTTCCATCTCATCAGGTGACCTATTTGAAGCAAAACTCCGTGTTAACAATATGTGATACATCAATTTGATGAGAATACTTTTCAGTTAAGTTATAAAGTCATGAGAGGTTTCAATTTAACATTTCAAAATACTGGCAATCTTTCCTAAACCTCTGGTTTCATTTGAGACATAGCTCTGGTTTTTGTTTCAGATGAGAAATTTAGTAATTATCTTAGCTTTCTCAGGTAAATTTTTTGGATGCAATTTGGGTCTGCTAATGCTAAAAATTTCCTCCGGAAATGGGCCCATAAAAACAACAACTTGAATAACAACAGAAAGAATAGAGTATTTGAATTGTTCATTTGTTTGTGTGTTTGACACAAGGTCTCATTCTGTCTCCCAGGATGTAGTGCAGTGGTGAGATCTTGATTTACTGCAAACTCTGCCTCCTGGGCTCAGCATATCCTTCACCTCAGTCTCTGTAGCGCACACCACGGGTCCAGGCTACCATGCCTGGCTAAATTTTGTGAGCTTTTTTTTTTTTTTCACTGTATACATATTTTTATTACTATAAACTTTTTTCTTTTTTATTATTATACTTTAAGTTCTGGGGTACAGGTACAGAACATATAGGTTTGTATACACATGCCATGGTGGTTTGCTGCCTCCACCACTTCATCATCTACATTAGGTATTTCTTCTAGTGACATCCCACCCCTCATCCCACAACCTACAACAGGCCCCTGTGTGTGATGTTACCCTCCCTGTGTCCATGTGTTCTCATTTCTCAACACCCACAAATGAGAACATGTAGTGTTTGGTTTTCTGTTATTGTGTCAGTTTGCTGAGAATGATGGTTTCCAGATTCATCCATGTCCTTGCAAAAGACATGAACTCATCCTTTTTTATAGCTGCGTAATATTCCATGGTGTATATGTGCCACATTTTCTTTATCCAGTCTATCATTAATGGGAATTTGGGTTGGTTCCAAGTCTTTGCTTTTATAACATACGTGTGCATGTTTCTTTACAATAGAACAATTTATAATCCTTTGGGTATATACCCAGTAATGGGATTACTGGGTCAAATTGTATTTCTATTTCTGGATCCTTGAGGAATCACCACACTGTCTTCCACAATTGTTGAACTAATTTACACTCCCACCAACAGTGAAAAAACATTCCTATTTCTCTGCATCCTCTCCAGCATCTGTTGTCTCCTGATTTTTTAATGATTGCCTTCTCTGCAACTATCGAGATAATCATGTGGTTTTTATCTTTGATTCTGTTTATGTGATGGTTTGTGTTTATAGATTTGTGTATGTTGAACCAGCCTTGCATCCCAGGGATGAAGCTGACTTGGTTGTGATGGATAAGCTTTTTGATGTGCTTTTGCATTCGGTTTGCCAGTATTTTATTGAAAATTTTTGTATCTAGGTTCATCATGTATATTGACCTGAAATTTTCTTTTTTAGTTGTGTCTGCCAGGTTTTGGTGTGAGGATGATGTTGGTCTCATAAAATGAGTTAAGGAGGGTTCCCTCGTTTTCTATTGTTTCAAATAATTTCAGAAAAAATGGTTCCAGGTTCTCTTTGTATCTGTGGTAGAATTCGGCTGTGAACTTGTCTGGTCCTGGACTTTTTTTGGTTGGTAGGCTTTTAATTATGATCTCAATTTTATACATTGTTATTGGTCTACTAAGGAATTCAACTTCTTCCTGGTCTAGTCTTAGGAGGGTGTAAGTGTCCAGGATTTTATCCATTTCTTCTAGATTTTCTAGTATATTTGCCTACATGTGTCTATATTATTCTCTGATGGTAGTTTGTATTTCTATGGGATCAGTGGTGATATCCCTCTTTTCCTGTTTTTATTGCATCTATTTGATTCTTCTCTCTTTTATTCTTTATTAGTCTAGCTAGCAGTCTATTTTGTTGCTATTTTTAAAACACCAGTTCCTGGATTCATTGATTTTGTGTGTGTGTGCCTCTGTCTCCTTCAGTTCTTCTCTGATCTTAGTTATTTCTTGTCTGTGCTAGCCACACAAGAATTTTGAATTTGTTTGTTCCTCTAGTTCTTTTAGTGGTGATTTTAGGGTGTTAATTTTAGATCTTTCTTCCTTCCTTTTGTGGACATTTAGTGCTATTAATTTCCCTCTACACACTGCTTTAAATGTGTTCCAGAGATGCTGGTATGTTGTATCTTCATTCTCATTGGTTTCAAAGAACATCTTTATTTCTGCCTTTATTTCATTATTTATCCAGTAGTTATTCAGGGGCATGTTGTTCAGTTTCCATGTAGTTGTGTGGTTTTGAGTGAGTTTCTTAATCCTGAATTCTACTTTGATTGCACTGTGGCCTGAGAGACTCTTTTATGTTTTCACAGAGATGAGGTTTTGCCATGTCTACCAGCCTGGTCTCAAACTCTTTGGCTCAAGCAATCCACCTTTCTCAGCCTACGCACCTGCTGAGATTACTGGCATGAACCACTGCATTCCACCAAGTGTTTGATATTAATGGCTGGTGACAGTCATTCTTAAAGGATCTTATGTATAGAAACGGAGAAAAAAAAGCTATCCTATAAACTATCTCTCATATTTTGATAGATTCTTTTCAGTAAATTCATAGTAAATTTTACATAGTCTACCAGTATTTGCAAAATTAAAGTAATTTTATCTAATCTGTAGTTCTCCTAACCAAAAAACAAAAACAAAAACAAACAAAAAAATGCAGTGAATGCAGTTTCTAGATTACACAAAGGATTTATTTCATTGGATAAGACATGAGATATGCTTAGCATTTGAGGATACTTTGCTAGTCATTCAGACTGTTTTTTTCCTCTTCGGTGAGCTTGAACAATACTAAAGTTCACTCCTGCAGATTGATCCTGTGACTTGCTTGAGGGGCAATCTAGTAGATCCCTCATGCAAATAATTGACTAAATCTTAACAAAAAGATTGATGGGTCCAATAAAAATTGAAAACAATATTAGGCTGTATTAATAAAATAATATGGTGGGAATAGTTGATTTTTGTCTAACCAAATTGGTGGTTTAAAGATATATGTGTAATCACTATAGATAAAAGGAAAGAATATATTCTTTTCAAAAATGGTTTGTAAAATAACATGAAACATTGATTGCAGTAAAAAAAGGCAATGTAATATTTGGAATAGTAGCAAAATCAAAATATGAGAAGTACATTTCATTATTTTAAGTCCATTTCATTATTTGTATAAGAGCTTTAAATCCAAAGACAAGCCATATTAGCAACAAACATGATTTAAAACTTTAAAATAAAAGAAGCAAACATCTCAGAAGCACATTGAATTTTCATTAGGTTTTCTAAAACTCTTATGCTTGAGTGTTACATTTTACCTTTAAACACTGTTAACTCATTCAATAAAGAGATTATAGTATTTATGATATTTGAAAAAAAAATCTTGAAATTTACATGTGCATATAAACCTGTATGTGGCTATCATTTTTTTGTATATTCCTGGAATTTTTGAACTTTTTCCCTGTTGAAGTGCCTTCTCTTCACGTGTGAAATTTACAGCTTTATAAATATTCCTTTTAGTATGTGACGGCTTTGATGGAAAGCTATGTTAAATGGTTGCAGAATATTTAGTGTAACTAGACTTAAGTTGTGATCATAAAGTTTTGATGCTTTTGAAAATATTAAATTCAAGAACAGAAATTAATCTGTATTTGAAGATTAAACTAGGGTAACTAAAGCTAATTTAATATTCTGATAATTTAAGGAAAATAACAACTAAAAGTAATCAAATTCTGTTCATAAATTTTTAATGATTCACGTTTTTTCTCTTTTTGTGAGAAAAGCCAACTTTTCCAAGGTTACCTTGTAAAACATATGACTATGATAGCATATTATAAATCTATTAACAGACCTATAATCCACATCTCCTTTATGATACAAAGACTTTTGGTAAGTGAAACAAATTGTACTCATACGTTATGAAGTCAAATAACTGGATAAGATTTGGAATGGGAAAATAATTCCTAGTCATATCATCATAACTAAATTAATTTTGTCAGACATAGTATTTTGCACTTGTTTTGATTATCAAGCAAACTCTACCAAAAAATGAGGCAGAGAAAAAAGCTTTTGAAGTGCTTATGATGAAGTTGAACATTTACTACAGAGTAAACT
The DNA here is from genome assembly GCF_009761245.1 of Sapajus apella. Taxonomy (NCBI): domain Eukaryota; kingdom Metazoa; phylum Chordata; class Mammalia; order Primates; family Cebidae; genus Sapajus; species Sapajus apella. Next base: position 34,547,518 of record NW_022436941.1, read on the forward strand.
TTCCTTTTTATTAGCATCCACATATTTCAGAAAATTTCTGTATTTGAGATATGAAGTCCAAACTGATCTCAGCTCTATTTTTTTTAACATAGACTGTATTAACAGACCTAAGCTTTCCATGAATTATTTGTATTCTCAGCATATTAAACACTGTTGCGCAACACACACTCACACACAAAAAAACCATGTGAATTAGAAGCCAGTTTTTTAAATGTCTCGAGAAAGGCATTATTACTATTTAAATGCTTTAATATTAGTGCAAAATAATAGCTACAAACTATTCAAGGAAAAAATATTTATTTTGAAGAAAATTCGAATAAAACTTTTAATCTCTTCTTTCATTTTTGCTGTTATAATCATATCTAAAGGTAACAATGTAGGTGTAAGCCTCAATATTTGTTCTCAATGGACGTTCATTAACTATACTAATCAATTAAGATATCTTGCTTCTATCTGAAAGTGTGTAACATTAAAGCTTCAACAACTTCTGACAAGAAATGGTGAAAAATGCACCAAATAGATTAAATGTATATTTAACACAAATTACACATATTTAAAATATCATGCTTACAAATATATAACTGTCAACCTTTAATTTCACTGTCATGAAAATCAGTCAAATTTTTCATGTAATGAAATATATATTAAATAAACAATGTTAAACACTACAAATCCATATGTTAATATATTACTCAGCGTACTGCATCAGGAAATGAAGTGAACTGAGAAATTTTTTATATATTAACTCTAAATCGTACTTAGCTCTGCTAATAAAATGTTATTATCATGGAACTGTTTTTCACTTCACAGGCTTTTTGAAGACTGAAATGCAAATAATGGTAAGCTGTCTTTGTATTGTTATACCTAAATAAATGAAACTTGAATTATTAAAAAAAAATCAAAAAGAGCTAGGGTTAGACAGACATCCTGCTATCACTTTTGTTCACCACACTGCAAACTCAAAAAGAGAAAAAAAGAAAGATAAAAGCGAAGTTCTGGTTCTTTTGAAAAATCTTCACAATTCATATGTTATTCATCTGCCCAAAAAATTGTTTTCCAATGGATTCATCCATGTTGATTTTCTCTGATAATACTTTTTAAATTGTGTAACTTTTTCATGCAACTTTATAAAACTAGAAGGAAAATCTTCAGAAAGGTATTAGACATTTAATTCTAATTCATATGTTAGATTTTGTATTAAATAGTTTGCTTTTATCTGGCCTAGCATTCCCGTCATGTATTGAACTTTTTTTTTTTTTGTATGGTTTTAAAGCTTCCCATTAGTTTCTTGCCTATCATACCCTTTACCTTCTTGAGATTCAGCTTAAGATTCACTGTCACTGGTGAAACATTCTACTCTGTCAAAATGCTTCTTATTCCTCAATGCATTCTGTTATGCTTATTCTAAGTGTCTGCAGATATAGTAATTTTTTTCATATTCTCTAGTAAATTGTAGTCACACTACATGGGTTTGAATCCAGGCACATACAAGCACTTACTTTATGTGTGACCCAGGGCAAGCTAGCTGATCTCTTTCTACATTACTCCTTAAGGATTGTCTGAGGAAAAACCTATCAGGAGATTTAAATTACTACAGTGTGATATATAAACAAAGTAATCACAGGGATGATAACAGCTTACCAATCGAAAAGGCCACAATTATACTGGCAAAACTGTCGGTATCGCCTTTATCAGAACTCTGAAAATTCATTAAAATTTCATAGCAATCGGATGAAAATTGAAGAAAAATAAAACAGATTAATTAATTTAGGTAGCAGAATTTTGTGGCATTTTACCCACTCCCTTCATCTCTCAGCTTGCTGTAGGCCTTTAAAACAATAACCTAGAGTCCTGGTATAGTTTCTTAGTACTGTTATAAGCAGAATGGATCTTGTTCTCAAATAAGTTTTATTTTAACCTGTCTGGAAGCTTTCTGAAGGACACGTTCAAAAGGCTTGCCTCTATTTTGCCTGACATGCAATAACACTTCAAGGGCCAAGGAAGCTACTTAGGGGTCATTTGTTGAAAACATCTAAAGACAAATTCATAACCTGCTTCTTCCTGGAACAGGAATTAAAGTTAGGACAAATAATAGACAAACTGGGATCGTGGAGAAGGTCTGGGAAATGAGATGCTTTGTTGAATAAGGATTTTTGAATGCTTGGCAAACTAGAAGCCACATGCATCTTGGGGATTTATGCAAACTCAAAAAGAATCTGGAAAAAACAAAAAAAAAACAAAAAAAACAAAAAACCTCTTCCTGACCTCCAGGCTCTGGGAAAACAGGAAATGGAGACCAAAAACCAAAACACAGTTATAAACTCTTCAATATTGAAGGTGTACTCCAATACATATGACATCCATCTTCAAATACTGGAAAGACTTTGGACTCATAAAACAAACACTTTAAATCAATGATTTAAAATATGCTCAAAGAACTAAAGTAAATCTTGTACAAAGAACTAAAAGAACTCATGATGGCAATGTGTTTAGAATTAAATAGAAACTCTTAAGTTGAAAAGGATAAAAAAATGAAAAAAAGAAATTCACTATAGAAGTTTAGACACTGATTTGAACAAGCAGTAGAAATAATCAATTTTCTTAAGTAGAGGTTTATTGAGATTACTCAGTCTAAGTAGAACAAATAAAAAAAAAATGAATGAATGTTGAGGGACCTCAAGTCATCAAGCATATCAACATATGTGTAAACGTGTTTTACAAGAACAGGAGGGAAGAAAGAGAAGCAGAGTGGTCGAAAAAATAATGGCTGAAAACACCCTAAATGTATAAAAGGCATCAGTCTACAAATTTAAGGGATCTATGCCAGGATGCATTATAACCTAACTGTTGAAAGACAAAAACAAAGAAAGAACATTTATAGTAGCAAGAGAAAAGTGATTATTAATGTACAAGAAATTTTTAGTAAGATTAACACGTGCTTTCTTATCAGATCCATGGATGTCAGAAGACAGTGAGATGACATATTCAGTGTTGATAAAAGAGAACTGTCAATTCTCAGCTGGTAATTCTGCATCTGGCAAAAATATCTCAACAAGGAAAAATGAATACATTCACAGTTAAACAAAAACTAGGAGTTTGTTGCTAGCAGACCTGCACAGCAAGAGAGTCTCTCTGGCTTAAATTAAATAACTCTGGGAAATACTTCAAATTCTCATGAAAAATACAGAGCACTAGTAATGGTTACTGCAAAGATGAATGTAAACATCAAGTTCTATAGTATTTTTGGTTTGTTAACTCCTCTTTTCCCTATATTATTTAAAAGACAACTAATCAAAAAATTATAAAGCTATATTGATGAACGCACCATTTTAAAAGATAGAATTTTGACAATAATGACATGAAGGGGGACATAGTAGGAGCTATATAATATCAAAACTAAGTTGGTAATTCAAATTTGACTTTTATAAATTAAGATTTTACATATAATTTACAAGGTAAATACTAATAAAATAACTAAAAATATGTATAAAAAGAAAAATATGAAGGGAATTAAAACAGTACATAGAGAATATATCTAACACAAAAAGGAGCCTGCAAAGAAACAATTGCAGACCAAAAAGGATATGACATATTGAACCCAAATGACAAAATGGCATAAATAACTCCTTTCTTACAAGTAATTAAATTAAGTATAATTACATTAAATTCTGGATTGAAAAACAGAGATTGTCAAAATCAGCAGAGCAAAAACATGATCAAGCTGTATGCTGTTTACAAGACATTTACTTTAGAACCAAAGACATGTACAGGTTGAAAGTTAAAGAAATGGGGAACAAAGATATTCTATGCAAACAGTTACCAAAGGAGAACTGAAGTAGCTATATCAATATTATATAAAGGCCACACACTGTGTCTCATGCCTGTAATCCCAGAACTTTGGGAGGCCAAGGCAGGCTGATTTCGAGGTCAGGGGATGAAGACCATCCTAGCTAACAAGGTAAAACCTCATCTCTACTAAAAATACAAAAAAGTTAGAGGGCGTGGTGGCACCTGCCTGCAGTCCCGGCTACTCAGGAGGTAACTTGGGTGACTTCAGTTTCTTTTTCTTGCCTAAATGTTCTGTCTAAAAATTCCACATTGATGCGGAATATAACTAGCAAGGCATATATTTTTCTTTTGTTCTTGATCTTAAGGGAATACTTTCAGTAGTTCACTGTTAAGTATAATGTTATCTCTGGTGTTTTTATAGATGTCTTTTATCAGCTTCATAACATTTTCTTGTATTAATGATGTTTTGAGTGTTTTATTATAAAATTATTATGAATATTTTTCAAACACTTTTTTTATCAATTGTGGTGGTTTTTTTTTTATTATGTTAATATGGTTTGATGAACTGATTGATTTTTGTATGTTGCAAAACGTCATATCCCTAGCATAAAGAAAGCCCCCTTTGTCATTGGGCATAATCCTTTTAATATGTTACTGATATTTGTTTGCTGAGGATTTTTGTATCCATATTCACAAAGTGTTTAGCTTTCTTTTCTTCTAATGTTTTGTATGTTTTCCAAATTTTATTATTTTAAAACTATTATTATTATTATGTTTTTTTATTTTTTTTTATTTATTTTATTTTTTTTTTGAGACGGAGTTTCACTCATGTTACCCAGGCTGGAGTGCAATGGCGCGATCTCGGCTCACCGCAACCTCCGCCTCCTGGGTTCAGGCAATTCTCCTGCCTCAGCCTCCTGAGTAGCTGGGATTACAGCCACCATGCCCAGCTAATTTTTTGTATTTTTAGTAGAGACGGGGTTTCACCATGTTGACCAGGATAGCCTCGATCTCTTGACCTCGTGATCCACCCGCCTCAGCCTCCCAAAGTGCTGGGATTACAGGCTTGAGCCACCGCGCCCGGCCAGTTTTTTTAAATGGAATCTCACTCTGCCACCCAGGCTGGAGTGCAGTGGTGCAATCTCAGCTCATTGCAACCTCCACCTTCCAGGTTCAAATGATTCTCCTGCCTCAGTCTCCTGAGTAGCTAGGATTACAGGCACTGGCACTACGCCTGGCTAAGTTTGTATATTTAGTAGAGAGGGGGTTTAATCATATTGGCAATGCTGGTCTCAAACTCCTGACCTCATGTCATCCACCCGCCTCAGCCTCCCAAAGTGTTGGTATTACAGGCATGAGCTACCATGCCTGGCCTAAAAATTATTATATTTTTAAAAGACAGAGCCTCACTATGTTGCTCAGGCTGAAGTGCAGTGGCTAGTAACAGGCACAATCACAGCAGACTGCAGCCTTGAACTCCTGGGTTTAAGTGACCCTTCGACCTCAGCCTCCCAAGCAACTGTAACTACAGACATACACCACTACACTCATATTGTATGGTTTTGACATCAGGGTAACACTGACCTCTTATAATGAGTTAGAATGTGTTTCCTCCGGTATTTGTCTATTTTCATGCTGCTATGAAGAAATACCCAAGACTTCGTAATTATTTAAAAAAAAAAAAAGGTTTAATTGACTCACAGTTCCACATGGTTGGGAAGGCCTCAGGAAATTTACAACCATGGCAAAAGGCACCTCATCACAGAGCAGCAGGAGAGAGAATGAGTGCCCAGGAAAATGCCAGATCCTTATAAAACCATCAGATCTCATGAGAACTCATTCACTGTCACAAGGACAGCATGGGAGGAAATTGCCCCCGTGATTCAATTACCTCCCACTGGTTCCTTCCCACAACACGTGGAGATTATGGGAACTACAGTTAAAGATGAGATTTGAGTGAGGACACAGCAAAACCATATCATTTCCTTTTGTTTTTTGAAAGAATTTGAGAAGAATAGAAATTAATTATTTCTTAAGTGTTTAATAGATTAACCAGTAAACACATCCAGTCTTTGGCTTTTTTAATTGTAAGATTTGATTACTGATTCAATCTCTTTACTCTGTGGGTCTATTCAGATTATCTGTTTACTCCTGAGTCAGTTTTTATAGTTTGTTCGTTTAGAGTAATTTCTTCATTTCACCTAGGCTATTCTATTCATTGTCATAAAATTATTCACAGTATTCTCTAATAATTTTTTTTTTTTTTTTTTGCTTTTGTAAGGTCTGTAGTAATGTCCCAAGTTTCTTTCCTAATTTTAGTAATTTGGATTTTTTCTCCCCTACTTCCTGCCTTGATGAGTCTATTTAAAGGCTTATCAATTCTGTTGAAATATTCAAATAATTAACATTTGGTTTTCCTGATTATCTTAATTACCTTTCTAGTCAATATTCCATTTATCACTAATGTAATATTTCTTATTTACTTCCATCTGCTTGCCGTAAGTTTAAGTCTTTTTCTTTCTCTACTTCCTTAAAGGGAAATATTATGTTATTGATTTGAAATATTTATTTTTAATACAGATGTTTGTAGCTGAAACTTTCTCTCTGAGCACTCCATTAGTGTGCTATAAAATATATGCTGTATATTCATTTTCATTCATTTCAAAGTATTTTATAATTTCCAATTTGAATTTGTGTTTATGTGGACTGAAGATAACCAAATATTTTAAACTTAATGAGAAAAGTTAATGGAAAACTTAACAAGGCAACATATAAAAACAAATACAGGCAAAGAGAAGAGACTGTTTAAAAAATTATTGCAGAGAGTACTCTGACTAGCCTACAAAAACTATTAGAAACATAAAAGGCCAAGAAAATGGAATTTATCTTATAGGAAGGAATAAATAAGGCTGAAAAGAACAGGTTGTGGGTAAAGCTGGGTATCAATGTGATGTTATTGAGTTGTTAGACCTTGTTCCAATGCTTGCATTGGCACAGAGTGGAGAAAGTCAGAGACCAGTGTAGTCAGAGGCAAAAGCCTGACTATATTTTGGTTAAGTCAAGTTCATGAATATTTTGGCCAGACTGGACAAAGCCTTGTAGTGATGTGAAATATATATTGCAGGGAAAATGTCTAATCAACATGAAAGGATGATCTGTTATTTTGTCTACTTGTAGATACTTAAAACTTATACAATATAAGAATATGTTTATTTTAAATGTTTTCCATCTCTTTGATAAAATATGTCCCAATAGGTGCTCTGTGTAATAGTGTTTGGTTAAGCTGTTTTCTGTTACTATAGCTACTTAAAGTCCTAAATTTATGCTTTCTTAGGAAAACTCTATAGCTCATATAACTCACTAATTCAAGGATACCATTATTTCCAGTTATTTCAAATTAATGAGGTAGATAAAAGAACTTGAAAAGATCATAAAATAATTAAGTTGAGATGAGTGAGGTTCACACATGTGCTACATTCACAGAGTTTGGTGCAAAATGATGAGGCCATTAAAATAATATATATTTAAGTGTATTTTTTAGGGTGCTGAGGTTATATGTATTATCAACCTGATTTGTTAGTGGTATGTAGAAAGAGGGTCCTATAAGATAAGAAAGGCAAAATTCTTGAGCTTCCAGGTTCCCCATTTCATGGTTCTTTCAAGGTCCTGGGAGAAACTCTGGCAAAGGATTCACATAGCGACAAGTTTTTGTACATTTCATTAAAGTAAGATATTTTAACCATAACAACTTAAAAACACTTTTTTTTTCCGATGAGGCTTCCTCCTCATTCTTTTTCCCTATGTCATGGTGGTGATAATTTTAAGAGTTGAAGAAAGAAGAAAGAAACATGAAAAGTGGCTCAACAGTCAAAGACAGGTTTATTTTGGAGAATAAACCTGAAAGGGGCTTCTAGACGATTTCGGTCAGGAGCATTCTCCCTTACAGACTAAGGGTATTTAAGGCTTCAGGGAGGGAGAGCTTATCGCAGGCTCTGAATATTTCTATGTGAAAGAGAGTTTTATTGGAGAGTTGGAATGTCTCTGTTCGGAGGGGAGGTTATCTCGGGGTTGGCATGTTTCTGCTTGGAGGTGTCATTTGTGGTTTATGGTCATGCTGACATTGGCCATTAGGCTGATGTTTTGGGGTTGGATTTAGGCAGTTTTTAATTAAGAGGAACTAAAATGGCAGTTTGTCCAAAATGGTGATGCTCCTGCTCAATAATGGCACCAATAAAATTTCTTGGATTTAACTAAGGGAAAGTTGATTTGAGAGTATATCTGTCCTGAGTTTCAGAGGACATAGTTATGTGGCTCACATTTCTTTTATATATCGCTAAGTTATTGTTAGTTGCCTAGTGTAGGAATGAGGTCTAGAAATACTTCTACTGCTGATAGTGTTAACTGTGTAGCATTGTATCATATTACAAAGGGTTAGGTTCTATTGTAGTACGAATGGGTCCTGTGGTGCTTGGCAGAGGAAGTATGCAGAAGTAGAAGAGAACAGAATGAAGCCAGAAGCTGGTTTGTGCAAAATTCTTCCCAACATCAAACACATAAAATTTGGTCCTTATCAACACCTGATCAAAACAGAAGTTCCTTCCTTCAGAATTTACAATTACGATTGCTGCATATGTTTTTTGAAAGAAATTGTGCAAAATATAATCTACTGGAATTACTGTGTTTTTAAGGCATAACCCCGAATCTATAAAATAGTGCATACCCTGTATGTGATATCACATGCTTTAGGCATCACAACAAGTGATGATAATAAAAAAAAATGTTTTGATTAACTATACTGTAGAAAAGATTGAGTCATCTGTATATTCTCTAAATGGACAAAAATATAGAATTGCTGTCATATGAAGTCTCAATCAAACAGCTTACAGATGAAAAATGCAGGAAACGTTACAGTGGTGTGAATGGGAGTTCATGCAAATATACAGTATTTTCTAAAATTTTCATGATAATTTTAATTTGTCTCTGTGATAGGCTGAATATGATTCCAAAAGAGATCTGGGTCTGGATCTCTGGAGCTTGTGAATCTTACCTTATATGACAATAGAAACTGCAAATTTGATTAAATTAAGGATATGTGAAATTGGGAAATATCCTGGATTGTCCAGGCAAGCCTTAAATGCAATTACAAATGTCTTTAGGAGAGAGGCAGAGTGAAATTTAACACAGAAAAAGGGGTAACACAGTGACTCAAATACCTTTTTATGCTGCTGGCTTTGAGGATGAAGGAAGGGAGTACAGGTCAAAAAATTCCAAGAATGACCTTCTAGAATCTGGAAAAGGTAAGGAAACAGATTTTCTCTTACGTCATGGGCTTGCCCATACCTTAAGTGAGAAGGGAATTTTGGACTTTTGGCCTCTAGAACTGTAAGATAATAAACTTTAATTGTTTTATGCTACTAAGTTTGAAGTAATTTGTTACACTAGCAATGAGATACTTACATACTTCTTTAAAATTTTTGTATAAAGACTTATGATTTAATTTTCCCTTTCAAAATAAATATTGACATTTGTTTCAAATTTATTAATTTTGTATACATTAAGGATGGCTTCACATATGGTTTCTTAACTCACAAAAGCTGTCTCCAATCCTGGGTAAAGTTGTACAGGTACTTTGTGACCATCTATTGATATTCATCAACGTTACTAAGGAAGTCTTTAATAAATAAATGCTAAATGCCATTTTATAGACAGGCACTGTGCTAGTCATGATTGAGAGCAAGGCAGTAATACTCATGATTGAATGTCTATTTTGTTAGGTCCTGTAGAGGATATTGAGTCATAAGTTTATTTGATAAGTAAGTGATTGTGACATTTGAAAGCACTATATTATATTGAACAAACTACTTAATTGCTGTCAGATGGACTTTCTTCATCATGAAAATGAAAAAAATCAAATAAAAAGGAATTACCATTCTACCTTCTGTTATATTACTAAATATTTCTTTGCTATTTTTATACTCCTTAAAATACAAGTGTATATAGCACTTCGGCAGGCCTAGGTGGGTGGACCTTTTGAGGTCAGGAGTTTGAGAACAGCCTGGCCAACATGATGAAACTCCATCTGTACTAAAAATACAACAATTAGCTGGGCGTGGTAATGTGCATCTGCAATCCCAGCTATTTGGGAGGCTAACGCAGGAGAATCATTTGAACCCTAGAGGGAGAGGTTGTAGTGAGCCGAGATTGCACCACTGCACTCCAGCCTGGGCAACAGAGTGAGACTTAGTCTCAAAAAAAAAAGAAAAAATACAAGTGTAAAAAACAGATAATGTAATATTAATAATTGTTTAGAGAAAGTTTTCTAAAACCTAACATACCATTTTATGCCTTATAGCATATCAGAGAAATTATAGTATATAATATTTATAAAACATAATATATAATATTTATTAAACAATCTGAATTTTATTTTATAAATTTATTAAATTTATAAATGTATCATTTATAAATGTTATAACTAATATAAAATTAAAAATTAATATTTTATAGATGGGGAAAGCCATCTTTCTCACTCTTGTGCTCTCAATCTCTTTCGTCTCTTTCATATTTTCCTGCCGTTCTTCAGGGAAATGGAGACCCAAGACCATTTATGAGAGTTATGCTGGCCGGGCGCGGTGGCTCAAGCCTGTAATCCCAGCACTTTGGGAGGCCGAGGCGGGTGGATCACGAGGTCAAGAGATCGAGACCATCCTGGTCAACAAGGTGAAACCTCGCCTCTACTAAAAATACAAAAAATTAGCTGGGCATGGTGGCACGTGCCTGTAGTCCCAGCTACTCAGGAGGCTGAGGCAGGAGAATTGCCTGAACCCAGGAGGCGGAGGTTGCGGTGAGCCGAGATCGCGCCATTGCACTCCAGCCTGGGTAACAAGAGCGAAACTCCGTCTCAAAAAAAAAAAAAAAAAAAAAAAAAAAAAAAAGAGTTATGCACGATAGCACGGTTTTGAGTGGTCAATGTTTAGAACTTCTGTTTTATCATGTAATTAGGACCACTTGACATTTGCTTGACATAAAAAAGAAAGGAAATAAATTAAAGCTGTTTGCCAAATTAGTCTCTTAATTTATTTATTTACATATATGGCATATATACATATGGCATATATATATATATATATATACACACACACACATATGCCATATGTATACACACACACACACATACACACATAAAAATTTGTGTGTGTGTATATGTATATGATGTATATGTGATGTACATACATATACACACACACACATTTTGTATAGGTATGTGATATACATACATATACACACACAGGTATATAAGTAATGTAGAAAACACCTCTTTCTCTTAGGGAAGATCTGTTGCTATATTAACCCAAATTTACCTCCTTCCTTTTTTTCAGTCTTTAAAAATATCTCAGTGTCTGAATTGATATAATAATTGATTTCTAAATTTTAAATTTTTTTAAGATATTAAGAATAAGATTAACAGCTTTTGCATTGTAAAAGAAAAATATCTTCTGATTTAAGAAATGAAGGCCAGGTGTGGTGGCTCATGCCTGTAATTCCAGTACTTTGGGAGGCTGAGGTGGGTGGATCACTTGAGGCCAGGAGTTTGAGAACAGCCTGGCCAACATGGCAAAACTGTGTCTCTACTAAAAAATACAAAAATTACCGGAGTGTGGTAGCATGTGCCTGGTACCTCAGGCACTCCGGACTCTGAGGCATCAGAATCACTTGAACCTAGGAGGCAGATGTTGCAGTGAGCCAAGATCATGCCATGGCACTCCAGCCTTGGTGATAGAATGAGACTGTGTATCCAAAAAAAAAAAAAAAAAAAGAAAGAAAGAAAAAGAAAAAAAAAAAAAGAAAGCATTACCTTTTGTTAAGAATTTAATGGGCATTTTAACATGTCAAAATATGGTAGCTTAATTAAAACATATAGGTTTAACTAAGTTAAAATTAAATTAAGAACTTTTAAGAGATCATGGCAATGCTATGTTGTTTTCCAGATTAGGTGATATTTAATAGGAAATCTTTGTGAGTTGTATTTTAATTGATGCTTCTTAAAATAGACCTGAGGTGGGGTATGCTTATGTTCTTTGCTATACTATACTCATACAAATTACTCAATTACTAAAAGCACACTAATGCCAAAGAAAGAAATAAATATTATTAAACAACAAATTAAATGTAGATTTGCTATAAAAGTTTTCATTGTGAGAATGAATGTGTGTGTGCATAAACTTGAGTTACTAAATACTAGAAGGGGAATTTTCCTTTTTTAGGAAAGAGAATTTCAATGGCAACTTGGATCTAAGTCTGAAAATTAAAATAATTCAACATTTAGAAGAAATCAACTTCATGGCCTTCAAGTGAGCAGATACTTTGTAAACTGGTCACAGAACTCTAGCCAGAGAAAGAAAAAGTACATAAATTTGACTATATTAAGCACAAGAACTTCTGTTCTTCTGAGCACTTCAGCATATGAGTGAAAAGGCAATGCAAGGGTGATATCACTTCATGATACATATAACTGACAAAAAGATATAGATCCAGATAACAAAAGGCATCATATAAATCATTAAGAAAAAGACAATTGAATAGTAAATGAGCAAAAATCTTGACCAAACTCTTTACACACACACACAAACACAATCAGAAGTACTAATAAACCTCAGAAAGGGTTCTCAGCTTCATTAGCTGTTCTGGAAGTGGAAATTGAAAACACGATACAGTCCCACTACACACTCACCAGAACAGCTAAAATTATAAAGGTAGAATGTGTCAAGTATTTGGTGAAGATGTGGAACAAGTTACACCATAGAAGGATAACTCAGTAAGATAGAAAAACTTCTCAGAAGTTTTTATAAATGTAAAAATACGTCTACTATATTCCACAGCAATTGAACTTCTAAGTATATTCCTAAAGAAGAGTGCCCAAAAGACATTGATGAGAACCTTAATAGCTGCATTAATTACAATAGCAAGAAATTGGAAACCATAAAAATAAGTATCTAGAGTAGAATGCAATAGTTTCTAGGAATGAGAATAAATGATCTAAAGCAAAAAGAATATGAATGAATTTCACAAATCGAATTTTTTACAAAAAAGCCAGAAAAAAAAGTATTATTCCATTGCCTCAAAATACAAAAGCAAGCAAAATAATTTATGACATCAGAGATCAGGCTAGTGGTAGTGGGGCAGAGGGAAAATCTGAGGTGGATTTTTAATCTATGTCTGATTACAATGGTAAATTTGACTTGCAAAAATTCTTCAGGATACATAATTATGTGCACTTTATTGCACATATATTTTTATTTCAATAAACAAATTTTTTGAGGATTTTTTTCTTGTCTTTTTTTTTTTTTTTTCCTTTCATAATGGGAAGTGCCTATTGTTGTGAAACAAATGCTGAGATCAGGAAACCCTTTCAAGAGTATTGTCTAACTTCTAGCAAATGACTTTTAACAATGTTTTCTGATCTAGTTTTTCTAAGTATGTTTTGAATTACTTATTATTTAAGCTTTCAGAAAAGATTGTAATTATTCAGGTAGGGTACACAGAAGGTCATAAGCATCCTATTGCGTTTCCATTTATAAATCATTTTTAATGATCTACAAAATTCTAAGTTTTTACCTGAAGTAAAATTCTCACCTATATTAATGTACAAGAGAAAAATATATTAGTTACTTGAGAGGAACAGTTTGCATCCCTGATCAGTAACTCCAAGTTCAGAGGTTTGGCTGGCCCCTGCCCACTTCCCCGACCAGACTAAGGTGGGACTGGACCCATCCTCCCAGTTGGTCCAGCTGGATTTTGGGGAATTGCTCTTTTTCTAAATGTAACAGGAGCAACTTGGCTCTGTTTTTGGACCTAAACACTCATAACTCTCTTTGGTCTGTTTTCTGATGACAACCAGGTAGCCTAAGAGGTGAATGTACTTACACAAGTGCCTAAATGCCTTAGAATGTTAGAATAGCAACATGCATAGCACTTGACTATCACTAACCCCACCCTCACCTGAGTGTTGATCATATCCTATAGAGTTTTACAAGCTGAATAATGCCATTTGTTTAAAAAAGACTTCCTGCTAGTGAAATAAACTCTGCTTTGAAAGTATTTGGACATTGTGAACAGTTAGCTACATTTTATTATTTTAATAGTTTGTAGACTGTCATTAAGAAACTATGCACATCACTTTTCTTCTTGTTACATTTCATTTTACTCTGCTTTAAAATTTCATTCTTTTCTATGTCAGTGGAAAAAAGTTAACATTTATTAGCCCCTCTGTTAGATGTGTTATATTCTCTTGTGGTGCCTCCCTAACAGCTCAGCCTGAGTCCACAGCACACTTAAAACAAGGAACACAAACTTGACTTCTGTATTAGTCCATTTTCACATTGCTATGAAGAACTACCTGAGACTGGGTAATTTATAAAGAAAAGAGGTTTAATAGACTCACAATTTCAGTGGCTGTATAAGAAGCATGGCTGGGGAGGTCTCAGGAAACTTACAATCATGGCGACAGGTAAAGGGAAAGCAGGCACAATCTTCACATGGCAGAGCATGAGACAGAAAGAGCAAAGCGGGAAGTGTTACATACTTTCAAACAACCAGATATCATGAGAACTCACTATCATGAGAACAGCAAGAGGGGAAATCTGCCCCCATGAGCCAATCACCTCCCACCAGGTCCCTTTCCCAACATTGGAGATTAGAATTCAATAGGAGATTTGGGTGGGGACACAGAGCCAAACCATATTAACTTTCATTTACTCCCTCAATCTGAGGTACTTTCTGCCATTCAGGCACACAAAACAAGTGCCATTCTGGAGGCTGGTGCATTCAGTTCTGCAACTCAGTCCATAGTTACGGAGGAAAACACAATTTCTAGTCTTACCTAAGGGCTGCAGAAGAAGTGACATTTTATAAATTTACTTAAGAATACTCAGATCTAGAAAAAATAAATTCATCGGTTATTTCTCTCATTTTTTCATGCATCTCTTCCCTTTTAAACATTAGTCTTTTGATGTGATATATTTTTGCTATGTTCTTCTTCACGCCTGTCTTTGCTTATTAATACCAAATTTTTTGGTCGGAGCATTAAAACGTGCTACTTTGACACCCCCTCCTTTGAGCCTTTTAAGATCTGAAAGCACATGTAAAGACTTATGCCAGATGAATCAAATTCATCCTTTTATCTTAAGAAATAATAGTCCACATGATAAAAGGGCCACTATTAAATTTTGTTGCATGAACAGTGTTCTTTAGTTAACAGTGATCTTCTACATGTAGTCTCATTTTCATCTTTATTCTCATAATTACTTGGTGGATTTTTTTTACAAGGAAGATGTGATTATTTATATTTTCAATGAAAGAAATCGAACATAATTTGAAATGCTCTCTGATTCACCTTTGAATCCAATAGGTCCTGTTATCTAGACCATACTACTATAGAATAGTTTGTATACCCAACTGCCTGATGACGTGAGATCCTTAAGGGCATTAACTGAGTATATTGAAAGTTAGCCTAGGATATGGCACTTAATATGGGTTTATGAATGAGTTCTAAATATAATAAACAACTTGGCCAAAGGCATCAAATAGTAAGTAGCAGAAGTATTATTTAAATTTCGTCATTTGAGCTTAGCATTGAAATGTATTGTTGCCCAATCCTATAAATAAGCAACAAACCACTGGGTTAAGGTCTCTGCCTTAAATTACAAATGTTTTAGACAATCTATTTAGCCAAATGACAATAGCCAGGTGGTAAAAAGCAGGAGGTTCTTTGAAAAAAATTACATTTTTGTTTTGATTTTCACTTCCTAAGTGAGCAGGTCACCTACCCACCATCACTATCATTTCTCTTAGCAGAAAACACTCACAGCTTTTCTTGTTATTGCCTTTTTAAATTTAAGCCACTTTGTATTTTAACTTTTCAGAAAAATATGTCTAGACAAAGTACTCTTCTTATTATCACATGTGAAAGATGCATACCAGCTGACTTGAAAGAATTTGGAGTGAAATTTTGCATTAGTTGCAAGAGAGGCTCAAAGAGAATTGAGAAATAAGTGCATTAATAATGCCTATTTGTGAAGGTAATTCAATGGGCAAACTAATTTTCTTTCCCAATAAAGTAAAAAAGAAAGAAAATGAGGTAAAACAATTGTTGACTAGCTTGAAAGAATAAAGTGTTGGTTCAATGAACTTTGAGATTAATGCTGAATTCATAAGAATTACATTTTTTTTTCTTTATTAAAAGCAAGAGTGGAATCAAAACGACATAGTTTTGCTCTGTAATTCATAAGCTTTTAGAACATTGTGTTTTGAAACTGAACACAGTTTGGAAAAGTGTTATAGCATCCCATATATGCATTTTATTCAGGAAATCTTTCAATAATTGTTTGAATTAAGACACCCAGATCCTTATGCTTAATAAATAAATAAATAAATAAACTCCACAATTTATACCACAGATAGTGTAAATATGTAGAACCAAAGGACATTATATTTCGAAGATGAATCTAGTATATTTCATTGGTGGTGGGGGAAACTGTCTGATCAGGGCTATTTTATGTATTTTTATAATCACAGAGCTGAAGTAAATCTTGCAAAGCCATCTGGTCCAGTCCTCTGCCTTGAAACAGAAGCACATCACTGGAGCAGATGGAAATCAATGATGTTTATTGAGACTCTCAGAGAAGAGCAACCCAAGCCTTCTTCATAACCTTTGAATATTTTTTTCGACCATTTAAAATGGTTGAAATCCAGATGGTTTTCTGAAGCCTTGAGGTTCCTTCAGGAGACTTGAACAATAAGCTTCTGAAACAAATCAGCCTCCTTTAAGGATATTTCTGATAACAGGTCTAAAAATTGCATTAAAATATTCAACTAAAGGGGCAGCACATAATTTTTTTTTAAGTCAAACACCGTATCATTACCATACTTACATATAAAGTGCTCAATTAATGTTACTACTGAAATAGTTTATTCATTTTGTAAAAGAGACCCCAATCTACTGCTTGGTAGAAAAAAATGTAATGGGTACGGTTGTATTGGTCTTTAGGTCAGGGAGGCCTTTGAAATAAAATAAGGCCACTCATCTTGAAACAGAAAAAGTTCCCTTGTCACCCTCGCAGGGCATGCAATGGAGATGTGGCTCGCTTCTTCAGGGCCCTGCTGCTCAAACCTATAAGGAAGCATACAGACAGACGGGCAGGCTGTGGGGCTCCGACCCCGTGGCAGTGTCTAGGGGTGAATATATACAGCTCTTAAAGCCCCAATGGGCACGTGTTACAGAGTGCTCTTTTGGCTTGCCATCTATAGGCGGCTTGTGTTAGCTCAGTTAGACCCTCCACCTTGTTCCAAGGACATAGGACTTTCTGTATCCTAGAGTTTCCTGCTTTGGTCTACCAGAATAATTGGATAACACACAGGCTTGGAGAATGAGTGCAAGCTTTTACTGAGAGGAAGTAGCCCTCAGCAGATGGGGGAGCCAGAAGAGAAATGGTTTTCTGTTGAAGTCAGGCCATTTGGTAGCCCAGGCTCTCCGACTGCCCCAGACAAATTCCGCGACATTCTGCTGGTCAGTGGCCTGACAGCATGCCAATACCAGTGCGTTCCTCTGGACATCCAGATGCCTGTGTGTTCCTTTACTGATGTGCTCCTCTCGATGTCCAGCCACTTCTGTCTCTGCCTTACTACGGTCTAGGGTTTTTATAGGCACAGAACGGAGGCAAGGCAGGGCAGGATGGTCTTGGGAAATGTAATATTTGGGCAGGAAATGCCTATCCTCTCCTAGGTCCATGAGAGTGGAACTCCATACCTTCCTCTACTCAGCTCCATACCTTCCTCTACTCTGCACTTCCCTTCCGTATTATTTAAAGGGACCACGCTCTTCTTTTCCCAGCTTTTCTCTTCCCAGCACTTCCATATCAATTCCTTACTTCAACAAAGAAAGTCATCAAAGAAAACTATTTACGCAAACCACATAAAATGCTTTTTTATCACAAATAATTTATAATTGCTTTTTATAAAAGCTTATAGTTTGTGAGCATATTTAAGGATCTCGGATTTATAATAAGTTGTAATAAATAAAGAATTATTCTGAGATCCTAAACTGAGATTATCTTTATGCCCAATTTATCACACGTATTTCCTACCTTCAAGATGAGTGAATCACAACTTTTAATTTTACTTTTCTTTTCTAAACTGTGCCACCATTGTGCTTATTTTGAATCCATATCTTCTCCCTTCTCCATAGAGCCCTTCCCACAACACACACAAATGTATAGACTTACTGTATTTATGGCATACATATTTGCCAAATGAATGATGTAATAAATGGATTGTGTGATTTAAATGTGTTAAATTTTGCAGCACTTTTTTATAACAGTCTCCATGATGTTTGGAACCATCTGTGACAGGCTTACTTCAGATACAGCACAACCATAGATTTAGCATGCAGGATTCTATAATGCACTCAACATTTACAAATATTTTCATTTCTCCTGGTATTTTTCATATTCATTTTCTTTAACTTATGGTAAGCATTTTGTTATAAACCTATTTTGGTTGAATTTTTTTTTTTTCCTTTGCTATTTTTTTGATGATTAAAGTGTTCAAACATATATAAAAGTAGAGAAAAGAGTATCACTGGAGCTATCGATTATCATTAACCTCAATAATTACCAGAATATATGATATTGCCCTCACTTGCTTCCCCAATGCAGCATAATATTAAAGCATATGCAAGGTATTATATTATCTCCTCTGTAATCTTTAATCAGAATTTTTTAATGACAGGTTAATTCCTCATGTTTCAAAATGACCTGTGAAAACTGATAATACCCTTAATAACACAGCTTCATCTATAATCCTAGAATTGACTATGGATAATGAGTAAGAAATAAAAATTATCAAAACTCTTGGACATTACCTGAAAAGTATATGTTTGATGATCATACCTTGTACAATAGGATTGCAGACGAAATGTAGATGGAATTTGTGGACCATAGGTATCCAATAAACAAGCAGGAAAATAATTCAGGGTTAATTTGAGAATTTATTGTATCACATAAATTTATTTGATATAAAGGTAGTAAAGAATGAATTTATTTTATTTGTACCACATAAATTTCTTTGATATAAAAGTAGTAAGAAATTGATACTTGATAAGACCCTCATATTCACTTCCATAAATTTGAAAAAATTCTCAGCAAATTATCTACAAGAAATACAGGAAGAAAATAAAACTTTTATGGCATAGGGAGCATAAAGCAAAACAGCTTTCAAACACTATACCAAAAAGGCAACCAAGAATGAAAAAATTTAAAAGAGAAGTTGTTACTTACATATTAGAGTAAGACAATTGGTTGAATCGAAAAAAAGCGAACCTAGAAAATGTCCTTTGAATATTGTAGCAAGCATCACAACTTAATAAAGTGATTCTGGGAAATCTCTAGGAAAGTATTGCAAAGTAATTATTCACAATCTTCTCTGAACATATACATAGTGTTCATTTAGTCCTCTTGCTTTTTCCTTGACACAGCTCAGCCTGGACAACTGTGACATATTATATCACACCCAGTGATGCGCAGATAAATGAGGAGGTAAAGCCCATTAAGCCTGGGCTCAGTATACTGGAATATCCTCCAGTGGCATATGAGTAGTTAGATAGTCAGACTTCAGTATCACAGTAAAAAGGGGATGTTCTAATACAGACTCAGAACAAAATAAAAGTAAGTCCTAACAAAGAGAAATATTTCAATATGTAGGGGACATAGGTGATCATACATGTAATAATTTTAGTACAATTTTATATACATATACATTACCAGTTTATTAGAAAGAAAGCTGGAATTTTCTTTGCAAAGACGTGTTTCCGTATACTGCCACTGGTATCATGAACTAACACATTTGGTGTTTTTATTTTAAGAGCTTAATATATCTAAAAGGTATTCTCAATAGAGAGATCCATGAATATATACTGTTTTTTAGCAAAGTGAATCATGCCGTGACTAAACTTTCTTTCCAAAATGAACAGTGGAAATTGCTCCAGAATTTTAAAACAACCAGTATCCCAAAGTTCATTGATTTCTGTGAAGCTTTTATAGCCTCGTTCCATTAAGTTTATTCAGGGAAGCTATTATCTTTTCCACTGAAGTTGTATTCTGAGGAATGTAAGGAAGATCCATGAAAGAGATTAAATGGTGATTCAGCATAAGATAGCACATATTTTTACCTTTCGTTTTTTATCATTTCATTTCAGACATTGTGAGTAGAACTTTGTGGATATTAAGATGCTTCTCCTGGTTGCAATATTAAAATTCCAATAAAAAAGTAGCATCCTACCTTCATCATGTCATCTTTTGGCCTACACTGAAATTTAAGGAACTTTTCTAAACTCTATTTCTAACTAATGAAAGGTAAGGTTTTTAATGAAAATAATAACTACCTTTTATAATTTAGTGCCAGTTTTAACCTATCTATATATAATATATAGTATTTATACATTGTATTTACTCTACATGTATAATTCAAAGAATATAATATTTATACACATACATAAAATATATACAAAGCATACCCTCACAGATAGAAAAGACTAAAATTGGCACTAAATAAATTATACCTGCATACCCACACGTTTATAATACTTCAGAGCTATTATTATCTCAATTTTCCAGATGCAAAAACTAAAGCTTAGGAAATTAAGTAAGTTGCCCAACACTATGTACCATTTAAGTGGTAGATGTAAATTAATAAAATCCTACTGTGTTACATTCATAGCCCCAACCAACCTCAGTACTATAGAAGGGATTGGGCTAACTCTTAGGACAAATACAACTTCTTCACAGTTTTCATATATCTATCATTTTCTTATTTTTTATTTCTTGAAATGAATGAAGACAATTACAGGGCCTACAACTCTAGGAAACTTTGTCCATCATCTTGCTATAATGGAATCTTTTTTAGCAGTGTTTCTATTAAAAAAAATATGTATTATTCCTTGCCATAGGAAGAACAAACAAACAAACAAAAACATAAAACAAATATGTACATACAAAAACAAACAAAATAACCTTAGGAACTAGTAGTATGATAAGCTGAGTCTTTTTCCTTCAGTGATTAACGTCAAAGGAAAAATTTGATTTATAATAGGAGAACTTTTCACTAGCAGCAGTCACCTCAGCCAATGCTAATAATCTGTAAGTACACACTGGTAGAGCCATACAGCTAAAATATTTAAATACCACAATGCATGTTATAAAGTGGGCTCTGTCCTGAGCCCCCAGGCAGGATTCTGCTCTGCCAGCCTTTTTCCTAACTAGTAACTGAAGAATGAATGAACCCTGGCAAGCACAGTGTACTTGGGACCCTGTTCTAGCCTCTGGTCATATCTACTCTCACTGATCCATGCCCCGGCATACTGGTGGTTTTGTGATTTGAAAGTAACAGTTGCTGTCAGCACAGATTAAATCACTTCGGGAGAAATAAACAGCTAAACACATATGAAGGGAAATTTTAACTGATCATTGGGTAAAATGGGGCTAAGCACAAAAGCAATGGAAGAAATTTCTAAGAGAAACATCAATAGCTTTGACAATCTTTCAAACAAGTTTTATATACAAAATTAAATGATTCAGTGGAAAATATAGATGAAAAGCAAATATAATAGAAGAAATATGAATATTTGTAATTTATATCTTAAATGTGAAAGTAATTGAACAACTTAAAGGTAAAAGAGAACTGGAAACATATACAGTTTACTTCAAAATACAAATAAGAAATACTTTTTTAAGAGTTATAACAGTGTATCTTTTTTAAATTAAAAAATGTAGCATAATTTTATATAGTTAAACCCTTAATAATGAAATCCTCCAATTTGAAATGATTCAAACATATCCTTTACAAATGACAGTGTGATACTAAACCAAAAGATACCTAATATTTCTTGGCAGTGTCACTAAAATGCATTTATAGCTCTCTAAGAGGTTTTATATTTTTCTAATTGTCCAGGTGTAGTTATACTAGCTAATGCTGTAGCCATATAAATTATTATTGGAGATGTTACTGTCTACAAGATCAAACAAATTTGCAAGTTAACTCATTAAAAGACCTCTATTTCTGGATCATACATGGTTCTTAATATTCAGTTCAAAATTAAGGTACATTCTCAAGCCAAATTTGATGTTAATTAAAATAATTATTTTAAGTGTAATATATATAATTTTCCTGGATTCTAATTTTATATTTAAAATATACTATATCAATCTTATGCGTGTATTTACTGTTATCTTACATGCTTTTTGGAAATAATTGTGATGTACATTTAGATACATAAATTAAATTAGGATAAACTTTGGAATATTCCGTTATTATTATGTGTAGAACAACTAGGTGGTCAAAATTGTTTTGGCTTTAGGCTTATTCTGAAGTAGTTTGTAATGAAGATTTTTAAAAGGATCTTGTGCTGTATCTGGTCCTTCTTTCCAAATGGAGTATCATCATATAACTATACTGTTTTGGAATTACAATTGCATTTCTTTTAGCAATAGAGGTGCAAATTATTCATATTTGAACCACAATGCACACACTTCTTAAAAGCCCATTTAAAAAATTATGCTTCTAAAAAGGTCGTTAATGGAAATATGCATCATTTATAATTAACCAAACCTACAACAAATTAAAGTGCTGATTGTGAAGTCAAAATAACACTAATCTATAATTATAATCAAGAATAGCAGCAACGGAAAACCATAGCCAACTCAAGACAAAATTTTTATGAAATGTAAGATCCAGAGAGACTTTTAGTTGAATCCAAAGTAAACCATAGAAATGTGCTCATATTATATCCTTTCTGAATTTTGGTAGGTCTTCCTCATTTATTTAAGAATTTACTAGTTGTTTGTTTATAAAATGAAATTATATTTCGTGTTTTGTTAAGTTTTCAACAATAAATGAAGAAAGATCTTGAATGTTAAGCTTGAAAAATCCCACTGGTTACTCCATGCTAATAATAATATTATAAAATTTACTACGAAAAACAAAACAAACAAACAAAGTGGCAAAACAACAGAAAACAATATACTCTAAAACCCATGATGTCAATTTGTCTTGGCACTTTCATTTTCACCCCTATACATTGACATTATTGATTGATCATTTATCTTTCTAGAAAGAGAATATTATTACATAGATGCCTGTGTTTATATCATTGACTTGTAATTTTTATTGGCAAAGTGTAGACATTAAATAATTCTAGCTGATCATTTGCAATAAATATACATTCTGTATGTTGGAGTTAGCATAATGGTTACATAATCTAGATTGCTTAGGTTCAAATATAATTTCCTCAGATTATTGACTGTAATCTTATCTATGCTTCAATTTCCTCATTTATAGAGGATAATAATGCTATCTATTTCCTAAAATGACTGTGAGACTTAAATGGGATAACACTTGTACTATTTTACATGGTGTATGACACGCAGCAAGGATTGAAACATTTTTCTATTATTGTTGTATACGGCACTGTAATTATTTTCCAGCACTGCATGAAAAAAATGTCATAGAAACATAGCATAAATCTTGCACATTAAAATATTGAATGCTTCTTTCTGCTCACTCCAAGAGCTTTTTGTTTAAACATCATGCCACATTAGAAAATCGATATATATAATAAATTATTTAGACTCCGCCTTTGTTTTGAATAAGAGTTCATAAAGATGTTATCATGTTTCTTAATGTGAAAGAGATACTAATCATTTATATAATTGTTGAATATTCTAAAAGCATTTCTAGTGATTTTACATGAAATAAGAACAAGGGTTAGAGCATACGCATGCCAACCAGATAGAAATTCACAATATCACTTTTTCTCATTCATTCGCACATATCCTTAATAGTCTATATCAAGCTCAATAAATGAAATTTGGGTAATTCAATCCTATGATAATAATTTTTCTCAGATGAGATAATTTATCATAGAATGAATAAATGGATATTCCCGTTGCAAATTAAATGCTTAGAGTGTTATGCTTGGAAAAGTGCCCCATCCAGGCAATATATTTACTGGCAGGTGCTTCATTGTGGGTCCCCATGTAGCAACTTTTCAAATTCGTTGTTAGATACAGTTTGAGGAAAGCTTCATATTCACAGTGGTTCTTTTCCTAAGGTAGGAATAATCTCTGACAATAAATCCATTAGCATCAATGCTTTGTATAACTGATTTTCAATAAATCAGTGAAGAATTTGGTTGGCTGGAAGAGAGGTGTAAAAAAAAGAGTATCCATAAGAGCAGATTACTTTTCTGTGAGAAAATGTAAGAAAAATTTTTATTGATACAGAGACTATATATTATTAAAGTTTGCAATTAAGTGTTATTTATCTAAAATATATCTTATTACAATGGAAAATAATTTACTTAGTTATGTATTTTATATTTTATTTGTATCAAACACTTAATAGCTATTTGGTTTATTCATTACAAAAAAAAATTGCAAGAAAATCACTTTTTTTTTTTTTTTTTTTGAGATGAAGTTTTGCTCTTGTCACTCAGGCTGGAGTGCAGTGGCACAATCTTGGCTCACTGCAACCTCTGCCTCTAGGGTTCAAGTGATTCTCCTTGCTCAGCCTCCCGAGTAGCTGGGATTACAGCCCGCCCCCCAACCACTCCAGGCTAATTCTTTGTATTTTTAGTAGAGATGGGATTTTGCCATGTTGGGTTGGGCAGGCTGGTCTCAAACTCCTGACTTTAGGTGATCCACCCGCCCCGACCTCCCAAAGTGCTGAGATTACAGGCATGAGCCACTGTGCCTGGACTCACATAATTTTTGAAAGCAATATAGAAAATTAAAAAATACAATTTTATAATAGGGTAGATTTTATATAATTATATAACCTCTTTTACAATTCAGGAAGTTACATTTGCTCCCTATCTTGTGGATAAAGGAAATAACTAGTAAGCAGACATATGTTAGTGGTCACTTACTCCAAATATTCCCAAAAGATGGTTAGATAAACTGCTAGAAGATTGGCTGCATGCGTATTAAACCTACCTTTAAAAAATTACATATATTTTGCTGCTACTAATTCCTTCTAATAAAATGAAAAATAGTCCAACAACTTTTTATAACAAGTAAGAACCTTGGAACTCCCAAGACGTTAAGTGATTTGTTTAAATTCACGAAATTAGGAGCAGAACAACTCAAAACAGTTAATAATCTCATTCTATCACCAAATAACAACTTTTTATCATTACATTTCTCACAAGGTTAATATTTGTGTTATGTTCAATATGTGCATCTTTCTACAGTATTATATAACAAATAATTTGCAAAGAAAACTAGAAGTTCCTTGAAGACAAGGAGTGTTTTTCACTATGCTTCATACCCGTGGTGCCAAGGATAAATAATGTTGAATAGATAAATAAATCAACTTTCACCTTGAAATAAATTGCTCTTTCAGATATATTAGCTCCAGAAAGAAAATGAGTAAAATACCACCATACTATGACATATATTTAGAATTAGAATGTTAATGGTTTGGGTAAGTGATTATGGAGCATGGAGATGCATTTAGTTGCAGGAGGTGTGTGTGATATTTGAAAGTCCCCAAATAATTCTGACAAATCACCATTGAACTGAGCTTCTCTTTTCTCCTTGAAAATTATTTATTTATAAACAAATGCTTTATTTTGGAATCATGTCAGAAAAATCAATAGAAATAAATTTTCCTAAATTCATTTCCCTAATTTAAGCAAGACTAAAGATATATTTATTTGCTATTTATTTCAGAAACTCAGAGATTTTCCTTTTAATAGACTTCATCCCAAGACACACAAATGCATTTTTTATGAAGTGTTTAATGTGTCTTATCTGTATACTGGAAATCTTGTGTCTAGTTTTTGAGTATGTTTCTCTCAACTAGAATGTACTAACATTTTGAATGTTTTTATTCAATGTTTTGCATTTTCGGATCCTTTTCTCCTTTATTGCTTAGTAATCCAATTTACTCCCTTAGCTGATAAAATTTATAGCTATAACTTTAAGTCAAATATTTCCTAAGCTGTTGACATGCATTATAAACTTAATTTTATAAAGTTCATCTTGTATATTCTAGAGACGATTCTGACTAGAACTGTCCAAAACTAAATTCAACATATTTCTTCTATGAACTGCTTGCTTTTGACTTCTCTGTTCCAATCACTGGTGCTATCATCCGTTTGGTGGATCAAGACAGAAATATAGATCTTTCCTAGAAATAACACATACTATTCCAGATATTTCCTGTTAATTACCCATATATTATGTCACCCCATTCTTAAACATCTTCTTTGGCTTAATGACAAGTCCAAACTCCAAAGCAGGGATACCAAGAGCCGTTATGAAGTTGATCCTGCTTATTTCTTCAGTCTTCCCTCTGAAAATACAAGTTGTTTCCTCATCTTGGGAAAATCCAATTCCCTCTGATCCCAGATAAGTCATTTCCGTTTAACATTTAGCATTCAGATTTTACATTTCCTTCTGGCAGACTTGTTGCAGGATCGGTGTCTATTCAGTGGATTGATAATGGTGTATTTTATTTCTCAGTTTATTGGTCGGGATTCTCACCTCTGCTCAAATAAAGCATGTTTCATAAAACAGTCTTACTGTAAATGAAATTCAGAGCTCCATTACTAGCTCACAAATTGCCAATAATCTAAGATAAAAAAGTTAAAAAACAATGCTTAGTAACTATTTTTGACAGAGCCATCTTATTTTTGATGGATCATATAAAGAACTGGCTATGTATTTATTTCTATTTCACTTCTTTGGCAGTCTGTTTTTACTGTGTCATACAAAAATGTCAGTCAGTAAGGGAATCACTGCCATCAAGGACGAGTAATGCACTATGATATCACCATAACCCAACACAGCGCTTTACTCACACTATTTATATGTATTGATTTATTAAAGGAATAGAAATGATAATGAAAAATCTACATATCTCAAACCTTGCTTAAATTGTGTAACTAAGGCTTAGATGAAAAAGACATGTAAAATCTTGAAAGCCAAGAAATATGAAACACAACACTTATGGAAGAGCATCTTCTATATTTAGGAGTAGTTAACAACTTTTTCAGCTGCTTACATTACTTTCATAATATTCAAATTGAATAAAATCAAATTTTGAAACAATTCTTTTTCCCAAACAGTATCATTTGCACCGTTTAACATTCAACAATGTTGTATCTGAAATTATTACAAATTCTTAGGAACATTAAGCACTTTTACTGACCAAAAACACATACTCTGCCTTGAAGATGGACAAAGAAAGAGTCTACATAAAAAGTTTTACAACATCAGCGAGTCTTTCTCCTCTGTAGTGTTATTTTTTTTTTTCTCTAAAGCCTTCTCTCTCCTCTAAACTCTTGCCTCTCACCATTTTTTTTTTCCCGTCTTAACCAGAAAGCCAGGAAGGAATTTTTTTTTGAGCAATGCCTTCATAAGAAATGAGTCAGTGTTACTATATCCATTAGCAGTAACAAATTAATCTTTTTATTATTAATAACCATAGTAGATTATGTAGGTCTTCATTCAGACTGCACCTTTAGGAACCAGGCACTTATTTTTAACTACTGCCAGGGTTTTTAGGTGTTGATATTTCAGAGCTTATTTCCTCCCTAGGAATTGGCCTTTGCTGATCATGGCTGCCTCACTCAAGGTTTCACCTTATTTCTGGGGATTTTTCAAATTAAAAAATTAGTGATAAGTGGTACAAATGATTAGTTTTACTGCTTCATTTTGCAGCAACTGTGCAAGTCCCTCCTAGCTCCTTTGCATATCATCAGAGGGACTGAAGTCTTCCTTGCAACTTTATTCCTTTACAACTTCTCCTTTTACCCAAACCTGTTTTGTCTTTTCCACACAGGTGTGTTTCTTGAGGGCGCTCCCTAATAAACCACCTAAGTATATAAATACATCTTAGAAGCTCTTGGGAAAGATGATTTAAGAGAACAAATAAAACATTTTATGTTGAGAATATATATATATATATATATATATGCACATATATATCCAGGAAGCCTGAATATACCATATATAGCAATATATAGAAGCCTGAAGACACATAAACTGAAATAAGTTTAATAGTATGGTAGAAGTCACACAGGAGAAATATATAAACTAGTGGTTCAAATCCATACCCGGGCTACTCACAAAGTATTAAAATGCAAATAGGATATCTGGAGAAAAACACAACAGTGACTTTAATGCAGTGTTTCTGAGACTTTATTAAAATAAAATCACAATGTTGAGAACATATAACAAATTCAGTTGCTTTGAGTCAGGGCTGAGCAATCTGTGTTTTACTAAAGAACTCAGTAAATTTTGAGCAAAGAATATATAACATGCTTATGAGAGGAACTTT
Organism: Sapajus apella; assembly: GCF_009761245.1. Lineage (NCBI taxonomy): Eukaryota > Metazoa > Chordata > Mammalia > Primates > Cebidae > Sapajus > Sapajus apella. The sequence continues at coordinate 34,575,700 of NW_022436941.1, forward strand.
TCTTAGCAACTGTTGGCTAAGTCTATTTTTGTGTCTTTAGTGTTGGAGCAATAAAAGGAAACAGGTTAAAAAAGCAAGAAAGTTAAATGAGGAAATATATTTTGTGTTTTTTCCTCAAGAGAATCCCCCTTAAAAAAATTTTTTTTAATGTGAATTAAATGAGATTGACTTGTAAAAATTTATCTCATATAGCAAACCTTCTGAGTACATGCCCTTTGGATTATATGAAAATCACCTATGAATTTTGAAGTGAGCAGAATTATTGTTTATATTTGGGAAAAGCAAATATGTTGGTAATGTGTGGTTTTCTCAGTGCTTTTCTTAAGCTACAAGTTCGACATTGGTAATATCGATCACGTTCATGCTTGCAATTGTTACTTTGTCTTAGTGGCAAAACTGCTTGCATCCAATCCAGATCTTTCCTTGGAATATCAGGTATAAATGTATATGTACCTTTTCTACTTCTCTGAGTCCCATAGCCTCTTCAAGCTCATCATATTCAAAAGCTTTCCTTTAGTCACTCAAACATGACCTTGTCACATAGTTGACCTTTCGGATAATTGTATCTTCATTTACCCAGTAAACTAAGCTGTTGACCAACACATCTTTTCTTAATTAACTCTACACAGTTTGGTGTTAAATTGTTCCTGATGATTTTACTCATACATGTGTCTTGGATGTAACCCTTCTTTTTTTCTTACTGATACTGACTTGGTCTAGACCTCACTAACTTAGATTTTTGCAGTCATTTACTAGTTTCCTTATATTCGGTATCTTCCTTTTAGTGTCCCATGTGGCCAAGAGGGTTACATTCCTGAAACTTCTGAATATCTCTTCTTTGTTCAAGAAATAAAATTTCTAGTATATTAGTAGTCTATTTATAAACCTTATCTTACCAACTTTTCAATCTACATTTTACATCAATGCAACTCCAATACTTTGGTTATATAATTATCTTTTGCCAACTTTCATGTGTAGATATAATATTATTTAAATTTAAACACATAACTTTAAAAATTGTTTTAATTGATTCCTTTACCTATAACAATAAACCACTACATGTTAATATAACTGTTACACCGTGCATTAAATATAACTATATTTAAAAAAAAATAATAAGAAAGGTGTTTGGGTTTTATAAATCTCTTCCATGTCTGGCCTGGGAGACGACAACTGGATTCTTCTATTTACTTCTATAGTCAATTATTGAGATATTTTTCTTTGGTAAGGGATATAATGAAAATAAGACCTCACATAGATATGTAAGTAAAAAAGCAAAGAGTGTTTAATAATCTTTTCAGATGATCATGGAAATTATTTTTCGATATTATATCAAAACTGTACAAGTGGTGGTTTCTTAAAACATAATTATATCTACGGCCATACCAATGAACTTTTCATACACTGTTACATTAAAATCTATTGGCCTATCTTATACTTTGAATGGATATTTTAACCACAATTATGCATTTGTCCTTCAGAAAATATTGGCTCATTTTGTTACATAAGTTTTTCAAATGTTGATAAAATTCATTACAAAATGGTAGCAAATAAAAATTTTCCAACAACAACAACAACAACAAAAAAAGCCACTTACTGGGAGGCTCAAATGTTATCACTGGGAACAAATCAGGTCTTTTTATCTTTTTTTCTGACATGTCTTTCTCCCTTCATTCATGTTCAAGAAATCTGCCAGTATCCAGCTCTGAAAAGTGCTAGTTTTTCTGTCAGTCATTCTGTCAAGTAAAAAGATTACTCCATCAAAAAATGGAAAACTACAACTCAAACACTCAAATGTGTATTTTTTTTAAGAAACAACAATCATACTTTATTATTCATTGCCTTACAAATTATTCCCATTTTGTCACATAATATAAAAAGCATGTATACACAAGGATCAGGTTTTAAACTGCCTCACTGAAAATAGTCATTTTTAAATGAAAACCTTTTTTTTTTTTTCTTTTTTATTCTATAAGTACCTGGTGGTGAAGGATACAATGACTACTAATAGAATTTTGTGTGACTGCATCAAGTGGTTTTAATTACCAGTAACTTGACAACTTGACAAGCCATACTGGAGCCTCAGTCAAAAGGAAAATTGTGTGTGTGTGTGCACCATGCTTTTTTTTTAAGGTATGTTTTAACAGTTAAATTTTTTTCAAGAATATTGTTATGGTTTAAAAATATTGAAACATTAAAAAATTCTTTCTCTTAGACCCCAATGTACCTCAATGTAGCACCAGTCTTTATTTAAAATTTTGTTACTCTGTTCATCCTGTTTTTTTTTAGTTAATTTTGATTTTTAAAATATTGCACTAAAATAACAATATGGTTTGGCCCTGTGTCCCCACCCAAATCTCATCTTGAATTGTAATCCTCACATGTCAAGGGAGAGGCCTGGTGGGCAGTGATTGTATCATGGGAGTGGATTTCCGCCATGCGGTTCTCATGGTAGTGACTGAATTCTCTTGAGGTTTGATGGTTTAAAATTGAGGCAGATCCCCCCGCTTGCTCTCTCTCTACTGCTTCTCCATAGAAAGACATACTTGCTTCCCTTTCTCCTTCTGCTATGATTCTATGTTTTCTGAGGCCCCTGAGCCATGTTTCCTGTTAGGCCTGCAGAACTGTGAGTGAATTAAATCTTTCTGCTTCATAAATTACCCAGTCTCAGTTCGTTATAGCACTGTGAAAATGGACAAATAAAAATAGTATTTGTCTTGACTACTGAGTTTTTTGGTGTGCCCTTCAATTATTCACTCAACAAATGCCTCAGTTTTCTCACACTAATCCCCACCCTAATCCCAAAATACCTTTGCTTTTGTGGTATCAATGCAAATGTCAAAACAGTAAAACAGGTAAATATCATCTTAGAACTATTATGAAGATTGTTTTCACCCCACAGACCTCCTAAAAGGGTCTCAGGAACCATCCAGGGTCTTACTTTGAAACCATGCATCAGGCTAAAATGATTAAAAAGTTATTTAAAAAGAATTTTTATTCTAATAATTCATCCCTCCCAGCATATCCCACAAAAGAAAGTAAATCATATTGATTTTCAAAATTGCCACTATTCCATATAAAGTAGTATATCAGTTCTTCAAAAGATATACATGTTGGCTTGGCAGGGTGGCTCATGCCTGGAATCCCAGAACTTTGGGAGACTGAGGAGGGTGGATCACCTGAGGTCAGTAGTTTGAGACCAGACTGGCCAACATGGTGAAACCTTGGCTCTACCAATAATACAGAAAATTAGTCAGGTGTAATGGTGTGTGCCTGTAGTCCCAACTAATTGGGAGGCTGAGGCAGGCAGGAGAATCACTCAAACCCGGAAGGCAGAGGTTGCAGTGAGCCTAGATCACGCCATTGCACTCTAGCCTGGGTGACAGAGGGACACTCTGTAAAGCAACAAAAAAAAAGATACATATGTTTAAAAATAATTCTTGTAAGCAATTTTAAATAGATATATAGAACAAACTAGGTGGAAACACCCTCAAAAAAGTTAGGTGGAAATATCCTCAAAATAGGAGGAAATCTTACCATTGTAAGGTAAATAAAGTCAGTAAGCCTATACTATTCACATGTAACTCCAGAAAGATCTTAGGTCTTTTCAGTATGATTTTCCAAATATTGGCCATGACATATGTAATTATGTATCAGGTGATTGTAAAGATGTTCAAACTAACAATCTTTAACTGTTGCTCATTATCACTATCATTAGAGTGAGGCATTTCTAATTACCTCCAAGATTTTCAACTTTGGGGAATTAGAGATCATACTTTTTTACATCTTGAGGTTCCCTACACCATTTAGTATCATGATTTAAACATGAATGTTTATTAAAGTGAATTGAGTGCATAAGCTGAAGGTTGGATGACATGGATAATATGATTTTATTCTCAAATTCTAAGAAAATTATATTTAACTAAAATATAAGATGTTTCTCATGCTATAATGTACAGACTCCAGAAGCTTGCTTAATTATTTCCCATAACATATCACAACTTTAAAATGGTGAACTGTTAAACAAATTTATGTGAACACTGAACAAGTATCCCTTGTACTTTAGTTCATCAACTTTGTATGTGAATAAATTGTATACAAGGTCATATTTTCAAAAACATATTGTACAAACTGAATGCTAGAAAAGGGTAATTAGAGATAGCCTTTAACATTCCAAGTTTTTTTTTTTTCATCACAGATATTAGGTTAATTATTAACCCTTTATTTCTACCAGTAGAGAAAAGAGTCAATAAGTTAGGTAATTGTCATACTGTATACAACATACTGGTGCATTATATGAAATTAAGCAATTGCATGAGGCCACTTTTCCAGAGTATCCAGAAAGACAGTTTTGCAAAATTAAAGTTAAAGTACAAATTTGCCATTAAGAGTGATTTGCAGGCTGTTTGCTAAGTAAAAAATGTCAGTAAGCAGCAATACCTGTGCTAAAGCCTAGGAATCACATAATTAAGGCATATAATATAAACAATAATATGCCTTATTAGGTTTCTTAGGTGTTCAATGTTAATAGTAAAAGCAAGAGAGTATTTCAAGTAACACTAATAAAGAGTAGGAAAGAACAGCTTTAATGTGTCGTTTAACACACTGTGATTAATGACAATGACAACAAATATTCTAGGAAATATTTCCTAATAATTAATTCCATTCGACCTATCTCAAGAAGTAACAATTTTACTGCTGTATGGAAACAGAAAGACTAAGAGGTTCACATAAACTAGAAAGGCAAAGGATTTATAAACTAACATTTTATTCCATGGAGGTTTTATACAGATGCATTGCATTGCTTAGTAAGGGAAATTCTTTTAGTTCATAAAAAGGACTTAGCCTGAAAAGTTCAAAAACTGGGCATTTTTAAAAGTATCTTTACTGCTAAAGTGCTAAAGTTTATGAAACTGAATCATGGTTAGGGTGGAATGAAAGTTGCTCTTTGGAATGAAAGTTCCTCTCTAACAAGACAAATGTAATCAGTTTAATGAACTCTTCTAGGAGACAAGTGAGAGATGGAACAAATTACTTGTTCATTATGCTAATTTTAAAAAGAAAATCTAAAGCCTATGAAAACAAAACTGATTAAAGCATATATAGTTTGGCTACTTAGAACTGTGAAACACCAAATCCTTACACAGTGTGCAAGCCCTGGATATTGATTAGAGATTCCACGTAATTACTATTTTTTTGCATGTGATGAATGTGAGTTTTGGATTTTACCTATGACTTTTTGACATGTTAAACACATATGGGAAATAGAAATTCAAAAAGAGAGGTCTCACTCAGCAAACAAGAAGGAAACTCTTAATTTTCCATTACAATTAAGCAGCATATAAACTAAAGCATATAAGATAATTCCTAATGGTCTTCTTTTATGACACTGCTAAGAAGTCCAATTGAAGCAGTGTTCACAATATAATGCTGGCCTGACAACAGAGAAAAATGTTTTTCACCAGCTTTTTTCCATTAGCCAGTCAGAGGGAACTTACAGAGATATAAGAGTTTAATAATCATTTACCAGCTCTTTTTGATCCACCCCATATCCTTGGTGAGGGTTGGAAAGTGTTCCTGTTGCACTCATAGTTCTGTTTGCAAGCAGAAGTCCTAATGTATCATAAGATGTAGGAAATTTAACTCTGAGCTGCTGAAAATAAAATAGAAAGTTTATTTCTGGATGAGGTTAAACGTAGATCAACTTCTTTCCTAAGAATCAAGAGATCAAGTGGACTAAAATTTGAAATTAATTCCACCTGAAATTTAATATGTCATATTAGAATGAAATGTCCATATTTTCCAAACAGTTTTATATGACGAAATATATCTCAAGCTATAAATACAGAACTGATGAAAACTCTAGAAATTTTACAAGCTTTAAAAAAATAGTTTGATACAAGTGATATGGATTTATTAACTAAATTCAGTACTCTCCACTGGCATTGTACCAGATCCATTTCATATAACTAAAGTGAAAAAAAAAAAAAAAAAAAAAAAAAACCGTCTAAGCAGAGCAGATAGAAAACAGTTCTCATTTCATGCTATTTTAGTAGATTCTTCCTTTATTTTTAAGACTTTGTTTAACCAAGTCTTTCTCTGTCAGGGGTGTATGTGAGGGATTCAGCATGTAGGGACAAATACTTACATTCTATATGAACTTAAAATGCTCTTTCCTTCTTTTATTATAAACTAATTGGGAAGACCGTTTGTGTCTCAGATTTCAAAATAGTCAATGGTATGGGCATAAGTGCCAACCAATAAATAACACTGTATCTCTACTGATTGGATTTATATCTTTGAAGATTATCTATGCTCCTTTTATTCATAGTTTTAAGATAATGTGATATGCTGAATGAAAGCATAGAACTGAAACACAAACTTTTTTCAGCTTGAGTACTGAAACTAACCCATACCAAAGTTAGGACATCTGACAAAGCATTATCTTTCTAAATACATTTCCTCATTAATAAAATGGAAGGGTAATCTGACTCTTTCTATCTAACTCACAGTGTTATAAAGAACAGTATATCCCAGAATATAATCTGCTAGCTTCCTTCACAAGAGTCAGTTGACTGCATATTGGACTAAGGGCCACTGCTGTAGGAGAGCTTGATTGATAACTTAGGATACTCTGACATTAAGTTTGATCTTTAGTGAGAAAATGAAGCACATGCTGCTTAACACAATTTACACTTTGTATTTATCTTGTCTTAATTCAGGATGATTATGGTAAGACCAGTGTTGTGTTTTACAACTTATCCTATAGTCAAGCCACTCCATTTACATCTCCTCAAAAGCTACCTAGAGAATCCTTAACTCTTATATTTTGACATAGGCTTTTAGACAACTCCTGATAACCATTAAAGATAAATTTTCTGGCAGGAGGTATTTGCTTCTTCTAGCAAAAGGCTTGATTTTTTCTACACTTAATTGTATGGAAAGATTAGCTATCTTTTCTCTTCTATTGGAAACAGAGATAAGGGAACTGACTGGAGTTTGTTTTCAGCTGGAAGCCCACAGGGGAATGAAAGTTATGCTAATGGTATGCTGAAAATTCTATTATGCCACAATTTGAGATCTGCATCTAAAACATATAAAACAAATTTTATGTATCAAATTTTTATACAGTCTCTTAGAGCCATAATTTGGGAGATAAATTAAAGAAAATTAAAAAATTAATTTTCTTCCATCATTTTTACAAGGCTTATTATGGGAAACCATCCTTGCTATTATGAAAATATGTGAAAAAATCATTTTGTTGTTGTTGTTGATAATGAGAATGACATATAGACTGGTACATACCTAGATGTAGTACTTGTAACACTGGCTTTGTGTAGTACACTGAAAATGTTTCAGCTGAAATATACAAATGAAAGGCTGCCATTTTATAATCTTCCTTCTTTTGGTTTTCTTTTTCTTTCTTATTTTATTTTCCTTCTGCCAATGGTTCTGTTCTCCTGAATTCTCCTTTTCTTAACTGAGCCATGCTACAGAATACTTGCTATTCTCATCATTGCTGCCCACTTGCTGTTTCTAGATACTGGCTAGGTATTTAGGGAGACATCCAATTCTATCCCACAGCTACAGCAGTTCTGCAATCTCCAAGCCCATGGTTAATGTAGAATAACCTAGATCCAGAAAATAGGATACTGATCTCATAAATACGACTAACTAGCTCAGGATAGATTCATCATCTATAGCCAATCCAATTCCCTGCCCCGGGAATTGGAAGAACATATACATATGAAGTGGAGATGTAAACTTGGGAGCTGGGGTCTGTTGTGTCTTATTTCATACAGCAAAAATCATGAGACTTTAGTAACAGAAGAAAACAAATGTACTCAGAGAGTTACAGAAGACAGAGATGGAAAGAGAGAATCCTGATTCTATTTTGGTTATGGTTCTAATTTATTACTGATGTTAGGATTTACCCTTATATTAGGGTTTGACATGTAGCACAAATAGATTTATTTTTTGTAATAAGCTAACTCAGTGGGATTCTATTTTTTTCAACCCAAATCTCTAAATTAATTTAATATTATCTTCTAGTTCCTTACTGAAAATGGACAGTTAAATTGATTTTTATGAACCTTGGGAAGAAATCTAAAGAGCATGCCACACACTTCTGCTGTCAGATGTGGGTTGAGTTCAAAACATTAATTAAAATTAGTGTTTTACAGACAACCTATAGAATGGGGAAAAATATTTGCAAACTATTTACCTGACGAAGGTCTAATATCTAACATCTATCAAGAACTTAAACAAATTTACAAGAAAACAACAAACAACTGCATTGAAAAGTGGGGCAAAGGAAGTGAACAGATATTTCTCAAAAGAAGGCACATATGCAGCCAATAAACATAGGAAAAAATCTCATTATTACTCCTCATTAGAGAAATGCAAATCAAAACTGCAATGGCAAACCATCTCACATCATTCAGAATAGCTGCTATTATAAAGTCCAAAAACAGATGCTGTTGATGCTGCAGAGAAAAGGGAACACTTATACACTATTGGTGGGAGTATAAATTAGTTCAACCATTGTGGAAAGCAGTATGGCAGTTCCTCAAAGAGCCAATAGCAGAACTACCATTCAACCCAGCAATCTCTTTATTGGATATATTGAATATTTACTCAAAGGTATATATCCAAATAACTTTCTGTTCTTTATTGATGTTTTAAAAAGTATGGTGCTTACAATACTTTTAATTCATTGTGACTTAAAATAGTGTTATTTTAAAAAATAGTTTCAGTAGTTTATATGGTTAATTATGGTTTTTACATATTTCCATATATTATATTTAGGAATAATCATACAAGAGATGCATGATACAATGTTCTGCTCTCATACATATATTCATGGCTAGGTGCCTTTATCTAGTCTGATACAATAACAGAAGAACCAAACATTCAAAATTAAAATATTAATAATGTTAAAAGTGAAAACCAGGCAAAGAGACATTGTGAATTTTATTCCAATATCCAGGTTAAACTTAATTTGTTATGAGTTCTATATTGTAGATATGTGAGTGGCATGTTGAGGAAAGTCACATACTGCTTTTTCCTTTCTTCTTTGAATAGTTTTGTATCTGAAATCACATATATGAATATGTATGTAACAAAAGAAATTATAGTGAAAAAAACACTGAAATTTTTTAGGTGTTGATTCTAAGATACTTTCCTGATTTCCCACTTCCCTTTTGAAGAAGCACTACTCTTCCAGTTCTTCTTCCAAATTACAGCCATTTGGTTTATTAATCTAAGTGTGCAAATTTATGTGTCTAATTTCTCTAATTCTTTTGTCATCAAATTAATTCCAGAATTTTTATTCTTTCCATATGTTTCTGGATAATGGTATTGTTTTCGACAGAATTCTTATAATATCTACCTAAAAGAGGAAGAAAGGGACTGACCTTTATTGATTACTTATAGAGTCCCAGTCAACTTGTTTGGATTATTAAATTATGCTTCCCACACAACACATACTCATACATTTGCATCTTGAGATTAAGAGTTTCCCCTAAGTAACTGAGGCTCAAAGTAATTGAAACACTTGCTGAACATCTTAGACCTTTGAGAATTGAAGCTGGAATTTGAATCACAAGCCTTGTACTCTTTCTAATACATCTGTCGCCTTTTTCAAGTAAATAGTAATGTGCTGAATACATGGAACTAAATTTCACATCACTGAATAAATAGTTTGATACAAATGTTTGAGTGATAGTGTAGGGCTGACTGTTATAGTCGATAATGATTGTATTTTGGCCAAGTCAAAATTTTTGCATTTGTTGCAGTCAAATAGAGGCATGTGAAGGAATAGATGATTCTGTCTTTTTAATTCTATGAAAATAAGTTATAGAACTTTTGATTCCATGGCAAATTGTTCTGGTAGTTTTTTTATGTTTAAGAATTTATACTTATTTTTGTCTTAAAAGATGAGGTATAGGTATAGAGCATAAAATGAGCATCTAAACTAATTACTGTTACCTTTCAGTAGGATTATACTCTCCTATCTGAGAGTTTAAGTGTTCAATACAGATAAACTTCACCTAGAAAAGAAAGACTTTGGTGTTAATATATATTGCACATTTCACTTTTAATTCAGTAGAGAGAAAAATAATCGGAATTTTTATAAGGTGAACACTAAAACCTGGTTTGATATGCAACTATAAGATATGAAGTGGCTGGGTGTTGTGGCTCATGCCTGTACTCCCAGCGCTTTGGGAGGTCAAAGTGGGCAGATCACAAGGTCAGGAGTTCGAGACCAGCCTAGCCAACATGGTGAAACCCCGTCTTTACTAAAAATACAAAAATTAGCCATGCATGGTGGCGCACACCTCTAGTTTCAGCTATTTGGGAGGCTGAGGCAGAAGAATTGCTTATATGGGAGGCAGAGGTTACAGTGAGCTGAGTTCCAACTACTGCACTCCAACCTGGGTGACAGAGGAAGACTCCATCAAAAAAAAAAAAAACAAAGATATGAAGTACATGCATTTTGTATATTAGCGCATAGAAAGTAATGAACTCTACATACTCTTTTTAATAAATGTACTATATCCAAAACAATGTAACTATAATAGCTAGAATATGATGACATTTAGTTTCTTTAAAAGTCACAACAAACAAGATATGCAAAAAAAAAAAAAAATGCTATTTTAAGTAGGGAATTTCCTAAGACAAAGTAATAGCTTTCTTTTAAGACTATCTTTGGATACACCCACAAGACCCAATTTTTGTATATGTTGAATGCTTGCCAGATATATGTGCCTTTCTGTTTGTTGATTTATTAAAAAGGCATGAGTCCAGGAACTAATTATGGAGAAAAACTGTTGTAGTCCACTGAAGATTGACGGTCAATTAGAGACACTACATCTTGGCAAACATTTTGGAAATTTTTTTTTAATCTCTCTGATCCAAACAACATTTAGGGGAACGAAGCCACATGATATGGATGAATATAGTTCCCTTCTAATTAAACACCAGATAACAGGCACATGAGCCATCTTATTAATGTTTTCTGGAAAGCAAAGAAAGAAAAAAAAGAAATAGGGAGGAAAGAAGGAAGGAAGGAAGGGAGGGAGGGAGGAAGGAAAAGGAAAGGGGAGGCAGGCAGGAAGGAACAAACTGAGGGAGGAAGAAAGGGAGGAAAAGAAGGAGGAAGGAAGGAAAGAAACACGTATCATTTAGGTCATTTAAGCAGTCTAGAATAACTGGGAAATTTTGTGCCTTGATATATGTTACTAACTTTGGTTTCTAACAGATGTCCAACAAATCTTTTTATAAATTAACTTCCTAATTGTTATCTATTATGGTACCTTTGGTTCTCCTCACTTTTATTCTGTATTACTGATGACTTCTTATGTTGCAGCCACATATAAGTCCGATAACACTTTGTCTCCAATTCTTATTTTTTCAAGAGACAAAAATACCAACATTTATTCTCCACATTGTGCCAAGCCACTGAATTGACATGTACACACCCTTTGACAGAGACATTCTTCAACTGTCTTGGTGTCAGTGAACTTTAGCAAAAGCTATACATTACATTGAAGTTATTTTTTTTAGTGGAGAGTAATTCCATATGCATTTTTCATTCACAGTATCTAAAAGTGTAATGTGCTTAACTCATGTGGTCTTCTAAAGCATCTCTTGCTGCTTCAAGACAAACGAATGACACATAGGTCTGTGCAGATTAAAAAGTATTATCACTGATAATTGCTTTGGGTTATTGTTAATAGCAAAAGCAATTTTTTGGTATCTGTGTTGTGACTACTTTTCTCTGATGAGATACACATTTTTCCTCAATAGGCTGTTTAATGACATTCCACATTCATATATAGTAGAAGGCTATCTAAAAGCATAGATTTTCTACAACTGCTTTTATCAAATGTAACATAAGCCTTGCCTCTTTCACTCATATTCTTTCTCCTTGCAATGATATCCTACAGTTAATAGGAGGTAGATAAGTTGTCTTTTGGCTTAACGATCAATGCTCCATATTGGCAAAATTCAAGACCCAATATGAATTATTTATGCATCAGTTTCTTTTTGAAAAACCGTGCATGAAACGTCTTACTTCTGTTTAGTCTGAAGCAACAGCAATAGCAACAATCAGAGTCTATCTCAGGAGGGAGCAGAGGGCCATTTGTTCTAGACTGACAGGGGCATTCTGTAAATAGCACTAAGAATGAAACTTAGATATATCTGAGTCCAAAAGTTGTGCCGTAAAGAACTGTACTCTGCTCTCACCGTTGCACATACATGTAAGCACTACAGCCCATATTTCCTAGCTTTGGGTTCTGCATGACTAGTTTTCTTTATGCATTGTTGTTCTCCGGTTTTTGAAAACTGATGTTAATTCAGTAAGTGATGTGCCATGTATTTGATGGAGAAGAAGTAATGTTGTAGGAGTATATCATCATAATAATACTGTGTAACAAAATGACTCCAAAACTCAGTGGTTTAAACGATATGCATTCACTATTGCTCACAAGCTTGCCGGCTTCCTGAACTGTGCTTCAAGTTGGTTCTCTCTACTGCATCTGAAGGTTAGCAATGAAGCTTAACTGATCTCTGCTAGGCCCTTTCCTGTTCCTGGGGTTTCAGGGAATGACTAAATTGACTTCAGTCTGCTCCATATGTCCTCTCCAGCAGTTCAGCCTAGGCAGGAGTCCAACAGAAGAAAAGTAAGAAGGCAATGAAGATTTTTAGACCCAACTTTGATATTGGTACATCATTACTTAAATCATCTTCTTAGTTTTTAATTTTATTTTTTATTGTTTGAAGACAGAGTTCTTCTCTGTCACCCTAGCTTGAGTGCAGTGGCACAATTGTGGTTCACTACAGACCTAACCTCCCAGGCTCAAGCGATCCTCCCCTCTCAGCCTCCTGAGTAGCTGGGACAACAGGTGCATGCCACTGCACCTGGCTCTTTTTAAAACTTTTAAATCATACTCTTAGACGAAGCCAAGTCAATAGTCTGTCTCAGATTTATTGTGTAGAGGAAAAGACTCCTCTCATGGATAGTAGCTGCAAAGTCGCAATGCAATTGTGAATAATGAGAAACATGGACAAGCAGAATTGTTTTGACAATAAATCTACCAAAAAGAACCCCACATATGGGTAAAATACATAAAAAATGTGTCCTATAAGTGTTCAGTTCTCAATTCTAACTTTTATAATTTAGTATTCAACTTTCAGTAGGCTTGAAAATTACTTGGAATTAATCCCAGCTATCACAATAAAAATTTCAACTAAGATTTTGTAAAATTATTATTATTATTAAAAATAGAATGTTTGTGTGCAACATGAAAGTTACATCTCTGTGTTTCAAGTCTACACTGAACTTTATAACTGCCAACCTCCTAAAACACTAAACTCAGCAACTTGGTGTTAGGAATCTCTCTTTGGAACACACATCAAGGTAACAAAACATTGTTTTTAATTAACAAAATGCCAGACCCATATGTTGCTCACATCCTCATTGGAACTCCCGTTGACATCAACAAGAATATCTTGTGCAACATATGGTCTTAATAGGTAACAATTTTAATTTTGAAGAATTATTTTACATTAACTCTCAAGCAATAGAAAAGCCTTTTAATTATGCCATTTTCCTATAGTTATTATTTTTAAGCCATCTGAAAGTTTATTATCAAAAACATTGTAAGAAATTTTAAATGCCCATTGATTTAGACAGAAGACAGCTTTCTAATGCTGACATAACATTAAGATAAACTAATATTATGCAAAATATTAGACAAACCATTTCCATTAATTATAGTAATAGAAACCATTTCTTGTATTAAGTTATTCACATTTAACTTTCCCATATTTTATTTTTATGTATGCTTGTCATTTGAGGAAGAAAAACCTAGTTGGGTTTATAAATGTTGTTCTCAAGTTTTATCTGAAACTGAAATGAACAAAAATTTATAGCCTCAAACAATTTACATTTTATTTTACTAAAACAAACTATAGTGGACTGATATCTAAGAATGTACAAAAAAGTAGAGTTCAATAACACAAATTTTAGAGTCTGACAGAGATAAGTATTAATTCAAGCTCTGCAATAAAATGACACAAGTAACTATAAGGTTTCTTACCAAAGCCATAGTTTCTTATCTGTGATGCAGGTATAATAATGCCTGCATATATAGATAACATGATAATTAAGTGATGTAACATACAAAGAGTTTGTATAGTGCCTAAAGAAAAATCACCTAGCTAGATGTGGCAGCTTACACTGTAATCCCAACACTTTGGGAGGCCAGGTTGGGCAGATGCTTGAGCCCAGGAGTTTGAGAACAGTCTGGGCAATGCAGCAAAACCCTGTCTCTACAAAAAATACAAAAATTAGCCAAGCATGGTGATGTGCACCTGTAGTCCCAGCTACCCAGAAGGCTGAGGTGAGAGAAACACTTGAGCCCGGGAGGTCCAGGCAGTAGTGATCTGTGATTATGTCACTGCACTCCGGTTGGGCAACAGAGCAAGGTCCTAACTCAAAAACTTAAATAAATGAATAAAAGAAAGAAAGAAGGAAGGAAGGGAGGGAGAGAGGGAGGGAGGGAGGGAGGAAAAAAAAAAGAATCACCTCCCCAAAAGAAAATAATGTGTATTAAGAAAACAGAAATTTTCGCTTTTTTTTATTTGTTTGTGTCATTATTGGAGATAACCCCCTCATTCACTTTTACCTTCCCCTTCATCTTCCTTATTCTTCTCTTTTTCTCCCTCTCTTTCTTTATGTTTAGATTAATATTAACATTAGAAAATGTGATTACTACAGACAGAATAAAACTGTTGATTCAGTGCTTAGTATTTTACAATCTTTCCTCTTCTACTAGATAAGCAAGATAGTAATTGTATAAGATCGTAGCTCTAATTAGCATTGCATTTGGTAACTTGAGGTGTTTTATTCTTGCCCTTCCTTATATAGGTTGTTGATCTTGCACATAAGGTTTTTCATGAACCATAATCATCAACTCACTCTAGAGAATCACCTGAATGACCTGACAAGAAATTCACTATCACTTTTCCCAATTACAGGGAACCTTTTGTGAGGTGGGAAGTTAAGATGACATTTAAAGTTTTCTTAGGTTTGCTTTAGTAAAGTTTGGACTATAAAGAACTAAGTACTATGTGGTTCATGAAAATAAAAAAGGAAGCATGTGATTAAATTAAATGTGTTAACTTTCCTTTCCGCAAAAAGAAATCTGTATTAAAAACATGAGAAATAACTTTTATTTTTTTTTTATTTTTATTTTATTTATTTATTTATTTTTTTTGAGACGGAGTTTCGCTCTTTACCCAGTCTGGAGTGCAATGGCACGATCTCGGCTCACCGCAACCTCCGCCTCCTGGGTTCAGGCAATTCTCCTGCCTCAGCCTCCTGAGTAGCTGGGATTACAGGCACGCGCCACCATGCCCAGCTAATGTTTTGTATTTTTAATGGAGACGGGGTTTCACCATGTTGACCAGGATGGTCTCGATCTCTTGACCTCGTGATCCACCCGCCTCGGCCTCCCAAAGTGCTGGGATTACAGGCTTGAGCCACCGCGCCCGGCCCTAAGAGAAATAACTTTTAAAATATATTTTACATTATTTTCAGAATAAATTTGCTTAAGAAGTATCTTTTAAATTATCACAGTTAAAATCTCTCAGAATCATTTAGCACAAAATAATTTTAGTTATCAGTAGTTGTCAGTTTTCTTTCTCAGTGTATGTAATGGAAAACATACAAAGATAAACATTATATCCATGTTTTGTGGGAAGAATATTTATAATATTAAAATATCTTTACAGAATTAATTTAAATAATTACATAAATACTTGTCATCTAGGACATGGAAAAAAGTTTGACTCATATAAACTAAATTTCTAATTCTGCTATAATGTAATTATTAGAGTAGGGTTAGATTGAACTTTGGATTTAGTTAATCAACTTTTGATATCTATTATGGAAAGATTTAGTACCAAGTTTACCATTCTTGTTTTATACAATTGGAGAGTTTGAAGTTTACCCTGATATTTGCAGGCAGTCATAGGATAATGTGTGTTTACAGGGATTTGTACAAGAAAGTATAGAGTAAGGGAGGAGAAAGGTATATAAAGAATGTACCAATTTTAAACACAGTGAAACTGATGTAAACTACAGAGATTTAAGACATACATCCTATTAAGATTCACTTGGCACTCTGAATAAATGGATATTTGGGGCTAATAGCAAAAATACCTGTGAACCGAAGACTCCCTCTGCCTTTTTAAAAATTACCAATATTTTTTCTAGTAACTATAAATTTTTAATTATGTTGTAAATTTACCTTCTGGAAGATTGTAATTAAGGGGTTTTGTGACTCTTTTAAAGGTACTGCTGTTTTCCTTTTTAAATTGTGACTGGAAGAATTTTAAAATAAATATTAAGACTTTTGTTGTGTTTATTGTGAAGGTTTAAAGTATATAGATGTATATTTATACACCACATAATTACAGATCTCCTCCTACAGTTAATCATGCATGCATATCCATTACACTCTAAGCTTCCATTCCTTAATCAAGCATTCCGTGATTATGCAAATTTGAGAGATAATGAGGTACACCCTATAAGAGATAGAAAATCAGTGTTATTAAATAAGTCCTGAAAAATCAGAAAATTGACTTTTTTTTCGTCCTGAAAATCTTAGAGAGCTTTCACAATTAGTAGATTAGTCACAGAGAGGAAGTGACATATTTTCATATATTGTATTGGTTTTTATACTTTCTTTACTTGGTTGTTTTCTTTCCTCATTGTCTGTGACTAAATATTCCCAAAATTTCTGGTCACAGCTAGTAATGAGAAAAACTATAAAGCAGCTAAAAGAGTACTTAACCACATATGCTCGTCATGCCTGTCTATTGCTTACTGCTAGGACAGAATTTGTTTTAAGGAATCCATTTCCATGCATCATTTGCCTCATGAAGTCTTTGATGCTTTCAATAGTAGCATAATTTTAGGTTTTGGCATTTTTTAGCAAGAATATATTTGGCAGTAGAATATTATGCAGATATCTAGAAAGTAAATGCATTTTTCATAATTTGTTATTATTTATACTGCTGTTGATCCCTTCCATGTAACTTGCTTTCATCACTGCAATGGACTATGAGTTGGTCATTTGAAAGTTGAAGTGTGCTTTGTTGAAAGAATTATTTTTAAATCTTGTTTCCCTATCAGAAGAGAACACATGACTAGGGAAAAAATGGAACAAAATACCAATGTGTTATATTATCAAACTATCTCTGTTGATAGGTTTTTTTTAAATGGTGGCTTAGCAAATATTTATTCTGTGAAAACAAAGAACGCATAATAATATAAACATTATTTTATCTAAGAGATAAGAACTATGATTACAGATTATTTAAGGAGACCAATCAAGGTTCAATAATGCATTGTAATATGAATTTGTTAAAGTACTCCTCATCCAAGAATATTTTCTCTAGCCACATGTGATGAAGTCCAATATATCAGTCACTCCTTCAATTAATATACAAGAGGCCCGGTAAACAAGCTACATGGTTTGTTTGTGATAGTTATAAATAAATAGTAAGACATTTGATTTTATTTTACATATATACTACTAATATGCAATTATATATATTTATTAAAACAAATGAAATTCAGTAAAAAATTATGTTTGTAGTTCGATAAGAATAGTGCTGAATCTATAAACTGCTTTGGGCAGTATGGTCATTTTAACCATACTGATTCTTCCAATCCATGAACATGGAATGTTTTCCCATTTATTTGTGTCATCTTCAATTTCTTTCAGCAGTGTTTTGTAGTTCTCCTTATGAAAATATTTTACATCCTTGGTTAGATAGATTCCTAGGTATTTGTGTGTGTGTTATTGTAAATGGGAATAGGTACTGGATTTGGCTCTCAGCTTGGATGTTGTTGGTGTATAAAAATGCTACTGATTTTCGTACATCAATTTCGTATCCTGAAACTTTAATGCTGTCATTTATGAGTTTGAGGAATCTTTTGACAGAATACTTAGGGTTTTCTAGGAATAGAATCATATCATTAGCAAAGAAAGATAGTTTTACTTCTTCTTTTCCTATTTAATGCCTTTTATTTCTTTCTCTTGCCTGATCATGCTGGCTAGGACTTCCAGTACTATGTTGAATGGGAACGGTGAGAGTGGCACATTTCCAGCTCTCAAGGAAATGCTTCCAGCTTTTGCCTGTTCTATGTGATATTGGCTGTGGGTTATAATAATAAGCCATCATAGATGGTTATTATTATTACTTTGAGATAGGGTCTTGCTCTGTCATGCAAGCTGGAGTGCCATTGGCAAGATCACAGCTCAGTGCAGCGTTGACTTCCTTGGGTTCAAGCAGTCCTCCCACCTCAGCCTTCTGGGTAGCTAGGAACACAGCATGTGCCACCATGCCCAGCTAATTTTTGTGTTTTCTGTAGAGACAGGGTTTTACCATGTTGCCCCAGCTGGTCTCTAACTCTTGAGATCAAGCAATTCACCAGCCTCCAGAGTCCCAAAGTGCTGGGATTGCAGACGTGAGTAGCTCTTACTATTTTGAAGTATGTTCTTTTGAGGTACCTTCTTTTGATGCTTAGTTAGTTGAGGGTTTATATGATGGACGGATGCTGGATTTTTTTTTTTTTTGAAGGATTTTTCTGTGTCTATGTAGTTGATCATATGATTTTTGTTTTTGATTATGTTTATATGCTGAATGATATTTATTGATTTGTGTATGTTGAACTGACCTTGTGTCCCAGAAGTGAAGCTACTTGATGGTGGTGAATTGACTCTTTGATGTACTGCTAGATTTGGTTTGCTAGTATTTTGTTGAGGATTTTTACATCTATGTTCATTGTGGATATTGGTCTGCAATTTTCTTTGTGTTGCTGTTGTGTACCTGCCAGGCTTTGGTATTAGAGTGTTGCTGGCTTCATGAGTGAGTTAGAAAGGAGACCCTCCTCCTCGATTTCTTGGGATAGTTTCAATAGAATTGGTACCATCTCTTCTTTGTACATTTGGTACAATTCAACTGTAAATGCGTCTGGTCAGAGGCTCTTTTTAGTTGTCAGGATTTTTATTACTGACTCAATTTCAGAACTTAGTATTGGTCTGTCCCAGTTTCAATTTCTTCATGACCAAAAAAGCTATTTCTGTACTTTTGTGTTCTGATTTAAATACTCACTATCCATGTTGCAGAGTGAAGTTATCTGAACCTCTTTTGGTTCTGAGTTCTGCCCAATTTATGAATTATTCTTTGCTAAAATAAACTGTTGTTAAATTTATTCATGCAAATTTTTTGATTAGTCAGCCTGTTGTCAGGAGTGGGATGTATTTTTGATTGGCATGCATAGCCTTCTAAAATTTGAATTAAAAATTTACCTCTCTAGGCTGGGTGCAGTGGCTCATGTGTATAATTCCAGCACTTTGGGAGGGCGAGGTGGGTAGATCACAAGGTCAAAAGATCTAGACCATCCTGACCGACATGGTGAAACCCCATCTCTACTAAAAATACAAAAATTAGCGGGGCGTGGTGGCGCACGCCTGTAGTCCCAGCTACTCGAGAGGCTGAGGCTCGAGAATTGCTTGAACCCAGGAGGCGGAGGTTGCAGTGAGCCGAGATTGGCCACTGCACTCTAGACTGGCGATAGAGCAAGACTCTGCCTCAGAAAAAAAAATTACTTCTCTAAAAGGCTCTTTACAAAGGGCAAATGAATCTTGATCTCAGAGAAATATTGAAAGATTTCCCTGTCTGGGAAGAAAGTTGCTAATGAATTTAGAATTCTCACTAGAGTTTATAATCTAGAATTCCTTAATCTCTGCCAATTTATTTCCATGATACAGGGATCTGGCTGTTAAAGCATGCTCTGGCCAGCAGACAAAATGAACTCCTTCTGGCTAAAGCTGAAAGCATAATCAGGCAACCATAACAGGTTGACAGAGTGGCCACATATCTTGAATGCTGGGACAGTGACTCTCTGTTCTTGGAAAGCTGTTGTAAAGGTATCATAGGACTGCCCCTTCTGCAATCAAACCAAACCAATTCTTGTTGTTGGTGCCGAGATAAACTGCAGCTGGAAATTCCCAGATGACCACTAATAGTTCACCTGAGGCCAACCAAGGAGGAGAGATTCATTGTGATGTCTTGCTTAAAGGCCATCAAATCTGGACTCTATACCTGATTGTCCCCCAACACCCTGCAAGTTTTTTTTCTTTTTGTTTTGTTTTTGAGGCAGAGTCTTCCTTATTTTTTGAATGTGCGAGGCAGAGGCTACAGCGGCTGTATCTCATCTCATTGCAGCCTCTGCCTCCCTGGGTCAATGATTCTCCTGCCTCAGCCTCCCAAGTAGCTGGGACTACATTTGTGTGCCACCACATCTGGCTTTTTTTTTTTTTTTTTTTGTATTTTTACTAGAGAAGGGGTTTCACCTTGTTGGTCATGCTCGTCACAAACTTCTGGCATGAAGCAATCCACTGACCTTGACCTCCGAAAGTGCTGGAATTACAGGTGTGAGCCACCGTGCCTGGCCCTGGTTTTGCCTTTATAATCTTCTACTCCCAGCTCGCTCCCTGGAATACACTTTGGTTTCACACAGAAGCCTGCACCTTCCCAGTCTACAGATAGCTTTCAGAAAATAAAGTTCTCCTTTTAACCTCCACAGATTCCACAGACTTTTATTAACATAGTGAAGCCTGTAAACGGATAGCTAAATTCGAATGAGGGACACCTAAGAAAGATATAAAAGATCTAACCATTCAATCATTCAGGCACGAACTCCCCAAAAAAGGAAGTGATGGGGGCTAGAAAAGTAGCAAACAATTTATTAGACTATATCCCCCAGTATTTCCTCAAAAGAAAGAAAATCCTGATTGGTCTGTCATTCAAATTTGTAAGCAGAAAAAGAACGAACTAGTTCTGAGTATAAGGAAAGACTAGAAGCACTATTTGTAAAACATTTTGGCCTAACCATGCTGAGTCTGGGCATAGGAAATGCTTTGTCTCCCCTATTCAGTGAGCTCTGCCCTGCACTCGTAATCTAGTTAAAACAGAAGCTGTGTTAGAAAGGTGTATATATAGCTGAATAAGCCTTTGAGATTCACCTTTCCTGCATTCACCTGGTTATTACTATTATTATTATTATTCTTTTTTTTTTTGAGATGGAGTTTCACTCTTCTTGCCCTGGCTGGAGGGCAATGGTGCCATCTTGCCTCACTGCAGCCTCCACTTCCCGGGTACAAGTGATTCTCCTGCCTCCTTTTGAGTAGCCGGGATTACAGGCATGAGCCACCACACCTGGCTAATTTTGTATTTTTAGGAGAGACAGGGGTTCTCTATGTTGGTCAGGCTGGTCTTGAACTCCTGACCTCACTTGAGCTGCCCACCTCAGTCTCCCGAAGTGCTGGGATTACAGGTGTGAGCCACTGTGCCCAGCCCTCACATGGTTATTTTAATATTCTTTTGTAGGAGAAATGTTCTTCTACAAAAGAAATCTCCATTTTTAAGTATGTCTCCCTCTCTGCATCAGGAAAGGAAGGTTGACTAAAATTACTAGAATCTTTCACAAAGGAAAGGCATAAGCTTAAATCTACATAACAAGGCTTAACTTTTTAAGGTACTTTTTCTTTGCATCCATCTTGTCTAAACTAGGACTTTACATATACCCTTCTTTCTTTGTTTCAACAAATGATAGTATGTAAGTCTGAAATCTAAACTCTGTGCCTTTGAGATATACGTTATCCTAAGAGCCATTCCTTTGGAAATGCAAATTTGGGAAAGATGATTCATCAAAAGTAGAATAAGGAAAGAAAAAGACAAAAGGAAACTATTTGAAAACTGGCACATGAAAACTTTTTTCAGCAATTATCACTAGAAAGCTTTGGCCATTTCTACAGGTAACCTTAATTTACCCCATCTTCTAGAAACATAATTTATATTCAGCTATTATTCTATAAATTAGTGAGCTTGTATTATAGTACCTGACACGTGGTTAGAGTTTTAAATGAAAGTTGTAAGATTTGTGTCTCTCTGTATGTTTGTTTATGTCCCTGCATGTGTGTTTAGGATATGGAATAGTTTTCTACCTCCAGATGATGTTGCCAAAATTAATTTATAAAACAGCTCTATTTAATTGGCTGTATTTTATAGCACTTAAAAAAACTAGGTGTTCCTTAAACTTTTAGAAAGAAACTAACTTGAAATGTTTTCAAGTTAGTTTTAACATAAGAAATGTGCAAGTGAAAGTGCAGTGTCCCTTATGTACATTAAGGACAGCAGTAAACAACAAACCCATGTATTTAACATTTTAAGAATGTTGCTTTTGTGATGGCTGCCTCACATTCACATTCTGTAAAAATGGCTAACAGGAAAATAATTTGATAATGGCTAGCTTTGTTTTGTGTTATAATATGTCTACTTAAAAATTGCTTCCTAGCTGGGCATGGTGACTCACGCCCATAATCCCAGAGCTTTGGGAGGCCTAGGTGGGTGGATCACCTGAGGTCAGGAGTTCAAGACCAGCCTAACCAACAAGGTGAAAACTCGTCTCTACTAAATATAGAAAATATTAGCTGGGCGTGGTGGCAGGTGCCTATGATCCCAGCTGCTCGGAAGGAAAACTGAGGCAGGAAAATTACTTGAGGCCGGGAGGCAGAGGCTGCAGTGAGCCAAGATTGTGTCATTGCACTCCAGCCTGGATGACAAGAGTGGACTCTGTCTCAAAAAAAAAAAAAAAAGAAAAGAAAAGAAAAAAATTCTTACCAAATCTCCTTGATAACTTACAACCTTAAAGCTTTGCTAAATTAAATGATAGATAGTAATTGAACATCCAGATAGTTTCTAAATAAGTTTAAATACAGAAACATTAATTACTGAATACTCTTATTATAGATGAACTAAAGATATTTGGATCTGTTAGCAACCAGATCCACTGTCACATTGAAAAATGTAATATGAGGAAGTACATGCTTCTAGGAATTATGATTCATAGATTTCCCAGTCTATAAAATGCTAGTTTGACAGACAATTAAAACTAGAAATATTAAGAAAAACAACTCTGCATTTGAGAAAAGTAAGACATGTTTTTGGTAAGTGAAGTTATGAAGGATGAGGAATATATCTTTGCTAAGAAAAAAAAAAATATATATATATATATTTCCCCAAAATAGAATGATTGATTATTCCACAATGGAAAACAGAAACAGTATAGGACAAATTTGTAGAAGG
The DNA here is from genome assembly GCF_009761245.1 of Sapajus apella. Taxonomy (NCBI): domain Eukaryota; kingdom Metazoa; phylum Chordata; class Mammalia; order Primates; family Cebidae; genus Sapajus; species Sapajus apella. The sequence continues at coordinate 34,598,935 of NW_022436941.1, forward strand.
TATGTGGAAGATAAACTTTGGAAAATGAATTCTACGTGCAGTAAAGCTGGCTAAGATCTGAGTGGAGATATATATATATATATATATATATATGTGTGTGTGTGTGTGTGTGTGTGTGTGTGTGTGTGTGTGTGTATATGTGTATACATATATGTAGATATATTGATGTTCTTATATGAATGTTTATCTCGTCCAAAGCTCATGTTGAAATTTAATTGTCATTATAACATTATTAAGAGGTAGATCCATTGAGCAGTAATTAGGCCATGGAGGTGAGGGCAGATCCCTCATGGGTCAGATTCATGCCTTTATAAAAGGGCCAGTTTAGCTCTCTTTTGCCTCTTTGCCCTTGTATCTTCATTATGTGAGGACAAAGCATTCTTTCTCTCCTAAGGATGCAGCTTCAAGGTGACATCTTGGAATCAGAATTGCCAAACCTGTTGGGCGCTTGATATTGGATTCCCTACCTGACAGAACTGTAAGGCAATAAATTTCTATTCTTTACCAATTACCCATTCTTGGGTATTCTCTTATAGTACTTGAAAATAAACTAAGACAGTTATTGAAAAAGAAAATAATGAACGTTACCATTGAAAGTAAATTGCTACAAAGTTTTCTTAGAGTATTGGCCTGTTCTTGCTTTATTAGATCTTTGGTTACTTAAGAAAATTGTATCCTCTCTATTAAAAGAGCTAAGGTTTTTATATAACAATGTAACTTTTCGTATTTGCCTTTGAAGTCTTTTAATTATCACTCTGGTTAAATAAATGACTACTATCAGAGAGACTTGTAATCCTATTTAATTGAGTGTTTTACATCTAATTTTTTTATAAACTTCCCAAAATCCAGTTCTAAATTATGTCTCTTTGACTTGGGCTGCCTTAAAATCTTCCAGAGGGCCCCCAAAATAGCTTTTAAAAATTTATTCTCTCTCTTCCTTATGAAAAGAGAGATGTTAAACTAATTAGACTACTTCAATATTGTTAAATTTGCATGAGGTGCCTTGTCAAATAAGAAATGATGTTTAGGGAAGCAGATAACATGTAGCAAGGATCCCACCCCAGGGTCTGATTTTCCTCTATCTAGTTGTAATCAGCATTTCGCAATTTTCTGCTCTCCATCCCCAGGATCTCAGGATCGCTACTCATGCTAAAGGCCCTGCGTTTACTGCCTCTCCACCACAACTAATCTCAGACGTCATCTTGAGGGCCTGGAGGTTGTTTTGCTTCAAGTTAAAATTGCTTTGAGGCTGATCTTTTCCTCTAAGTTTCTGTGTTCAGGGCATATGGACACTTCCTTTTGCATCATTTTTCTGCTTAAGATCCTTTACTAAACTCTCCTGCAATTCTTCTGTTTAAAGTCTTCAAGATGAAGATCAGAGAAAAGGGTTGGTGGGAACGTAAATTCGTTCAGTCACTGTAGAAAGCAGTTCGTTTTCTCAGCCCCGCAATTTCATTACTGAGTATATATCCAAAGGAATATAAATTGTTCTACAAAAAAAAACATGCATTCATGTGTTTGTTATAGAACGGTTCATAAAGGTAAAGACATGGAATCAACCTAGGTGCCCCCATCAGTGGTGGATTGGATAAAGAAAGTGTAGTACATATACACCACGGAATATTACACAACCATGAAAAAGAATCAAATCCTGTCCTTTGCTGCACCATGGATGCAGCTGGAGCATATTATCCCAAGCAAATTAATGCAGGAACAGAAAACCACATACTGCATGTTCTCCATTAAAAGTGGTAGCTAAACGTTGGCACACATGAACATAATGATGTGAACAAAATCACTGGCAGCTACTAGTGCAGGAAGAGACAGAGGGGGCAAGGACTGAGAAATTCCCCATTGGGTACTATGCTCACTACCTTGGTAATGGGATCATGTGTACCTCAAACCTCAGTGTCACATAGTTTACATACAGTATAACCATGGATCTAAATAATCTACAATAAGAGTTAAAATTATTAAAGACAAAACAAAACAGAAAAAACTTCACCAGAGAGGTGGGGTAACATCATTTGCACCATGCATACTTCCCCTTTCTGGCCACTGGAGGGCAGTGCCGCAGCCCCAATCCAGGAGGGATGGTGTTCTCTTCTTGGTCCTGGGATTCTGCAGACTCCATCGCTGACCTGAGATGCCACCTCTCTGGCCCTTACTTCATATCCTTCGCCTTCTCAGGACAGGTCCTTCTGTCCCCCAGGCCTTCCCTTTACAATCAGCCCTCCACACTGAGAAAGGTGACCTGCGCCTGTTTTGTGCCATTCAGTGTTTTTGTGCCCCAAATTCCATCCAACTGGAAATGTGCTTTTCTGGAATGTAGGCATTTTATTTCATCTTTCCCTTTGGAATGTGTGTAATGGAGATCAGGGGTAATATGGTTTCAATGTATGTCGCCTCCTGTTCTCATGTTGAAATTTAACCCTCATTGTTGGAGGCAGAGCCTGGTGGGGTGGGTTTGGATCATGGGAGCAGATCCCTCATGAATAGCTTAGCACCATACCCTTGGTGATGAGTGAGTTCTGGCTCATGAGAGATCTAGTTGTTTAAAAGAGTGTGACACTTTCCCTCCTTGCTCCCTCTCTTGCATGTGAGATGTCTGCTCCCACTTCGCCTTCTGCTATGATTGTCTAAGCTTTCTGAGGGCCTCATCGGAAGCTGAGCAGATGTCGGTCCTATGGTTGTACAGCCTGCAGAGCAGTGAGCCAATTAAGCCTCTTATCATGATAAGTTATCCAGTCTCAGATATTCCTTTACAGTAACACAATAAATGAACGAATGTAAAGAGAGAGACAGAGAGTAACTAACAATCATAGGCAACCTGAGAAGGAAGAAAGAAAATAAGGATGGATCATAAACAGATGGCAAATTAGAGGATTGGTGAGAAATTTGCAAGAAGACAGAAAAGAGCCATTTATTTAACCAGAGTGATAATTATAAGACTTCAAAGAAAGTGACAGGAGAGGAAAAAAAAAAGCAATTTAGAGAAAAGCTGTATCTCCAAAGAGGTAAAAGAGAGAGAAATAGGGAGAGGGACAGTAAAGCACGAGGCACCTCAGAAAGAGAGTGAGGAGAGAGACTCACAGCTTTGGAGCCACAGCAGACAGAAGAAGATGGTGCTGGAGAGCAAGCAACAGCAACTGAAGAGGAGAGCAAAGGGAGAACCACAGCAGGGAAGAAGCATAGGAGGCTCCCCCATTTACCATTGCAGCCACATCCTCACCCCATGCCTGGTCCACATTGACTGCTCTACATGTTTCTTTCTTCTCCTTGGCCATCCGCTGTCTAGATATTGGTGACAATGAGACCCCAAAGGGAAAGCAGAGCCAGAAGGTAGAGGTGTGCTGGGCTTACCCCTCTGAGTAGTGCTCAACCCTGGCTTCACATTAGTCCTGAGGCATTCTGCACATATATCCTCTTGTGCCATAACACTACACTATTGAAATAGTCAGGTTGGGGCTTGTCTTTAATATTTAAAGTTGATTTTAATCTGTATCCAGCATTGGACATCATGGCTCAATGACCTCCATTTCTGAGATCAGCCTATGAAACTGGGAGGCAGTTAGGGAGTTATTCTCTGCATCAAGTTTGGTCAGGCCTAGTCTGTGCCTTGAAGGGGAGCTCAGTCCAGCCCAGTTCCCCACTGCTATGGCACATAACTGGGTTTAACCAGGACAGGAGGGAGTGCTGGAAAAAGAGGTCAAACACTTATTTTTCTGTTTCTTATAAGACTTTATTGTCCCTTCATCTCCCCTGATACAGTGGGCAGCAGAGGACCATCTTTCCACATGCTGAGGTCTTCCTTGTGAGTGTGGTTGCGGTACAGGAAGGAACTGTGTTTATTCTAGGCATTAAATAACATAATTTTGGCATTCAAGATTGACTTCTAAAGACTCATGTTACCCAAGAAAGAAGTCAAAAAGAGAAAATTAAAAATGTCAGGCTTGGCTATTACTAGGTAAAGTTATATTCTCAATTGATGTGTTCCTTCTTTTCTGAAATGCTAGGCATGTGAGTTGCTAATGTTCCCCTCACTCTGCCTGACGTGTTTGCTTCACCATGCCTTCCCTCAGTCTTTCTCATCTTCACTTATTCCACCCCATAGTGTCTCAGTGACATGAACATGTGAGGAGGCATGGTCCTGAGATGGGCTTCACACCCACTCATAGATTAGAGATGGGATGTTGGCCATGTGGTGTCCCTGCTGTTGGGCAGCAGGAATTGCCTAGGGGCCATATGTGGATGTACTGTTGGCTCTCTGTAAACAAGGATTAGAAAAGCTACATGTGAAAGTTGTTTATTAATGTGCACAATCATCTTCTAAATCCTAGAAAAGAAGACCAATAAGGGGTAAAAAAAAAAAAAAAAAAAAAGAAAGAATGGTTGCCTTCTTTGTTATGATGGTATGAATATATTATTAATGTATGTTCCAGAAATTATATTAAATTCCTGGAAGTCTGATAGTTCTGGTATCACATTATCAGTCGTAATTCTAGTAATTATCACAAAATGTTATATGCCACAGAAATAGCCAATTTTCCTCATCAATTACATTATTATTATTATAAACTTTAGTAAGATATTTAACCATAACGATTTAAGTCTTGTTATCCAAAGTCAGTTAATTATATTACTCTGGTACTTAACTGAAAGCTTCTGTTAGCAACTTTAATATGAAAGTATTTTGTCTTTAAGAAGATTCATGGAAATGACTCTTAAAAGTACAGGCTTCTTGGCCGGGCGCGGTGGCTCAAGCCTGTAATCCCAGCACTGTGGGAGGCCGAGGCGGGTGGATCATGAGGTCAAGAGATCGAGACCATCCTGGTCAACATGGTGAAACCCCGTCTCTACTAAAAATACAAAAAATTAGCTGGGCATGGTGGCGCATGCCTGTAATCCCAGCGACTCAGGAGGCTGGGGCAGGAGAATTGCCTGAACCTGGGAAAAAAAAGTACAGGCTTCTCATAACTTTAAGATTATACCATTGGACTAAGAATTTCTAGAACTCTAATTAAGAGACTGTTTGGATCATAAAACTGTTAACCCAATATCAAACAGAAAAAAACATTACTTTAATACCAAGAAAACACCTTGGCTTATTTTTATGCTGTTATTTAGTACTGAAACTATTAGAATATTCAACTTAAATGAACTAAGATTAATCCAAGTCAAGTCACCTATGATAATCTATTTAGTAAACAGTGCTAGACATATGATTTTCAAAAACAAAATTGGTATCTAAAAGGATATAGATTATATTATATTGTATTATATTTCAAAAAATTAGTGGGGAAACTGTCCTAAAATTGCAAAAATGGTTTTCAGCCATTTTTGGTTTGTCAAGTCCATAACCCTGGGAAAAAAAATTACAACTTTACATGGGACATTTCTGACACCTGGTAACCATTTGGATAGATGGATTTCATTTAATTGCCACTATCAATGGGACATCAACATATTTTATAATAGTTTGTATATTCTCTGGTTGGATAGAAGCTTTCCTGTGTATTATAGAAAAGCTGATGCTCTGACAATAACTAAGAAATTATTGGAAGAAAATGTGTTTCTTTTATGGGGCTTTCCTGAAGAAATCTCTAGTAAGGGAGAAACTCATTTTACTGAATAAGTTATAAAGCAGATAAATAAGGTCTTATGGACACAGTGGCATTACTGTGGTCCTTATCATCCTCAGCTTTCTGAAAACATGCTGAAATTGGCATAGTTAACTAAAATCACTGGATTTCTTTGCATTTTTTGACAATCAGATCTACTCTTATGAAGGCGTATGTCGTTAATAACAGAACCTCATCTGTCTCCCATTCTTATAATCTTTTATAGAGCAATATTACAAGGCTTTAATGCTTTATGCCAGAGTGTGTTTTATCCAGAAAAAAAGAAGCCTTTGTAATTCACCAATTGAGGACAGCCAAACTTTTCCTAATGTAGAGCCCAGCAATTAGGTCATCTGGAAATGACATCAGTGAAAGACTGCCCTTGAACCCTGTTGAAAGGGATCATGCCAGGTCCTTACCAACCGTACTGTAGTAAAATATTAAGGCCTTGAATCTTATGTCTATCTCATGACTCAAGTATTCACTTTTAGACTTTTGGAGCTGTAAACCTGTTGTAGACCTTAAGGTAAAACTGACTAGGAAAGTTTCTCCCCAGAATCAAAGGACATCCTAGATGTGGACACCTTTACCAATATCACAGATCAAGCTTTAGCTTCTCTGCCATCATGAAAACCTTTTACTTTTTTTCTTTTTCTCTTTCTTTCTTTCTTTCTTTCTTACTTTCTTTCTTTCTTTCTCTTTCTTTCTTTCTTTTCTCCTTCCCTCCCTCCCTCCCTTCCTTCCTTCCCTTCTTCCCTCCCTCCCTCCCTCCTTCCTTCTTTTCTTGCTCTATCACCCTGGCTGGAGTACAGTGATGGAATCTCAACTGACTGTAACCTCCACCTCTCAGGTTCAAACAATTCTCCTGTCTCAGCCTCCCAAGTAGCCAGGATTACAGTTGTGCACCTGTAATCATGCCTAGCTAATTGTGTGTGTCTGTGTGTGTGTGTGTGTGTGTGTGTGTCTGTGTGTGTGTGTGTGTGTGTTTAGTAGAAATGGGGTTTCACCATGTTGACCAGGTTGGTCTTGAATTCTTAACCTCAGATGATCCACCTACCTCTGCCTCCCAAAGTGCTGAGATTACAAGCGTGAGCCACTGCACCTGAACATTTTTTTTTCTTTTTTCTTATATTTTGTTGTCCTAATTTTTTTCCCTTTCTCTACAGAAAAACCAATATGACCATAATCAGTCGATCACTTTGGCAAAGGCTCATGCTATAGCAAAACACCAGAGCAACTACTGGGTTTGTGGATTAATGCTAAAAACAAAAAAAACAGGAAACAATTCCACTATTACCAAGTCCTGTCCACACTCCCAGTGACAGTAATTTTGAAGCCCAAAAAGAGCAGTGGAAATCTGTCTTTGATGTTCTAGACATCACTGCCACTTGCTTTCCTGTTAATCACATAACCACTACCAAATATAGAAAACCTATCTGAGGGATGCCTGCAAATGGTATGTCATGCTTCCAGGCATCATGTACTCAGGACCTGGGGACTATCTATCTGGTATATGTAATTGCTAGTATAATGCCATTGGATTAAATCCTTTTTCACTAAACATGGCTGCACACTCTTACAGCATGTTAAAAAAGATGACCAAAAAAAGTTAATTTTCTACTGAATCTTGTTCAGAAGTTATACTGACCTATGGGTGAACAAATTTAGCTGACTCATATTCAAATAACACAGGTAGCCTTCTTTTTCAGCCCCTGAGGGCCTATATAGTGTCTGTAGAGAATTTGCTTACTGTCTTCTGCCCCACTACTGATTCAGATATAATATGGACTGGTTCATTCACACCTTTTGAATAGCTTCCCTTTGAAAATTCCTATAATAAGACAATCAACAACATAAATTAGTAAGAGTATTAAATATTTGTATGCAGATATACATCATGCATTAAATGATCTCACTTTGACTAGAAGAGCAAGAATGTTATTTGACATTTGTCAACTAACCTGAGGTTCTGACTTGTGAATTCCATGTTGAAACAAAACAGGTTCATTATAATGGTGACAGAGTGGATTCAATACCCAAAGTTTTGATCCATCTCTCATGATTGAGAAGCTTACCAAAACGTGGAAATTTTAAAATTATATTTGGCATGAGGATATCTTCATACCTTTCATTCCTTTGTATTGAACTGCAACTTCCTAGAATGCAAACAAACCAAAACCTAATGTTGGAGAATATGTTTTGTAATAAAGAGCTGGATTTTAGCCAATCACAGGAAGTTTAGCAGCTAGCTGATCAGGTCGTGTCTATGTAAGACAGATGCCTCCGTGTAACCATTCCAGTTATTTCTATACTGACTTTCATATTCTGGTATAAATGCTCACTGTCCATGTTGCAGAGCAGAGCTTTCTGAACCTTTTCTGGTTCTGAGTGTTGGTTGATTTATGAATCATTCTTTATTCAAAAAAACTCTGTTAAATTTATTTCTTCTGAAGTTTTTCATTTAAAGAGGGCAAGGGGACCCTGCAACTGTCCAAAAGGAAATTCATGTTTCAGAATGTTAAATTAGATTTGCACAAAAGCCTTTCTTGGTGGCTTTATGATGGTTATTGGAAATACTAAGATTAGAAGAAATTTTTTTTTTTTGGATATGAAAGGTATATTTGTTTCAGATAAAATAGAAGTCAGATGTATATGAACAATATCCAAGTGCTGATAGTTGTGATCATCATTTGTTAAATTGTTTTTTCAAATATATTGCATCTTGTTTTTTATTTATAGCAGATGCTTGTATTTGAAGAAAGTTCCATTGTGTTTCACTTTTCTAAAATGTCCATTAATTTTTCTCTTTCTTCAACACTTTTGTCTATCTTTGTTATCAAAAAGTTTATATCTTACAGTCTTTTTGATTACTACTGCAGGATTACTTGGGAAAGGAGTGAATAGAACCTTAAGTGAAAAAATAAAATCAATTCAAATTTTGAAAAAATGTTTTAGCTCATAGTAGTTGCTTTTTTTGAGATAGAATCTTGCTCTGTCACCCAGGCTAGAGTGCAGTGGTGTAATGTCAGCTCACTGAAACCTCTGTTTTTAGGAATCAAGTGATTCTCTTGCCTCAGCCTCCTGAGTAGCTCGGATTATAGGAACCTGCCTGAACTCAAGTGATCCTCCTGCTTTGGCTTCCCAAAGTGATAGGATTACAAGTGTGAGCCACCACACCCAGCCTCATAGTAGATACTTTGATTTGAGGTCAAATACTTTGACTTGAAAGAGCTGAACACTTCATATAGACAGAGATGAGTTGAATTTTTAAGGACTCTGTTTGGAATATTCAGCTGGGCTTGGTATTGCTGAAGTACAGAAAATAGATTTTATGAGAATAAATGGTGAAGTCAGGAATGATACAGGATTAGCCCAGGCAGGAGGGCCATGGAAATATGAACCCTAGATATGTTGAGGATAAATTCAGTAACAGAAGGCTTGCTTTTTGCTTCCCATTTGAAAGCCTGAGAGGAGACTATATTCATTTGTTATTGTGCTGCTATAAAGAAATACTAGAGACTGGGTGATTTATAAAGAAAAAAGTTTAAATTGGCTCATGGTTCTGCAGGCTGTAGAGAAAGCTTGGCTAAGGAGGCCTCAGGAAACGCAAATCATGGTAGAAGGCAAAGGAGAAGCAGGCATGTCTTCACATGGCCAGAGCAAGAGGAAGAGAGGGGCATTTAGGTGGGGGGTGGTGCTACATGCTTTTAAACAACCAGATCTCATGAGAACTCTATCACAAAAACAGCACTAGATGGATGGTGCTAAACCATTAAAACCACTCCCATAATCTAATCACCTCTCACCAAGCTCCACCTCCAACATTGGGGATTATTTTTCAATATGAGATGTGAGTGGGGACATAAACCCAAATCACTTCATTCTGCCCTGGCCCATCTCAAATCTCATGTCCTTCTCACATTGCACTCCTTCCAGCATTAACACAAAAGTGCAGTCCAAATTCTCTTCTGGGACAAGGCTAGTCCCTCTGCCAAGAACCTATAAAGTAAAAAACAAGTAGTTACTTCCAGGATACAATGAGATACAGGCATTGGGTTAATACATCCATTCCAAAATAGAGAAATCAGCCCAAAGAAAGGGGCCACAGTCTCCTTGCAAGTCTGAAACCTAGCAGGAGAGTCACCAAGCCTTAAAGCTCCAAAATAATGCCCTTGGACTCCATGTCTCACACTCAAGGAGCACTGGTGCAAAGGATGGGCTTCTATTCAACAGCTCTGCTCCATGGCTCTGCAAGCCCCAGCCCCCATAGCTGCTCTCAAGGGCTGACACTGAGTGCCTGAACCCTTTCTAGGTGCAGGGTACAAGATCTAACATTCTGGGCCTGGAGGAAGGTATCTCTGTTCTTACAGCTCCAGGAGGCAGTACACCCGTGAGGACTCTGTATGGTGGCCTTAACCTCATATTTCCCCTCTGTGCTGCTTTAGTAGAGCTTCTCCATGTGGTTTTTACTCTTGCAGGGCACTTCTGCCTGAAGTGAACATCCCGGATTTTCCATGCATCCTATGAAATCTTAAGTGGAGACTCCTAAGCATCAACTCTTGCATTCTGTATATCCATAGGCTTAATATCACATGGAAACTGCCACGGCTTATGGTTGGCACTCTTTGAAGTAGCAGCCCAAGCGGTAACTGGGCCCTTTTTAGACATGGCGAGAGCTGAAGTGGCTGGGATACAAGGACCGGTATCCCACGGTTGCACAGGGTAGGTGGACTTTAGGCCTGGCCCACAAAACCATCCTTCCCTTCTAGGCTTTGGGGCCTGTGATGGGAAGGGCTGTTGTGAAGTTCTTTTAAATTCCTTGGAGGCCTTTTTCCTACTCTTTCAGCTGTCAGCATTTGACTCCTCTTTACTTATACAAATGTCTGCAGCTGGGATGAATTCCTCCCCCGAAAAAGGCCTTTTCTTTTTTACCGCATGGCCAGGCTGCAAACTTTCTAAACTTTACACTTTGCTTCCCTTTTAAATATAAGCTCTAGTTTCAGTTCTTTGCTCACACCTATGAACTTATGCTGTTTGAAACAACCAGGCCAATGCCTGAATGCTTTGTTGTTTAGAAATTTCTTCTGCTAGGTACCGTAAATCATCACTCTCAAGTTCAAAGTTCCACAGATCCCTAGAGTAGGGGCACAATGTCACAAAGCTCTTTACTAATGCATAACAAAAGTAACATTTGCTCTAGTTCCTAATAAATTCCTCATTTTCATCTGGGACTTCCTCAGCCTGGCCTTCACTGTTCATATCACTATCTGCATTTTGTTCACAACAATTTAACAAGTCTCTAGGAAGTTCTAAACCTTTCCTCATCTTCCTATCTTCCCCCTAGCCCACCACACTCTTCCAACCACTGCCTGCTACCCAATTCCAAAGGTGCTTCCACATTTTTATATATTTTTAGAGCAGTGCCCCACTCCTTAGTACTAATTTTCTGCATTTATCCATTCTCACATTTCTATGAAGAAATACCCAAGACTAGGTAATTTATAAAAAAAGGAGGTTTAATTGGCTCATGATTTTACAGACTGTAAAGGAAACATGTCAGTGGAGGCCTCAGGAGACTTACAATCATGGCAGAAATTGAAGAGGAAGCAGGCACATCTTACGTGGCCATAGCAGGAGGAAGAGACAGAGGGGGGTGATGCCACACACTTTTAAACAACTAGGTCTTGTGAGAACTCTGTCACAAGAACAGAACTAAAAGAGGAAATCTGCCCCAATGATCCCATCACCTTCCAATAGGCCTCATCTCCAACATTAGGGATTACAGTTTGACATAAGATTTGGGTGGGGACACAAATCCAAACCATAACGGAGACCATCTTACATCAAAATTGGGAAGCCACAACTTAAATATTTTATTTGAATAAATATATCTTCAAAAGTATTTAGATTTTAAAATAGAAATAAGTTCATTCTGACTAGTAAAGATTATTATAAAATGCCTTAATGTAATATTTTATTATACAGATATGTGTTAGGCATCTACCATAGTATGCAGAAATAAAACAATGTTTGTGTTCTCATTAAACTGACTTCCGGAGTGGTGGGTTAAGATTAAATTTTCAAATGTCAGTAGAATTATGTGCTTCTTCGCTAAGTAGAATTATGTTATTGAAAAAGAGTTACTTTAGTGTACGTCTAAGTAGTTAATACACATTTAGAATGTAAATTTAGAACTTCCTTACATGTTTTAGAAAGAAAAAGAGAGCACTCTATTTTTTTGTTGTTGTTGTTCTGTTTTGAGATGGAGTCTTGCTCTGCCACCAGGCTGGAGTGCAGTGGCACAATCTTGGCTCACTGCAACCTCTGCTTCCCAGGTTCAAGCAATTCTTCTGCCTCAGCCTCCCAAGTGCTGGGACTACAGGTGAGTGCCATCGCACCCAGCTAATTTTTGTATTTTTAGTGGAGATGGGGTTTCACCATGTTGGCCAGGATGGTCTCGATCTCTTGATAAGCCCGCCATGGCTTCCAAAAGTGCTAGGATTACAGATGTGAGCAACTGTGCCCATCCAACATTGTTGAATAGATATGTAAGGAGGCACACAGTTTTATTATCCTAATAGTAGCTCTCAAAGAATAGAGTCAACAATTATCTGTTTAACTGGTAACCACTATCATGGTTCTTGATACTTAATATATGCTCAGTTTATATTTTAAATGTATTAACAAGCTATCCACCAGCAGTTCTTAGAAATACTTCAGCATATCTGGTTTGAAATGCTTAGTTATTTAGTGATTTGTGTGTGTATGTGTGTTTCATTTTTTTAGCTGTGTGATCCTTGAAGAAAGATAACCAAAGATAGGAAAATTACCATGGTTTTATAGAATAGGAGAAGGACCTTACTGGGAAATAGCACTGTATTCATGGGGTCTTAGAGTTGGGGCCTCCTCACCTACTGAAAAAGAACAAAGAGATCATTAAACTTTGCACAGTAAACCGGTAACAAAAGGGAGACACATCATCGAGAAGATGGGGGAAATGCCAAAGACACACTTTCCTCTATTTTGTAATTATTCCAGGGTTTTCTTTATTTTTCAGTTTTGATTTATAACTATGGGAGATCCCTAAACACTTAAATGCTTTTAAATTATCATGTTTTGCTTTCTGGAAAGATTTATGTACATTTGAACAGCTGACATTGACGCAAAGTTTTGTTTAGCATGGAATTGCTCCAAGAATTTTAGTTTATACTAGGGAGACCACTTGTCACCTAATGGTATTGTATATGACACTTCTGTGAAGAAATTTATAATATATAACCATCTGCAAATATGTATGAAACAACAGAGGGGGTGAAGACACATAACAAGGCTTTGATTGACCTTTTCCTTTTTGGAATTAATGTAACTTTACTTTCCCTGACTCCACCACAAAGGGGCCCACTGTTGCTACATGCCAACACTGTCACCTACATAATGTTCATCAAATATTTAGCCCCATCATAAATGGAGCCAGTGTGGGAAATGCTTGCTACAATCTCTAACTAGCAGTAATTTCTCTCCTGCCCACCTCCAAGAATACTTGAACGAGTGTAAGCTTGGCTTTCTTGTTTTTTTTTTTTTTCCTTGTTTTTTTTTTTTTTTTAATCAAAGAAAGACTCACAATTAAAAACAATACTTTAAGCAACTTAGACCTAACTAGAAGGCATGATCTGGAGAAGGGAAGCTTGTTTTATATTTATGAATAGGTGATTGTAATGAAGAGGAAACAGAGCTGATAACTAATGAGAGAACTATGAAAGCCATTATTCACTTAACTCCCATATGTACAACTATTAAAAAACAAAACCCACCTATTTTACAGGTTTCAAATACCAATAAGGGGAATCTGAAATGCATATCATCAGGCTTACTTACAAATCTGTGAATACTTTTGCATGGCCCATTTTAGGTTTGGGAAACAGCTGTACTCACTCATCACTAATATTATCATTACTTAGAAACATAATTTTTTTAGGTGAATAAATACAAAAAGACTTTGACTGCACCATGCTGAAATAGAACAATTCAAAAGGATACTATCTTTTGTAATTTACAGCAAGTTGAACTAAATTTTATAGGGATATTAAAGACATGAATAGTTCAAGTCCATAATTATATCTTAGTAAAGAAAGAAATACTCTTGGATTAAAAAAATACAAAATAATAAATAATAATAATAAACAGTTTTGCCTTGGCAGTTGTAATTAAAAAAAATCAAAGTTATTTTGGGAAATGTGATTGGGAAGCAAATTGGTTTTAGTAAGTTGAAATCTTAAATATTTGATTTTTTGACATATATAAAGGTATTTAGTATTGTCAAGCTAAAGAATAAAAATTATGTGATCATATCTATTGACACAGAAAAGGCATTTTACAGAACATCCACTCTAAACCATTAAAATTCTCAGCTAAAATTATATTTAGTGGTGAAAAAGCGAATGCTTTTCTATATTATAAGTGAGTTATATGCCTTATTCAATATAGTACTGAAAGTTTTAGTCATCATAATAAATCAAGAAAAATAAATAAAGGTATTCAGACTTGAAAAAAAGAAACCAAACTGTCATTATTTGAAGACTGTATGGTTGTATATGTAGAAAATCCCAAAGAATCTAAAACCACTTATAAGCCTAATGAGTGAGCATAGCAAGGTTGCATGACACAAGACTGTAATGAGGAGTGTGAGTTCAGTTATTGCTATTTGACTGTAACAGATTTTAATCCCCACTTCTCCTTCCCCTTGTGCCCTACATCTGATGTGCTGATGAGAAAGCCTGTGCAGTCCATCATTTGACAACTGTAGAGAATTCAAACAATAGAAGCCCCTTTTGGTATGGAGGAACACTTACCCCAGGCTCATACCCAAGCACAATAAAAATCCAGACTAATTTTCTTTTCTAGTTCATTTTGGACCTAGTTGACTGGTTTACCCTGGTGCCCTAGAGGCTTCGCTTATATAATGAATAAACTTTTAAATATACTCTTGTGTATGTGTGGCATCATCAGCTTCCACATCTGAACCAAACTTTGGTTAGAGTCTGTCTGCCTTTGTGGATGACCATAAAAATGACCAACATGTTGTTAAAACAAAAACAATTGCATTTGTATATACTAACAATGAAAATGCAAACATTAAAATTTAAAACAACAAATAAAACCATTTACAACTATGTCAAAGAAAATGTAAAATATAAGTATACAATAAACAAACTATGTACAAGACGTGTATGCTAAAAATGATAAGATTTGAATAGAAAGACATACATGTTCCTGGAGTGGTAAATTCAAAACAGCAAGTATATTATTTTTCCCCAAACAGAGCTATTGATTTAATGCTGTTAAGTATGAAAATCCTAACAAATATTTTGTAAACACAGACAAAATTATTCTAAAATTTATATGGAATGTAAAGAAGCTAGAATACCCAAAATCATCTCAAAAAAGAATGAAATGGGAATGATCACTCTACTAAGGCTTACTAAAGGGCTACATTAATTAAGAGAATTGGTATCAGTGAAGTGATAGACACATAGGTCAATGGAACAAAATACACCACTGATTTTTGATAAGGTATAAGAGCAATTCAATAGATAAAGGATAGTCTATTCAATATATAGTGCTGGAGCAATTGCTTATTATTCATAGACAAAAAAAGTGAATCAACCAAAATTTCACATCTTATTAAAAATTAACTCAAAATGGATTATAGACATAAATATACAACAGAAAACTATACAAATTTTTAGACAAACAAATGAGAAACTATCTAGAGGTATACAGAGTTTTTTATCTTTCCATACAAGATAAATATATAAACTGGACCTCATCAAAATTAAATATATTTGTTCTGCAAAAGCTCATGTGAAGAAGATAAAATGACAAGCTACATTCTTTGAGAAAATGTCTGTGAACTATATATATGCCATAAAATTAGTATCTAGAATACACAAAGAACTCCCAAAATTCATCATTGAAAATTAAATAAATGAAAATTCAATTTGAAAATGGACAAAAGACATGAACGGACATTTCATAGAAGAAAATATTCAGCATCTTTAGCCATAAGTGAAAGGGAAATTAAATCCACAATAAGCTGTCAGTACATACTTATATATACCAGAATAACTTTAAAACA
Source organism: Sapajus apella (assembly GCF_009761245.1). Lineage (NCBI taxonomy): Eukaryota > Metazoa > Chordata > Mammalia > Primates > Cebidae > Sapajus > Sapajus apella. The sequence goes on from NW_022436941.1 coordinate 34,614,691, forward strand.
TCAGGACAACAACAGATGATTGAGAATACAAAAAAAAAAAAAAAAAAAAAAGGATCACTCATACCTTGCTCGTAGAAATGCAAATGGTACAGCCAATCTGTAAAACATTTTGACACTTTCTTATAACACGAAACATATAAGTACCATGCTACACAACAATTGTACTCTTAGGTCTTTATCACAGAGAAATAACATTGGTGTTCACAGAAAAATCGATACACAGTTTTAGCAACTTTATTTGTAAAAGTGAAAAACTAGAACCTTAACAGATGTTCTTCAGTAGGTGAATGGCTAAACAGACTGTGGTACATATACCTTGCAATATAACTCAGCATTGAAAAGCAATGAACTAGATACATGCAACAACTTGTATGACTCTCCAGAGTATTATACTGCCTGAAAAAAATACCGATCTCAAAAGGAAAAGAGACTGTATGATTTCACTAACATAACATATTTAAATAAAAGCTTCAAAAAGTGAATGACAGCTTAGTGGTTGCCAGTGGGTAGAGATGCAGGAAGGATGTGAGTATGATTACAGAAAGGCAGTAGGAGAGATGCTTGTGGTATTGGAATTGGTCAGTGTCTTCCCTGTATAATTTTAGCATGGAACTAAATACACATACATAAATGAGTACAAGTAAAACTGGGAAAATCTGAATAACATTGGTGAATTGTATCAATGTAAATATGCTGGTTTTTGATATTGCACTATAGTTTTTCACAATTGGGGAAAGTACATAAAGTGTACATGGAATCTTTATTTCTTATAATTGCATGTGAATCTAAAATTATGTCAGTACAAATTTCAAAAGAAAAAAACAACAAAATAACTTCTGTAAACCAAAAAAGATGCATTTAGTTGTATTTAAAACATCTACTGATTCACCATTTATAACAAATATTTCGTTAGCTTTCTTGTGCAACTCAAAATGTTACTTGTTAAAATATATGTTCTTCAATTATAATTTGGTCTATTCCCTAATGAGTCCTAATCATAATGTCTTTAGTACAAACAGTGCCTTTCTTTGAAGTTGGTTTTACTCCCATTGTATTTAGTGAACAGTATATTCAATTAAGCTCTATGAAATCTAAAGACATAAAAATTAACAGGATATAAAAGAAGAAATTATAAAATACCTACTTTTGTCACTTTTTAGGATTTCTAGGAATTACTTATTTTCTAATCATTTTAATTGTATACTTATAATCTAATAATATCAAGGACATTTAATTATTGGTCTTGAGTAAAGAATCTCAGGTTCTTCTAGCGCATCTGATGAGGATGTAGACATGTAAAGTAAGTTCCATGTTTCACTAAATTGCCATAATTATAACTAGCTTTTAACATTAACAACTATTGTAACACAAATCCTTGGACTCTGACAGTCTTCACTTTGTATTTCTTTCTAATTTGACATGCAAAAGTTAATACTAAATGTAGAGTATAAAGAGTATTTTTTTTCTAAAAACTAAATTAAGAAAAAAGCTTACAGTGAATGAAATATGATACTATTAATATTAAAAGTGAGATTTCAGTCACAAAAATGAAGTTCATTTTACAATTTTTTCCTTGTTACGTCAGTGGTAGCTAGTCATTTTTAATTCTGCTGGAAAATATAGAAATGATGTCTACATAATTTCTTCTAGTCTTGATCAAAAGAAATTGGACATTGTAAAATTAAAACTTTAAAATATGTACTTACTTTAACTTTAAAAAAGGAACAGATAATATATAAGTATGGCTCATAGGTCTTATTTCAGAAAATTATTGCTATCATTTTAAGGAATTCAATCATTACTTTACATTTCTGCAGAGTAATTATAAATATATACTGCTTAAAAGTTTGGCTGCAGAGAATGACATGGAATGCGATGGAGCAAGGTCTCTGGGCTTTTCCTTATAGAGCATGGTTAAAAAAAGAAAAAGAAAAGGAAAATATAAGAAAACCTCAGAAATAACCTCTGCCTCTGGCATAGACATTTTTCATAAAATGCAATATTTATTCAGTATAAGTATGTTTTTATACATATAAGGAAGTATTCTATGAAAACATATAATTTTAGATTTTTATGGTTGGCTCAACAACAGAGAAATTTTTTTAAAATCTCATGAATCAGCCTAATAGAAGTTTGAAAAAAGCCAGATAATACTGAAGAAAGCTTAGTAGTTTCTTACGAGACCATTGATTCAGTACATTTTTAAATTTTCAAAAACTGGAATATTTTCAAGTTTACTCCAGAGTATAGAGATTGACTTATATAAAAAGATTTTGAATTAAAGTGTTTTTTTTTTAATATAGTGCTAAATTTCTTCCAAAAGTCTGAAAACTTTTGTAAACAAAATCTTGTTTTTTTGAGATATTTTATATGAGATTAGCAAATATTCTTGATATATAAAATAACAGTGAAAAGTATTCTAAAATCCACATTAGAAGGAATAGCAAACAGAAAATATGTTTGAATTACCAAAATCAAACCCTAAAAAGAAGAGTTTACATTGTGAATACTCTTATAGCATATTCAATGTTTACATAGCTTTGGAGAATTTTTAAATGACAAAAAGTAAAGTGAAGCGAAAACTTAAAGCCATTTCAAAAAATTCCTAACAACATGTTTGCATTGTAAATTGTATTCATTTTAATTAAAATGATTAATGCATTTTAATGTATTAATATAAATACAATATTTCAAGTTACAGAAGTTTCAACATAATAACAGAGGTTTGAGTGCTTTATTCCTTACTTGTATCATTTATAGCCAGTCAGGAAATGCTTCCAAATCTTCTTCTAGACCCTTTTTATCCTCATCTTTCTACTGTTAAAGTTTTATTACTCACTTAGACACTTAAGTGTGGGTCCAGGATTACCAATTTCAAGTTGAATTATTAAGGTTGTATCTTGACTGTTATTTCCTGAAGTATCACTCATTTCCCTTTTTCTTCTCTAATTTATTAACTATCACCAGATTAAACTTTTCTTATCAAAACATTATTTCTTAAGCATACAACTCTTTTGGTCAAATATTTCAGGATTTGGAGCATTCTCTGTTGTCTTCTGTTTAGGCAAACATATTTTATTCCAGAATATTTACCAGCTCTAGTGCTGTTTCTAGCATTTATTCTTATAGTCCTTTGCATTGTTGGTTAGCTGTTTAATAAGAATTTATAATTTCTTTATTAAATGGTCAATATCAGGAATATAAACAGATGATCTATTAACTATTTAATTTCACTCTAATTTTAAACATATAACATTTTATAAGAGGAAACATCACCTCTTTGATTAGGTATATTCCTAATTTATTTTGTTTTTGAAGATATTGTAAAAAGGGTTGAGTTTTTGATTTGATTGTCACCTTGGTCACTGTTGGTGTATAGTGGAGCTATGGATTTGTGTACATTAATTTTGTATCCTGAAACTTTGCTGTATTTGTTTCCCAGTTCTAGGATTTTTTTAGATGAATCTTTAGGGTTTTAGGGGTTTCTAAGCATATCATCAGCAAACAGTGATATTTTGACTTCTTCTTTACTAATTCCGATGACCTTGAGTTCTTTCTCTTGTGGAAAAAAATAGATATTGCTGTAGATGCGGTGAAAATGGAACACTCTTACACTGTTGGTGGGAATGTAAACTAGTACAAAACTGCTATGGAAAACAGTCTGGAGATTTCTTAAAGAACTAAAATTAGTTCTGATATTTAATCCAGCAATCCCACTACTGGGTATCTATCCAGAGGAAAAGATTTCATTATACAAAAATGATACCTGCACACTCATGTTTGTTAGCAGTACAAATTGCAATTGCAAAAATATGGAACCAGCCCAAATCAAACATCCATCAGTCAATGAGTGGATAAAGAAAATGTGAGATATATATATATATATATATATATATATATATATATATATATATAAAACTCAGGAATGGAAAACTAAGCATTGTATATTCTCACTCATAAGTAGGAGATAAGCTATGAGGACACAAAGGCTTAAGCACAAAGGCTTAAGAATGATACAATGGACTTTAGGGACACAGGGGAAAGGGATGGAGGACGATTAGGGACAAAAGACTACACATTGGGTACAGTGTACACTGCTTGGATGATGGAGGCACCAAAATCTCAGAAATCATCACTAAAGAACTTATTCATATAATCAAACATCACCCGTCCCCCAAAAAAAAACTAATTAAAAAAAAAACAAAATAAAAAAAAAAAAAAAAAAAAAACACATAGGAAAAATAAATTGCAACCATGGGTTAAGCAAAGATTTAATAAATTTAACAATAACAACAACAAAAAGAAACATCACAACTGTGGCCTCAGAAATAAAACAGGATCATAATGGACTACTATGAACAATTACACACTGACAAAATTGATAGACTAGAGGAATAGGATAAATTACTAGAAACATGCAACCTAGAAAGTCTCAAGAGGAAATAGTAAGCCTGAGCAGACTAAAAGCAGACTGAATAATGATACAAAAAAAAAAAAAAAAAAAAAACAGCCCCAGAAGGAAAGGCCGAGGACCAGATGGCTTTATGACTGAATTCTAGTAGTCATTCAAAGAATTAACAGAAAACGTTACAGTTTTCCAAAAAACTAGACACAGAGGGAATACTTCCAAATTCACTTTATGAGGTTGATATCACTGCGATACCAAAGCCAGAAAAAGATAACACAAGAAAATAAAACTACAGGCCAATATTTCTGATAAACATAGATTTAAAAATGCTCAACAAAATACTAGCAAACCAAATTCAACAACACATTGAGAGTAAATACACCATGACCAAAATTTCTCCCTGGGATGCAAGTTAGTTTTAACATATTACCTTAGTGTGATATACCACATTAACAGTAAAATGTAAAAAAAAAACATATTATTATCTCAATAAATGAAACAAAAGCATATGACAAAGTTCAATTTTGTTTCATGATTTTAAGAAAGCTCTCAACAAAATAGACACTGGCAGAAATTTCTCAATATAACATTGGCAAAAATTTCTCATTTCTCAAGGACCATTTGTTGTTAAAGCTAGAAGGTAACATCGTAATTCATGGGGAAAATCTGAAAGCTTTTGCTGTGAGGTCTCGCAAGGGAACTTCAATTTAACACAGTACTAAAAGTGCTAGCAAGAGAAATCTAACAAAAGGCATCCTACTTGGAAAAGAAGAAGTAAAATTATATCTGTTTGTTGATGACATGATCCTATATGACGAAAATCATAAAAAGACTCCACAAATTGTTAGTACTAATAAATGAATTCAGTAAAGTAGCAGGATCCAAACTCAACATACAAAAATCAGTTGCATATCTTTATACCAACAGTAATCTATGTGAAAAAGAAATCAAGAAAATAATTCCACTTACAATAATTTTAAAAATAGTAAAATATTTAAGAATTAATTTAACCAAGGAAGTAAAAATTTGTATACTAAATGCTACTAAACATTGATGAAAGAAATTGAAGACACAAATAAATGGAAAGCTATCCCAGGTCAGTGAATTGGAAGAATTTATACTGTTAAAATATCCATCCTACCCAAAGTTATACAGAGTCAGTGCCATTCCTATTAAAACTATCATGGCATTTTTCACAAAAATAGAAAAAAAAAATTCTAAAATGTATATGAAATCACAAAAAAACCCTAAATAGCCAAAGCAATCTTGAGAAAGAGAAACTAAGTTGTAGGCATTACATTTCTTGACCTCAAATTATATTAAAAGATATTGAATCAAAATAGTATGGTAATGGCGTAAAAACAGACACATAAACCACTGTAACAGAGTAGAGAGCACAAAAGAAAACCTAAGCATATATGGTCAATGAGTTTTTGACAAGGCCACAAAAAGACACTTAGAGAAAGACACCACTTTAATAAATGATGTTGGGAAAACTGTATATTCACATACAAAAGAAGGAAAATGGCCCTAATCTTATACCATACACAAAAATCAATTCAAAAACAATTAAAGACAAAATCTTAAGACTTGAAACTGTATAATTTCTAGAAGAAAACAGGAGAATGTCTCTTTGATATTAGCCTTGGCATTAACTTTTTGGTATCACACCAAAAGCCCAGGCAACTAAAACAAAAATAAACTAGTGGACTACATCAGACTAAAAAACTTCTGTACAGGAAAGGAGTTAACATGAAAAAGCAGCCTAAATATTGAAAGACAATATTTGCAAAGTATACCTCTGATAAGGAGTTAATATCTAAAATATATAAGGAACACACACAACAGCAAGCAAACACGCAAAAATACAAAAAAAATTAAAAAATTAAAAAATCAACCAATTTAAAAATGGGTAAAGGAACATAATAGATGTTATTCCAAAGAAGACATTAAAAATGACCATCAGGTGTATGAAAAGATGCTTAACATCACCAATCATTAGGGAAATGCAAATCAAAACTATAATGAGATATCACCTCACACTTATTGTGATGGCTATTATTAAAGTGACAAGAGATAAATGTTTGCAAGTGTGTGGAGTGAAGGGAACCCATGTATACTTTCAATAGGAACGTAAAAACCATTATAGAAAACAGTAAGAAAGTACCTCAAAAAATTAAAAATTAAACAACCAAATGATCCAGCAATCCATCTGGTGGATATATACAAAGGAAATGAATTCAGAAGGATCTGTTTTTCTGTGTTCATTGCAGCATTATTCACAATTGCCAAGATTTGGAAACAACCTAAATTTCCATTGGGTCATATGTACACACACACATGCATAGACACAGTGAAATATCATTCAGCCTTATAAAAGAAAACACTGCCATTTGCAACAACATGGGTTAAACAGGAGGACACTATGCTAAATAAAATAAGGCAGAAAAATAAAAATACTGCATAATTTCACTTATATATGGACTTTAAAACCTATCAAAAACACAGAAACAGAGAGTAGAATGGTGATTACCAGGGGTGGACAGGCAGAAGAACTGGGGAGAAGTAGGTCAAAGAGTACAAACTTGCAATAATCTAGATAAGTAAATCAAGAGATATAATATACAGCATGAGGACTATAGTTAATAATGTTTTATAGTATGCAGTTGACTCCTGAACAATGCAGGAGTTAGAGGCACCAAACTCCTCACAGTAAAAAATCCACCCATTACTTTTTAAGTCCCCCAAAACTTTACTGCTAAGAGCTTATGTTGACTGAAAGCATTACTAATATAATCAGTTAAGATTTATTTCTATTAGTAGAATGAAAAGTTTAATATATGTCATTATAATCTACCTAATTTTTAACATTCTTTAAGTTTCTTATATTTTTACTTATTACTTATCTTTCTATAGTGAGAATGGTGTGCACTGACCTCCATTAATACTGTGGTGTGGGCCTATCTATGCCTCCCCTGGAACTTTTGCAGTTATCTCCCTATAAAGCTGCTTGCTGTGTTATTTGGTGCATAGAAAACTATAAATGCTAAGTGTTTATTACAAATAATTCCTTTGGGATTAAAAAGTACCCTTTTTGTCATAATTAATGCTTTTTGCTTAAATTTTACTTTTCCTTTTATTATCTGCCAGATACAATTTTGCCCATTCCTTCATATTTAGCATTCCTGTTTGTTTTAGGTATGTTTCTTGTATGCAATATATTAATGCATATAAACAGCCAAATTGAAAATACTTTGCTGTATATAGGTGAATTAAGCATATTTATATATTTTATATAGCTTTTAAATTTGGTATCTACATGCCCATAATGTTTTATAATTATTATGTATATTATAGCTTTTTTTCTTATATATGTTTTCTTTTATTTTATGTATTTTTATTAATCATAATTTTTAATGACTTCAGTATTTTTTATTTAACCTTCAACCATATTTTTTATCAGTTCAATGGTATCTTTTAATTATTCCTATTGCCGATATTGCACTTAGTGAGTTTATACTACATTACTCTTTGTATTTTCCACTTTTAATTGCATTATTTATACTTTGCAACAACATAAACAAATTTTATATATTTGTCTTACATCCTTGTGATTAGTTTTGTTTTAGTTGAGACCTAAAATTCTATCTATCTAATTATCATCATCTATCATTTTTTTATCTTTACAAATGCTTACTAGAAATAATTTTGCTGACATTTTTCTAGTTATCTCATGGTTGGATCAAGTTGTCCTGGATTGAGTTTTGCAAGATGGGATTGTGGATTCAATATACTCTGAGTCTTTATATGGTCAAAACTGTCTTTCTATAGGCTTGATACAAGAAGGATAATTTGGTTTTATATAAAATGTCTACATAGCATTTTTATTAATTTTGAAATTATGACTCTGTTGCATTATTTCATATATTGCTTTTGGAAAATGTGAAAACTAATTCTTTTCAATTATTTTGTCTTTTCTCTGGAGTCCTTGTGGGTTTTTAAAAAATCTTTGAAGCATAATATTTTTAATTGGATATGGCTTGGAGTTGATTGAGATTAACTTACTCACACCTGCCATGGTAATCTTCTGCATTTAAATGTAAGCTTTTATTTTTAAATTCAGGAAAATATTCTTAGAGGATACTTCTAAAGATCACATATTGGATTTATTTGTTATTCCTTTTAGTGGCTCAAATTATACATTTATTATAATTTTTTTCTTGGCTTTTTTCATTTCATTAATTTTTTCTGTGACATATTGTACATCTTTCATGGTTGCATGTTTTTCTTAGAAGCTTTCCTATCTTTTTTAGAAGGTAAAGATTTCAAATTGATTCCACTTTTCTTTTGCCACCTCTTCATTTGTTTCTAATTTTTGAAATTCTTCTCCCAGCCCCATTTCTTCTGAGAGATCAATCTTATCTTGGTTTTATGTCATTATTTTGTACATTTCTAATATTAACTTTTGAAACCAACGTGTTTTTTTCTCATATGCTTGTTTATGTATATAGATTTCGTTTGGAATGTTACAGTTTTCTTTTTTTATAGTTTTTTTCATTATATACTTTCAGTAGCTGTGAAGTATTCATCCTCATTCTATTTTCTTTTAATAATTTGTTACAGAATTATTCATTTATTAAAAATTTTGTGATCCATAGAATTCCTATCTCAATGACAACTGTTTTTATCATCATAGCAAATACAGTTTATTTAGTGGAGGTTTTTTTTTTTTTTTTCTCTTGGTGAGGGAAAGATTATGTGACTTCCACATTTTTGTTATCTGGAGAACCCTAAGTGACAATCCCCTTTTTGCTTCACCATGCAATCATCAAATGTCTGCTTTTTTTTTTTTTTTTTTTTTACCGCTTACCTTTAACTTCCACAGAAACTGTGGCTTTTTAATTCTGCCTCCTTATGCACTATGTAAACATTTAAATCTCTTCTTGTAATCTGTTCTATGATCTCCCAGAACACTTTTTGAATACTTTTATATACTTATTGTGAATTTTCTCATTACAGTGGTGCTTATACACAAATCTGGATCTGTTGCTACCTACTCCTCTCTTGGAGGTCGTTCCCTGCAGTTATTCTTGGAATTCTCTTGCTTGCCGCAAATCTTGCACTAGGAATATGACAACTTCCTGTTGGGATATGGCTTGTATCTTTTTACATAACAGGTAATTTGAAGTTTGGGTAGGCTTTTTCATGTATATTGAATCTGGTGACTTGGGGACAAATATATTTGTTGTTGTATATTGCATTTGCAAGATTTGAGAATCAGTCCATGGGATTGAGCTTGACATGTATTAGGCAGCTGTCATTGTCCCCGACAAATGAGAAGTCTAATTGCTCTTTTGTTTCTGATGCAAAGACAGTCATCAGTTTCAATCTTCATCTTCCTCTATGTGAAGTACATATTATTAATTTCACATTTTCTATATTTTCTCTTTGTCTTTTTTTTTTTAGCAGGTTGAATATGCTATACATAAGTGTTTGCTCTATTTTTTTACTTGGAATTTCTAATCTCCTTGGGTACATAAGTTCATGCTTTTTTACTAAATTTGGAAAATTTGCTATTTTCATTCTCTCTGTATGTATATTTATGCGTGTTTACATATTTGCATATATATGCTACTTTTTATTTTGTTTCTTTATAATTAATTACAGATAGATTAGACAACTTGATGTTATCCCTCAGGATCATTTTTCAATTTTTTTAAATTAATTTTTGTTTTTCAGTTTCTATAATTTTCATGTATCTGTCTTTAAACTCAGTAGCCCTTCCTTCTACTCTGCCTTCAATTGCTTTTTATGTTTATATAGCATTTTGTTTTTACAGAGGGTGTCTCACTCTGCCACCCAGGTTGGAGTACAGTAGATTGATCACTGCTTATTGCAGCCTCAAACCCCTAGGCTCAAGAGATCCTCCACCTCAGCTTATTTCATAGCTAGGACTACAGGTGTGCACCACGGAGCTGGCTAATTTTTATTTTTTTATAGAGATAGGGTTGCAGTATGTTTCTCAGGCTGGTTTTGAACTACTGATCTTAAGTGATCCTTCTATCTCAGCCTTCCAAAGTGCTGCGATTACAGGCATGAGCTTCCCTGCCAGGCCACATAGGTTACTTTATACATTATTGTTTTACATTTTTATGTTTTTTCCTTTTTCTAATTTTAACTTCTCCTTTGAAATTATCCATTATTTTATTCATTATAAGCATATTTTCTGTTATTTGACATTTTAAAATAGCTTACGTCTTATACAAAAATTAACTCAAGATGGATTAAAGACTTAAATGTAAGACCTAAAACCATAAAAACCCTAGAAGAAAACCTAGGCAATACCATTCAGGACATAGTCATAGGCAAGGACTTCATGACTAAAACACCAAAAGCAATGGCAACAAAAGCCAAAATTGACAAATGGGATTTAATTAAACTAGCTTCTGCACAGCAAAAGAAACTATCATCAGAGTGAACAAACAACCTATGGGAGAAAATTTTTGCAATTCAGCCATCTGACAAAGGGCTAATATCCAGAATTTACAAAAAACTTAAACAAATTTACAAGAAGAAAAAACCCCATCAAAAAGTGGGTGAAGGATAGAAACAGATGCTCTCAAAAGAAGATATTTACGTGGCCAACCAATATATTTAAAAAAGCTAATCATCACTGGTCATTAGAGAAATGCAAACTGAACCACAGTGAGATACCATCTCATGTGAGTTAGAATGGCGATTATTACAAAGTAAGAAAACTATAGATGCTGAAGAGGATGTGGCAAAATAGGAATGTTTTCATATTGATTAATGTGCTGTAAATTAGTTCAACCATTGTGGAAGACACTGTGGTGATTCCTCAAGGATCTAGAAACAGAAATACCATTTGACCCAGCAATCCTATTACTGGGTATATACCCAAAGGTTTATGAATCATTCTACTATAAAGACATATGCACATGTATGTTTATTACAGCACTATTTACAATAGCAAAGACTTGGAACCAACCCAAATGCCCATCAACGATAGACTTGATAAAGAAAATGTGGCACCTATGTACCATGGAATACTATGCAGCCATAAAAAAGAATGAGTTCATTTTCTTTGCAGGAACACGGATGAAGCTGGAAACTGTCATTCTCAGCAAACTAACACAGGAACAGAAAACCAAACCCCACATGTTCTCGCTCATAAGTGGGAATTGAACAATGAGAGCACATGGACACAGGGAGGGGAATATCACACACTGAGGGTTACCGGGGTTGGGGACTAAGGGAGGGATAGCATTAGGAGAAATACCAGATGATGGGTTGATGGGTGTAGCAAACCACCATGGCACATGCACATTCTGCACATGTATCCCAGAACTTAAAATACAATAAAAATGAAAAATAAATTAATTTTTTTAAAATTAATTGGAAGTTAAGGAAATGTTGATAATCGGGCATCTATCTACTTTCTACAGGTTTCAAGGTAAGTAGTATAATTTGCAAGAGGAGACAACAAAAGCATATTACTTGAAGGTATACACAACGTATCAATGGAGACAGTACAGAGGAAAAAAATACTATACTTGAATGAGTTAAATTCTACTTTAATATTAGCTAGTAAAAGTGATATTAGCTAGTAAAAGAGATTAAGAAAAATGCTCTGAAAAGCTGGAGAGAGCTTGAGGGTAACAATCACAAGAAATAAAGAGTGATAAACTAATATACTAAAGAAGGCCATTGGATTTTCTTTTTAAGAAAATTTGCAAAGGCTATTGGGGAAGACAAAGCATTAGGTTAGGTGGAAAATACTATTTTGATGAGTTTGGATAGAGGAAGACAGAAATAGTTTGCATTTTTAAATTGGTAGAAAAACTTGAACTAGATTATGGCTTGAGGTGGAGATTTTAGCAGAGAAGAATAGCTGGATATATTTCTTTTACTTTGAACACTTGAAATGCAAAATTACTGAACATGTTGTAATGTAGTATCAGCAGCAAAGGAAGAACACCCTTTCTTTTGGGCATACGGTAGAAGATAGATGCAATTAAATATATTGGACTTCAATTAACATAACTATGTTTCTATAGGGAGAATATTTTAGGGGGCCTACGAGACATGCAAGTGCAAGTTTTCTGATGCAGAAGTAGAGAAGTCAAATTGTCGAAAAGAAGATAAAAGAAATGAATTGTAGGGGAGGGGTAGTGTGATAATGTGGAAAATTCCAGTAACTAACCAGGTGCTTGCTACATGAAAGAGTCAGGTTAGAACAGGATTTAAAAAAAAGGCAAGGGCTGGGCATGGTGGCTCACGCCTGTAATCCCAACACTTTGGGAGGCTGAGGTGGGTGGATCACCTGATGTCAGGAGGCAGAGATTGCAGTGAGCCGAGGTCGATCGCACCACTGTATGCTAGCCTGTGCAACCAAGAGTGAAACTCCTTCTCAAAAAAAAAAAAAAAAAAAGAAAAAAGAAAGGAGGTGGGGGGCAAGGAATTGGAGATATTGAAGAAATGAAGAACAGAGTTAGAAAGAGTAAACCTATAGCGGGAATTAAAAAGCTAGGGTCAGGGTTTCAGAGGCAAAAGTAATTCTGGACTGTGAAAGGTCCATGTAAAGTCCGGGAAGACAATGGCTGAAGTATATTGGAGGGGGGACCATTACTGTGAAATCAGGCTCCCCTGAAGAACCACATAAGCATTGTCTAACATGGTGCCAAAGGTTGCATTCAGAAGAAAAATTATTAACTAGGTATATGTTTTGTGTTAATGTTCTCCATAAATATGAGTGTATCACCGAAAGGTTGCAGTCATAGTCATGACTTGGGAGTTCAAATTGTGCTATCAAAACATATGAAATTCAATGAATGTCATTGAATGTTTGTTTGTTTGTTTGTTTGGAAAGAGGGAAATGTTGATTAGCTGGATAGGCAGTAAGAAAATGGAACTTAAGCCTGGAGAGGTGGAGTTTCATGAGAAAAATGAGAAACTTTTTCAGAGAGCTTTAAAAGACACTCTTTTTTGAGAGGGATGGGGATGGAAGAGGCAGTTTTCTGTTAGTGCGTAAAGGACATGAGAAACGAGGTTCACTCAAAGTGCTCAATATTTCCCACAAAAAAACCATGTTTTTAAAATTAACAGAGATTATCAGAGGCTGGCCAAGCCTGTTCTTCACCTTCTGTAGCTGTTGGAATATATGAAAGGTCTCAGAAATACTCAGGAGGTGAAGTCTATGAGGAAAAGTGTTTGTTTTCTTCTCATTTTCCTTTCCTAGCAGTCATCTCCAGAGGGCATCATGTGTTTCACTATGCAATCGTGGCATGCAAAATCTGGGATTGGAGAGAAATTTCTTCTTGTGAAGGATAAGAATATAGTAGAAAGGGATTAGAGGAGAACTCAGACGCAGCCTCTTGTACTTTTCTGAATGACCGGATTACAGAAATTTAACAGCAGAATAGAGGGTAGTAATAAAAAGTTTTGAAATAGGAACTGCTGAAGAAGCAAAGAGAACTTGGATTATCAAATTCGTGCCTTCCTCTGTATCTAATTTCTTCCCACAGGTCCCATTCAAAGCCTGTTACCTTCACAGGAGACAATTAGATTCCCTTGCTACTCCCACTCAAATATTTGTTTTAACATAGCGCAATTTAGATGCTGTAAGCTTCTCTCCTTAAATGTCTCTGCAAGACCATTTACTGTCTTTATGACGTATTTTAATGTGCTGCCATGTTTTCAGTACTTGGCTGCCAGACCCTATTTTAATACTGGCATATCTCTTGCAAAGGAAGGAACCTGATTCATTATTATTAAGTTATCTTTTTTGGCAGTAAGTGCTGCCTGGCTTAAAGATTATGTAGAAGAAGAAGAATGTCCTTTCACAATCATGGTTCCTCTTTGACATATTCCTGATAAACTTGTTTTGTATTATCTCCTGTTTTCTTTGTAGAGCTTTTCTTCCAAGATTTCATTACAGCATGGGTGACAAGGATTTTGTTGTTGTTGTTTAAGTAAGTTGGCATGTACTAAATTGCCTCTGATAGAAGAAGAACTCAATCAAAACTGACATTGTCTGTCTAGTGTTTCACTAAAAGCCCGCTAGGTTGTGATATGTTTTAATGTTTAGACTTCAGTTCTGCAATGAACATTAAATCAACTACTCCAGCCTGCATAACAATTCAGGGAATTAGTACAAGAGCATGGCAACTCTTGAAAATAAGGTGTGACCCTGCTGAAAACAATTCTGGCTTCCAGGCTTTCATGGAGGGTATATTAATTCATTAAATTATTCAAGCATGGTGCATACAAATGCTGACAGGGATTCAAAGGTTTGTTGCCTCTTATTAATCACTTTATTATTCATATCATTCTTTCACTAGAGGCATTAATATATGTGTGATTAATATCTTATTTTTATTGTTCTTATGCACAATGTTCATTGGCTCTTCTCTAGAGAACTTTGTTTTCTTTCAAGTAAATGTGAACAGAACAATAAATAATTATCAAATCTTGATGCTGTTTGCTGAGATTACACAGTGTCTCCTAATAACCATGGCCATTACACCTAGTTCAGCCTGTGGCTAAGATGGATGATAGTGAGATAAGGTGCCTCCCCTTAACCTGTTATGAGATGAAGAGTCTCTAAAGATCACTTGACTTAGACAAATATTAGCAACCTCTAGAGTGTTCCCTGGTTAGTTCACTCTTCCCTCACTTGCTGGCTATTACATTGTAATCCTATTGATTTGGTCTGAATGTCAGATCAAGAAGAACCATTTCTTTCATTCATTCTGCTAAACAGAAAGAGAGATGAGGGAAATTTTAGAAGATTCAATATTTGATATGCCAAATATTGAACTTAGTATCGCATATAATTCTTTCTCTAATCTTGAAGGCAAAGCCACTGGGAAAATTATAATGGTTTACATGCTAGGTAATTTGTTTTGCTTTTTGGAACGTAAATTATTATGGAACATGTTTTGAATTGATTTAGGAAAAAATCCAGATTTGGATGCATTATATGCACAAATGTCTTAACGCCAATTTTTTTTTTTTTTTTTACTATGCGAAGGTTAAGCTTGCTAAGTCTGAAAACAGTGTACACAGAAGCATGTTTCATAGTTGGAAATATCTACTCTCAGTTCCTATTGTTTTTTGTAGTCCCTAAATCAGCAAATAGGGTCTGGTTTTTTTCCCTTAAATATCCAGGTAGTTGTCCCTGACATTGGGGTTCTTCCCCTTCTCTGCTGCCTTGCAGTATGTTTTCTGGGCAGAGCAGCTCACCGTAGGTACCTCCACAGATCACCATGATTAGAGTTAACTCCTCACCATCCATATGGCTTGGTTCAGATACTTTACAAGCTTGATTGCGTGCACGTTGTACCTGCTATTTTTTGGCCCCACTGCTTTCCTTCTGTCCACTGTATCAACATTGTATGTTTGTTTTTTTTTGGCCTTCCCAAAGTTAATAATAATTAACCAATTGGGAAGATGATTGCCCTACACAAGTCAGTTCCATCTCTCTTATCTAGATTTGGTTTTTTCACTATCTTAATTCTATAAAATTTAGCTATCGATAATACCAGATGTATCAAGAAAAAGCTATTGAATTATAGCTTAGATTTATATGTGACAGCAAGTCAGCAATATAGTAAAAGAGAAAGAAGTTCAGGGTTCCCACAAGTATTGCAGCTTTTGCAAGTTATCTCACCTCTTTGGCACCACTTTCCACACTCCGTGTGTGTTTCAGAAAGTACGGGGAGAAACAGGAAGGACATGGCACTTGGGAAAAGAGCCTAGTACATAAGAAATTTAGTAGCTTTTAAATTCAGAGAGACAAAGTTTCAAATGTTGATTATGCCACATATGACATTGAGGAAATTATTAAAACTTAAATTTCCTTTATTTGTTAAAAGAGAAAAATATCACTTGCTTTATTTTGTTTAAAAGTTTTTGTGATTTCATCTAAGGTTCATGACCCATAATAGAATCTCAATAATTGACATGTCGTATTTTATTTTCTTTAATATTTTAGTCCAGGTTTCTCTTTCTTGAGGATACATGTCATTTTATTCTTTGTATTTTCAGCATGTGGAGGGTGTGAACATAATAAACATGCATTATGTGAATACATGAATGAATAACTAACCCACAGTACACTCTCAGAGAATACAGACTTTTGTTAAATTATCTTAATCTTACTTATCTTTCCTAGTAAAGATAGTTACCTAGTTTCTCAGGTTTCAGCAAATGTGGTAAAAGTAAGTTTAGAATACAGCTAAGATCTATGGGTAGGAATACAGACAATTGTAAAAGTTACAACTGACTGGTTGAGAATACAAAAAAACTGAGATGTATTTATGGGTAGTCCTTTCTGTAGCTCTCCAGGCCGTAGATTCCATCACATTACAGAATAGATCAGCATTTATATAGATAGTTGCTTTGACTTTTAATGGATAGGAAAAACTACATTAAATTCATTCCACTTTAGAAGCCATTAATGTGTGTAATATGTTTTAGAAATATTTCAATTAAAATGGTTAGCTTTGGTGCTTGAAAAGTTAAGCTTCACTTATCTGTAAAATTAACATATGTGTACAGATCATTCCCCATCAATGTCAGGTTAATAGAGTGTTCTGCCTTTGTCATTACCAATCATTCTTCTGCGACCTCTTGGCATTTTTGTCCTACCAAAATATCCTACAGAGATATATAGATCTTTTAATGAAGGTTCCTTTTAGAAAAGTTAATGGTAAGGATATCTATTGTAAAATTAAGAAAGGCCATCCCTGACATGTTTCAGTTGATGATTGAAACTTTTGTGTTTCACTATGATGTCAGTGAAATCCCCAGGCTGAGCCTGGCATCAGTGCCATTGTATATGTTTGTAATCTGAGCCAGACATCTGTGAGTGCATGAAACAAGCCCCAGGGCAGGAAGGCTGGCATCTTTCCACCTGAATGACTGTTTAAGTAAAAGCAGCACTGGGGAGAAAGACAGGCTCGTCTGTTTTCCTTGTAATTGGTGTTGGCTTGAATATATGCAATTCATAAACTGGCTCAAAGGCTGTTCCTTTTCAAGAAGACAATACTTTCACATAATGCAGCAGTCAACAAAACCTGGAATATACAGTCAAGTTTTAGCTATATGAATAGTTTAAACTTTTCCTTATAGCTTTCCATGCATACCACATCTCCCTCATTCCCAAATAGACCACCATATCACTCACCACACAAATACACACACACATATACCTAAACTATGTAGCAACTTCCTTGCTTTCTTGTCTACGTGATAAGTGTTTTAGTATATTTCTATAAAAGTAAGTCTCAAGGTTTCTTTGGTGGCTTACTGAAAAGAGAAATTTATGGATGGATGGATAAATATTGAATATGAAAGAAAAACTACTTATAAAAAGAACATCATAAATATATGTTAAGGTTTCAAAGTAAATTAGAATTTAGAAATATTTAAGAAAGTAAATAGTGATTAATATTTCCTGAATGTAGAAAATAAATGGAATTTATGAGAGCATAAAGTTGCTCTCATAATAATTTATGAGAGCAACTTTAATGTACTGCTTTAAACACGGGTCTAGATTATTTGGTATAGGCTAGAACTGCCAGGCAGAAGGGTTAGCTGGTGGCAAATAACAGGAGCATTCATTATCTGATGCGGAAACAGACACAATTTATGGGACTATATCCTAGCAATGGGACTCTCTCTGTACCAAGTGCTCACACTTTGTTATGGGGCAAGAGTGAGAACAGGCTCATCCTCAGAGAATAAATACTTCTGGTCTTATCTGAATCAAGCTGAGCCTTCTTGCTAATTTCGAAGAGACTGCAAATAAATGTCATCTGCTTGACACTGCAGACATTAGGGGTTTTCAGCTTCCATGGGCACTTTGCATTTGGACGGAGCTTTTCCCTTGAGGGAAGTGCAAATTTTGGTTCTCAACTGAGTCATTGTAGACAATCCTTAATGAATCTCTGAACTTCCCCATCTGATTTTCTTAATTGTTTTTGTCCATAAAGAGTTATACAGTCATTAAATATAAAATTTAAATTTAAGGTTTTATTGTTATTTAAGAGAAAATATGAATTTGATAGGATTCATTTAGAAAGCATAGAAGTAATGAGAAACTGAGCGGGGATGAACAGCTGATCCCAGGAGTTTAAGGCTGCAGTTGAGCTATGATCATATAACTGCACTGCAGCCTAGGTAACAGAGTGAGGGTCCATCTCAAAAATAAATAAATAAATAAAAGAAGAAGTAAGAGGTTACTATAATTTCAATGGAACCCTTTGTTTTGTATGTTAAAAACACAGTTTAAGGGCTTTAGTGACTTCTTGGGATTTCTGACTTTTCTTGGTGTAAAACCTTTATTCCTGAAACATCTTCTCAATATTCAATCTACTTTTCAAGGATAAGGTATATCTCACATGTCCCAGGATTTAGCAGCTATTGGTTACCGTCTAATTCTAATTTTTACAGTTATTTTTATACTGATTCTATAGTCAACCAAGCTCATGCTAACTTCGTTGGTACAAATTAGTTACTGTTAACAGGTCCTCAGTTACTGGGAACTTCAAGAATGGTTCCTAAAATGACCACAAATCAGTCTGTCAGCTGAAGTCACCATGAGGCTTGAGCTTTCTTTTTTTGTGCCACTTTGACACTCTCCTGTTAATATTGATATTGTGAATCCTCACAACTGACTTTGCACAGGATTGGATCTACAGAACTCCAGATGGGCAGTTTCAGTTAATCCAAATATGTTAATCATTAGAGTACAAAATATTTCCTGTGTTCTATGAAAAGGCAGAATGACTTCAAACAGGCCCCAACAGCCATATGCAGTCATGTTTATTTCAGTTCTAAAACAAACAAATAAAAATCAAACTAAAAGAAAAAATTGTGAAAGGAGATGACTAAATAAAACATAGTAAAGTATATCTAAATTAAGACTAAACTACTTAAGGAACTAGATGTATGGGAAACTCGTTAAGATATTATGGTAAATATATAGACAATTCCACAATGATACTTTTCTATGAAAAATAATGGCAACTTCCCACCCTCATACAATGTTTGTATTAAATTAATACATTAATATTAAAATACAATATTTTTGTTTTAAGTACTTGGATAGGTTTTCAAATGTACAACAAAGAAAGCAAGAACAAATGCAAACCAAGTTCAGAAAAGTGGTTTCTTCTCAGGAATATGGAAGCTATTAGGACTGGGGATGCTGATCAAGAGGACCTTCATCTATTTTTCTTTCCCCGGCACAAATTTATTTATGCAATTCTTATATGAATCAATTAACTTGGCTATTCAAGTATCTTAATGAATTATGAGAATATAAGAAGAAATTTAGGATATTCATTCATTTGAGGGGGTTGGCAGTGTTCAGGAGATTAAAGACCCATTTCCATTTGATAAAAACAATAGTTTGCATTTGGTTGGTTATTTGTTTGGCACTTTTAGTGACCCAAAATGAGTATTTCACACTATGATGAAAACATCTGAAGTCACAGAAATTAATTAGACTTCAAAGACTTGAGCAAATATTTCAAATAAATATTCTCAATTTTTATTACAAAATATCAAACCCATCTTTTCCTTTAGTTAAAGACCACTTTAAGTTGTAATTTCTCTTACCTTCCTGAGACCTTTATTCATTAGACATTTTGTATTTCTCTGTATTTCGATCATACCTCTCTATAGGACAGTTGGGAATCTTCACTTTTTTTTTGTTTGTCAGAATGTTTTTTCTAGTTTTATTTTACTTTTAATTGACAAATAAAAAATATGATGTTTCTATACATGTGTACATTGTGGAAAGACCTAATTAGGCTAATTAATATCGTTATCACCTCAAATAAGTATCATTTGTTTGTGGAGAGAACGTTTAAAATCCACTCTTCTGGCTATGTTGAAATATGTAACACATTATTATTAACTATCGTCAAATTTAAGCCACAATGAGATATCACCTGTAAATATGGCTTTTATCAAACAAACAAAAGATAACAAATATTGGTGTGGTGAGGATGTGGAGAAAAGGAAACTTTTGTACACTGTTGGCGGGAATGTAAATTAGTACCACCATTTTGGAAACTAGTATGGAAGTTCCTCAAAAACTAAAATCAAAAATACTCTGATATAACGATCTCCCATTATCGGCATATAACCAAAGGAAATGAAATCAGCATGCTAAAGAGATCTCTATACTCCCGTGTTCATTGCAGCATTATTCACAATGTCCAAGGTAAGAAAATGGTCAATGTGTCCATTAACAGATAAATGAATTTTTTAAATCTATTGCATATATACATATACACAGTGGAATACTATTCAGTCTGTCCCTCAATTTTTAAACATAGTGAATTTCTTTCCATTTAAAATAAATGACGCAACTAACAAGCAAAATATACTTTTGTGATTCCACTAGTATCTATTATTTTCCTTTGCTTCTTGGGCGCTTATTTCTTTACCTTCCATTTATCTCACTCCTCAGTTAATTATAATTAGTTTCTGACATTCATTATTTCTCAAAAGCTTCTCTCACTAAGGAAGAAAAAATTTAGATTTTAAGGTATAAAAAATTGCGCGTAGAGTCAGTTCACAGCTTTAGGGTCCAATCCCTAGAAAAAGAAAATGCATACACTCAAATATAATCATAAACAAAATTTGTAAAGGCCTACCTATGTATCTATCCTGATATTATTCCTGAATTAAATATATTAATTATCTCAATTTAATAATTATTACTGAAATTCAACTCCATGAGTCCAGAAACTACAACTGTCTTTTTCTTTATTGTGTCCATAACAAGAAGCAGTGTCTGGAAGCCAGTGAGTATTTAATAAATAAGTGTCAAATGAATAAATCAATGCCCTAGTTGTCATGAAATCAGATGAGTATTTTAATATTGTGTTAATAGCTAGGATTTTTTTGAAAATGGACCATGCAATGCACTTAGCTATTGATTTTATGTGTGTGATTCCCATGAATTCTCGAATCAATATCTGTCCGTTATTACCCTGGGTAGCATTAAAATCACTCAATTCAAATAGTTGCAAGGAAAAAGACAGTCATTCCAGTCCTTATATTCTTTTCCTCAAAACATGAAAAAGTATGTGATTCATAACCTTCAGCAACATTTCTCAATACCTTGATTTTCACAGTTCAAAGTTCTCTGAAACTTATTCACCCATTCTCATCCTAATTTCTCTCCCTTAAAACTACCCTCTATCTATTGTCTGTATTTCTTTTCATGTGTTTTTTTCCCCTCAGAACTTCATGATTTAAATTGGTTTAGTCTTTTCATCTATTTTTTTTTTTCTCATTCAGTCCTAATGATTATGGCTTTTTTTGTATCTGTCATATTACACTGCACAAAAATCTAGAATTTGTCTGATAGAGGCAAGGGTAAGTGGGAAGAGACAACATTCTGTTTCTGAATCCCAAATAACTATAGGCTTTCTTATTATCCTTCTATAATTTACCAGGAACAAAAGCTCCTAGATATAAAGCAACTTGCCCACAGGCTTGCCAATGGGCTGAATCAAGACGTCCATATCCCTTTGATTTCAGAAAGCATGTTCTTTAGCAGAATATTACACTGCCTCCTTAAAACTGTATTCATCCATCAACAATTATTAGGGCTATTTACTATGTACCAGGGAATTCGGTACATGGGACACAGAAATTGACAAAAAAAGAACTATATAAAAACTCTTGCCCTTGTGGATCTGATTTTGAAGGGCTAGAATATACAATAAAGAGTAAAATAACAGAAAACTAAAAGGTATGGAATTTATAAGGTGCTAAAAATAAGAAAAAATTTAACCTTCTAGTGAAAGGTTGTGGAAAGATTAAAATTTGAAATTTCTATCTGGTTGGTGCCATTCATATGAGAAAGTGATGTTTTAGCAGTGATTTGTAGCAACTGAGAAAATAAACCAGATCAAAAATTCCAGGAGGATTGTTCCTGGCAGATTACATAGCCAGTGCAAGGCACTAAGTGTTCCGGCCATTCAAGAAAGCAAAAAGGCTGCTGTGACTATAGTAAGCCAAGACAAGAGTAAGAGAGATATTTACTTTGTTTGTGAGTTTCTCTCTTAAGTCAATGGCTCATAATTTTATCAAGTCCTCCAAAGAGTCTTCAAATTCAAAGATTACATTTCACTGCCTTGGAAGAAAGAGTATTGTTAGGTGGTTGATGTAAGAACCAGTCATACACACACACACACACACACACACACACACACACACACACACACATCTCCATAAAGAGAAATTTATTATGAAGAATTGGTTCATGTGATTATGAAGCCCGAGAAGTCCCATCTGCTTTCCAGCACCTGGACATCTGGGAAAGTTGCAGTGTAATTTTGTCTGAGTCAGTATACTTGAGAACCAGGGGAACCAATGATGTAAATCCCAGTCTGAGGGTAAGAGAGAATGAGATGTATTGGCTCAAACAGTGAGGCAGAAAAAGAGGTAAATCTCTCTTTCCTCTGCCTTTTATTCTATTCAGGCCTTCAGTGAATTGGATAATGCCCACCCACATTGGGGAGGGCAGTCTACTGCATCCACTGATTCAAATGCTAATCTTCTGCAGACACCCACCTGGAGACATCCAGAAATAATGTTTAATCTGAGCACTTCATGGCCTAGTCAAGCTGACATAAAAAATTAAGCATCCTAGGTGGGATGCTTGTCTTATTCACATTACCTGTTATATTTGACTGTATTATTTACTCAAAATTTTAAATTCTTAAATCAGATAAACCATGTGTACTCCTAGATTGTCTCATAACTTTTGGAATTTGCCACCTATTTTCAACACAAACTCATATTTTCCACCTAAACGATTGGCAAGTGTACACTGAAAAACTTAATGTAAAGAAGAGTGAATGAATAAAATGTCTGGAATGTTTGTATTTAGAAACAAAATAGAAGATAATGTTAAGTGAACTAACACATCAGGGAATTGAACCATACATTGACTTTCATTGAATACATATCAATTTTGTTGAGACTGACATTTAAGAAAACCAGGCTTTCCATAATTTCGAAGTTCTGTCCCTGTCAAGAGTTAACTCCCCAAAGTGGCATCCTCCCTGAGTTAAGTTTTCAATTTCTTCCTTGACTTTTATAAAATATTTGTAAGAAATATCTACCTGAACGTTGCACTTTTCCTTGGAAAATGGTATTTAAATATATTCTTTATTAAGTTATCCATTCCTTCTTACATGGTCTGTTTGACATTTTTTTTCTAGAACTCACTGGAAGGAAATCATTTGTTTTAGATGAATTTTGACAGTTTTGTTGCTATTGTTGTTTTGTTACTGAGAACTACCTAAGCCTAACCCCTTTCCTCCTTCCCTATCCATGGAGTTCAAAGTTATATTAAAAATTTATTGAAAATCTGTAATATAAAAGATAGTATGAAAGGTACAAAGATTGATTAAACACTGATCAAGAAACATCCAGAGGGATATTAGACTTTTGTGTAAACAACAGTGGCACAAGAAATAACCTGCTAATGATTTTAGTAAGGTTCAGGAACGAGATGACTTTCAATAGTGGAAAACTATAGTAATTAACGTGTTTTTTTTTTTTTTTTTTTGAGACAGAGTGTTGCTCTGTCGCCCAGGCTGGAGTGCAGTGGCGTGATCTCTGCCCACTGCAACCTCTGCTTCCTGGGTTCAAGTGGTTCTCCTGCCTCAGCCTCCTGAGTAGGTGGGACTACAGGTATGCACCACCACACCCAGCTAATTTTTTGTGTGTGTGTGCATTTTTAGTTGATACCGGGTTTCACCATGTTGCCCAGGGTGATCTCTATCTCCTGACCTCATAATCTGCCCGCCTTTGCCACCAAAAGTGCTTGGCTTACAGGAGTGAGCCACCTCGAGCAATTAACTCTTAAAAGCATTTATCTGTCATCATTTAAAAAGGCCTTAAAAGCATGTCTTAAAAATGTGTTTTTCCTCAATTAATTTTATTCTTCATGACAAAATTAAGATGTGTTCTTTCTAGAGACAGTCAAGGAATATATCATTACTCATAACAATTATAAACACTTAACATACTCAACATCACACATGCTGATAACCCCCTACATAATTTCAAAATTGTCTTTAAATTAGATGCAAACAATATATTTTTTTTTTTTTGCTATCAAAGAATGATACAATTTTGAAAAGATTAAAGGAGATTGTAAGATTTACTGGAAAGAGCAAAATAATAATCTGTCCTGTATTATATAATTGTTCACCTTTCTGAAGTCAGAAATGAACCAGATAAATTATGAGGCCAATTGTTGTCATACCTCTCTTTTTTTATGCTATTGATTTTCCTTATTAGAGTGAGAGAAGCATTACCTACACCTGATTCTGTATGCATATTGTCAGGTCAAAGTGTCGTGTAGAGGTATATGGGTGTCTCTCTGTGGCTTTGTGTGTTTCTCTGTGGCTTTGTGTGTTTCTGTTGGTCTGATGTCTACCATGTCTGTACAGGAGTAACATTTACAATGACTGGAATCTATAAGTTTATTCAAAATGTATTGGCATAAAAGTGATAATTGTGAAATAAGTAAAATCAGCAACAAGACAAAGATAATAGGAACATTTTTTTGAAAATAAGAGATTGGGTAATAATTAAATACTTGGCATCTCATGAAGATTATTATTATTATTAAACTATGCATTAAAAATGCATACTACCTCTAAATATATATACATTTTTAAATTCATTTTAAATATATTTTAAAATATATTTTTAAGAGTTATTTTAAGTAATTATTTTTAAATAATATTAAATGCATACTACCTCTAAATATATTTTTTAAAGAATTATTAAAAAGAATTTTTTAAATAATTCTTTTAAAAATATATTTAGAGGTAGTATGCATTTAAAATTAAATTATTAAAATTATTAAAAAGAATTGTTTTTAATAATTGTTTTAAAAATATATTTAGATGTAGTATGTATTTTTTACCAAAGTAACCTTTGTTAAATATTTCATTTAATTTCAATATCATTTCATAAAGTATAGTTTTCTAAGCACCATTTTATTTACATGAAACTGTCTCTCTATCACAGATCACAGTGAAAGAAATGAAAGTATTTTACCCCAAAATAAACTTCCTTGATATATTTTGAGATGGCTGTTCAGAGGGCCAGCCGACAGGAATGTGTTTTGTGTGAGAGATTTACATCTGTAGAGAATCTGCATTGAGGTAGCCAACCTTTCTCTGAGGCCCTCCCTTCTCAGGATCTAGGAAAAATTAACTGAGAATCTGGTAGCTTAAAAGTCTGAAAGAAACATCCACCATCTATTTCCAGGCAGCTGCTGCCTGGAAAGTTTAAGCTATACAACAAGATCACCTTTGCCAGTCAAGCCTGCCTGTTCTTCTCTCCCCTAACCTGTCTTGCCACTATAACCTGATTTACCACCATAACCTGTTTTTTGGCCAATATTCTTTCTGTAATCTTGAGATGGTATACAGGCTTCTGCACCCCATTAGAGATTTGGGAGTAATCACTCTGTGATTTTCCCATGTGAACACTAGTAAATTTGTATGCTTTTTCTCTTATTAATCTGCCTTTTGTCCCTTGATTTTTCAACAAACCTCCTGAGGGTGAAGGAGAAGTTTTTCCTTCCCTACAACAGCTGGATGTTTATGAAATCATAATTACGAGTCAAAGCCGAACTTAGCTGACCTTCATCGTTGTGGCATCCTCTTTATTTCAGGATAAGCTAATCCAAACCTCACGGACCAAACTGTTTCTATGATTATGTTTGACAGAAAAAAAGGAGGCAGTGTTGCTAGCTATTTCTAAGTTGGCTAGTGTAGCTAGAGGCTTTTCTTAGCCCACATTTTCCGTTTGCCAACACTGTGATCAGCTTCCCTTTGTATGATATGGAAAGCTTGTTAGAATGTCATGATTTCATAAATGTGATCACTACTGTTAACAGAGGCTTAGCTAGTTAATTCATCTCATTTCACAGTTTGGGATGGGGCAGGGTGGCCGTGTTTAGAAGTCCTTTAAAGTAAGGGTTCCATGGCAGTCTTTTTGTTCACACAATAAGCTCTCCATGATGAAAGAGGATCTTACATAAAATACATTTATGATCTAAAGAGAACATCCTCATTACATTTTTAGATCTCCATTTCAAAGATATCATGCCTACTTTACTCTCATGAAGTAAGACCTCTCTAAAGTGCATCACAAATGGGCTGTCATGCGCTGGGTCATAAACTGTATATTGGTTGATTAGAGCAAAATAAAAGGCAACATCAGGATTCACTCCCCTGGAAGTTGGCATTCTCACCACCAACTTTTACCCTTACCTGTCTGTGGTCCCTCTCTCAGCACCCCACCTCATTTATTTTAGATCTATCTGTTATAAAACACCCCTGTAGGTGGCTTTATTCTCATGGTAAGGCTTGTGAATTTGATTTTTTTGTTTCACAAAAGGCTAACAAATTCTGCTTTCACTCAGTCTTTGAACAGTGTTAACCAGCTAAACAAGAATAATAAAAAGCCCATAGCTCCCTGGCTTTGCATACATTTTACCTGCAAATAGAAGATTATTTCAAAGAATTTGAGCCTGCTGATTTTGATGAGAACTCAATTAATTTATTTCCCATATTGTTATCATCAGCTGCAGCTTAATATTCAAAGGGTGAGGAGATGTAGGATAAAGACAAATGAGGCTGAACAACAAAATTTCTTTGCAAAGTAAATATTATGGAAAATATCATTTCTCAGACATTCGTTGACTTTCTCCTGAACTCAGTAGCATCAGACACATCCTTTCACAAACTGCAGCAGTGCCTGTCTCCTCGGAGTCAAGCCATCTTTAAAGAAAAAGACAGATGAAAGTAAAAGTTAAGTCACTAGGCAAAAAAAGGATTTAAGAAAGAGAGACTTGCGGGTGTGGTTTAAATAAAGAACAGTGTGAACCTATTAACAGCAAAGATATTATTGAGAAAAAATAACCAAAATTGAAACATGGAAACATGAAAGTTAAATATTAATGAAAAAACAACTAAGAAATTAAACAAAATGTTGAAAAACATTGTTATAGCATGACACCTATATGAAAATATCAATTGTGGAAAACATCTAGAAGTTATATATTAAAAATAAGGCAAGTTAGGAGTAATATTTCACCAACATTCAAAATATAGATTAAAAGGCATAAGTTTAAATTTCTCTTTTCTGAAATTATATTTTTTCATAAATTATGGCAAGTTTGAGGCAAATGTATGTGTGTTGCACATTTTTCCAGATTACTTATAAGTGGTGAGGAGAGGAGTGGGGTGGGAGCAGGTGCTTGGCAATATTTTGGGAAAGTAGTTAATTTTGAAGCAGCTGCTGACAATTTTCCCACAGTATTATTCATCATTTAAAAAAATGATTATAATTACCCTGATATGTCATATCATATGTGACTGACAAAAAGAAATGGTGGTGGAGATAGAGAAAATGTTCATATCCCAGGAGTAGATGCTCATTACTCCATAAACTCCTGAACAGCAGGCTTTCATGGGATGTTGCCTCAACCAATGAAGCTCAGGTGAGTAATAAAATCAAGCAGAAGGCCTGCAAGTGCCAGTAGCCACCTGATCAGAGCTCATTTAGGTGATTGTCATCACTTTGTAGCAACCATGCAGTTAATACCCAGTGTATTTGACACCTGCTATGTTAAATTAGTACTTGCAGAATTAACACCTGCTGTCAGCTACCCAGCATGAATGTTGCTTCCTTCAGAATAAAGGACAAATACATTATTTCCCTAGAAATTTGTGTAAATTATTTTTGTGGATGGAGAATTACTTGAAAAGAATTGGTTACTGGTAATCAAGATTCTTCATTTTTTATAGTGTTAGCATTGTGTGTAACCCATAGTCTTTTTCTGACTGTCAGTATAGAAGTCTCAAAATCGAGCTTAATATCATCCCAGGCATCAAACAAGACACGAGGTAAAAGTGTTTTCTAAAGTATGAAAACCTATGCAGGTGTGAAGTGGTATGTTAATTGCCCATTAATAATAATCATAAAAAAATTGTCATTTTAAATTCTCATTATTTATGAAGGAGAAAATCTTTTCTTTTTCACATTTGCTTGCAATAGGTCACAGCACGGTTTTTACTCATGAAAAACTATATATATTTCTATTATTACTATATATAATATTTTGGTGTCTTCCTTTTAAAAACATTCATCTATCATAATATTATATGTTACATAGTATCATATATAATGTGTGTATATATATATATATATATATGCATATACAATGAGCAAATTACTTAATTCTTTAACATCTATCCCCTTATACATAAAACAATGATTGTATTATTATGGCATAGTAATAAATGTTTCCATTCATTATTACATTATTGTGTTATTCTTAGTATAATGTCTGATATTGTAGGATAACCCTTTCCCTGACAAAAAAACAAACAAAATGAACAATATAAACCAAAAACAAGCCCAAAACATCATTATACCACAAACATTTCCATATTAAATGTTGTGGAAAACATTACTGAGATAAAGTTTCTGACTTCAAGGTGCTTAAAATAACATTGGGAACGTGGTTTTTTCATTCTCTGTAATTCAAAGACAATTAAATTAATACTCTCAAGAACCCAAATGATAAAGTAGACTTTGGGGAAAGTTTTATTTTGAAGAACAACTAGGATTAGGTATTAAGAACTTGAAACTGAATCAAGGAAGTTGCATTACCTCTAGCAGGTAACTTAATTTATCTTTGCCTATAAAATGGGGGAGGTGACAGTACCTATGACATAAGGTTAATATAAAATTGTTTAGAGATTTGCACATGGTAAATATCCTAAGGGTGTCTCTTATATAATGAAAAAATGGTGAATCTTTATTCATTAATAAGTCTTTATTAATCATTTTAATCTGTGTTGGGCATTTGTGAAATTATCATTTCAATCCACATACTTAATGGGGAAAGCTATTCCATGTAGAGAAAGCACTGTGAACGTAAGTCTCCCTGGGAAGTGCTGACCATCTGTAGATTTGTGATGAATCATAATGGGAAATAAAGCTGGAAGGCAGAGTGGGGCTTTGCCCATGAAGCACCAGGAAACCATAATCAGAAGGCTGCTTTATATTTACAGGTGAAGACAATCATTGAAGGTGTTGTAGCAAAATGCCTCTTATTTTCAGAGAGGTTAAAAACAAGGAAAAGGTGGTGTGAAAACTCAAGGAGTTTGAAGAAGAGGGTGTTATAATAAAAAGGGTCAGAGAAACTAGGCCAGTCATAATATTTGTCCCTGGCCTCCTGTCTCCTAAATCCTCCTTAGTAATTATCATTGATTGAAACAATTACAGATAAACCACGCAGTCCCTAGAACCCCTAATTCAAATTCATTTGTCTTTTCTTGTCTAAGACTTAGGCCATGGACATTAACAAACACTTCTAGAGTGTTGGCTATGTGGAAAATTCTTTATCAGAAACTTACTGGTACTATAGTGTAAAGGTTGCAAGGATTATGCAAAACTTGAAGAAACAACAATTGTGGAGACTAAATTGCCTAAAAGACACCACTTTAGGTAGCCGGTTGTAGTCTTCTTAATTCGATCTGCTAAACCCCAATTTAAAAAACTTATCTGCAAGGATGGAGTGAAACAAGCTTTTGGAATTGAATAAAAGAGAATAATTGTAAGGCTGATAGCAATATTACTTTTTACTCTAGGCATCAGAAACAGAATTCAAGAGCAGACTAGGCAACTTTTTTCACTAAAACCTGACTGAGAAAAAGAAAAAATTGGAAATAATAATTAACTGAGCTAATGTTAGTAGGTGTGTTCATGTTTTTAGAAAATGATATAAATTCACACCCAAGTTTACCTCGACAGCCTCTTGAGAAAAAATGCATTGTATGAGTCGAAGGAGCAGTATTCTGAGTATAGAAAAATAGTGGTTTTCAAATTCATCCTTTCCTCTGCCTCCCAGATGTAGGTTTTGATTTCATGGAAAGATAAAACACACATTATTTTAAAAATGCAAAAGTGATTTTTCTAAACTCTGAAGTATATTAGGGCATAGTTGGTATTGTATTTCAAAACTTCAGTAATAAACCACAGAACAGCTTGATTTTCCTGAGATGGCATTTCAGAACTGTGATACCAGAGAAAAATTAGGAGCCTCAAAGTGGCCTTGTGGAGCACTAGAAATTTATAAGCACAGAATATGGGAAGCATATCCTATGGAGTCCAAAATAATTGGAGTATTTTAAAGAGGTCTAAAGTGCTAATTTTTCAGCAAATAAAAAGACTAAGTCAGTAAACATGAACATAAAATTCCAGTATGACCACTCTGCCTGCTAAACCCTACAGTGACTTTCAATTTGATTTGGAATAAATTCAATATTCGTACAATGGCCTACAAGGCCCTTTGTCAACTGGGCCTCTCATCAACTTTCTGTTCTTATCTCCTCCTCTCAGGGCCAGCCTCATTGGCATGTGACTAGTGCAGCCACATAGGGTATGTGTTTGGCCCAATGTTCTGCTTCCTTCTTAAAATTCTTAATTGTTCCCTTCAACATATGATTTGTAAATGAAATCCAATGGATATTCACAGGAGAGTACACTGTTCCTTTCCATCTCATTCTCATAGAGTATTTGCAATGACCCAGAAACACAGAACCCTTGTGGTTGCATAGTGCATGTATCTTCAGCAAGATTCAAGTGGAGAACAAGAAAAGTATATTGTGTCTATGACTGAGTAATCAGCAGTGTGCTGACAACCCTCAGAAGCTATTCAAACTTGCTTTGAAAAAAGAATCAAGACAGTGGTTCTAAGAAACCCAGATAATCAAGGAACCCTGTCATAACTTTATTCCTCATGGTAACACTCATAATTCCTTTTCTTTTCAGTCCTCTGTAAGCTGTGAGGGTTGGGAGAATGTGCATGTATCAGGTTGTAGAACAAAACCAGTGGAATTTGTTTTTACACCGCTGCCACTGGTAATAACAAAATGCACATGCATGTATTAGTAACAAAATGCAAACTGTGTAATTTCAATGTTTCTGCATGTGAGTTACATGCTCTTATATTTGCATTTAAAAGTGCCAGTGTACAACGTATAAACATTAAAATTAATGTCAATAATTTAGAGGTTTAATTTTCCTTTATTTAGAACAATAAAAAGTAAATTTAAAACAAAACACCATGGCAAGTCAAAAGATAGGCCATTAAAGAAAAGAGAAGGCTTCCTACTGCAATACCTTAATAGCATTTGTCCCTTCCTTTTGAACAAGGGGCCCCACATTTTCATTTCTCACAGCGCGCTGCAATTTATGCAGTCAGCCCTGCCTATTCCTTTCCAACTACCTCACTCCTATCCAGATGCACTTGCTCCCTTGTTTCTTCCTGAATGTGCCAAAGTTTCTCGCATTTCAAGGCCTTTACTATTGCCCTTGCCTCTCGCTGGCATTCTCTTTTCCAGATGTCCCTATGGTAGGCTTTTTCACTTCCCTCACATTATTTTGCCAATAATACCTTTTCACTAAAGTTTTTCCTATCCACTTAACTAAAGGTGTAATCTCTGTTAATAAGAGTATTTGGGATTCTTCTTTTTTTTCCCTCAGAAATTTAACGGTACTTCACTTTCTAATTTACTACATATTTTACTTACTTGATTTGCTTGTTTTCTGTCTGCTCCATAAATATAAGAGAGAAGGAATGAATTACTCTGCAGAAACAAAAGTCTAGAGAGACACACAGGGTAAATTATTCATGAATTTTTCCTAAAGAAAATATCATTTTAACCAAATGACAAATTTTAGGGCTCTTGTGTTTTGAGTTAATATTCAAAGTAAGATTGAACGTGGTGGTCAAATGAGATCTGTGTCTTTGGATAAAATTTGAATTATTTGGCAAGACAATGGATTCACATTTCAATTGTATAATGAAATTTAATTAAAACAAATAAAAGTTAATATTATAGTTTATTTAATTTTAAATTCTAAACTCATACAAAGTGTTTGGTATAACTTTTTAGTGTTTACTTGAAATTAGTAATCAGTAAGCATTCTAAGCAGTGAATGGCAGGTGTTCATTCTAATTTAACAAAGCAGGTGTCAAATATTGTTTACTGGGGCTAACTGCTACTCCTTCTGGAAAGTGCTTTACTTTGGGGTTTCTCCTAATTAAAAATATCTAGCCATCACCTGTCAACTTTGTCTCTGTGGGACAGTGAAATCTTTAGGGAACATGACTTAAGCAATCTTTTCAGATAAAGAAAGGGGAAAATGCCATTAATTATTTAGAAAGAATTCTTTCTCTATTGTCAAAATTATAGCAGCATAATATAATTCACTTTCTCTGGATAAATATTATACAGACTCTGAGACTGGTACAATCTGATAAATAAATTAAATCCCAAAGATGATGTATAAAAAAGTCAAAATATGAAATGTTAGATTATAAATTTCACATATCTTGCATTATTCTGCTTCCTATAAAATTTCAAATACCAACACATAACTACTATGTTCTGAGAATACCCCATAGAAACAGAGAGGTCAAATGTGTAACTTAATAATAATTTGTGCTCTCTAGTAATAGAGATTTTACTACTGCTCAAATTACAAAATAATACCGGTTTCCAGGTTACTGACTCATGTGGATCATTGCTTGTACTCATTGCATTGTGACTACCATGTTTTAAAAACTATGTATACTGTGTTTTGTGTTGCAAGAAAAGAGTATGGAACTTCATCTTCATAAAATAAAACTTGTTCATTTTCATACAGAATGGTGTCACAAGTTAATGAGGTTTTAGTACCTGAAGAATGTTATAAAAATAGCATTTATTTAATAAGAATAAAGTT
Organism: Sapajus apella; assembly: GCF_009761245.1. Classification (NCBI taxonomy): domain Eukaryota; kingdom Metazoa; phylum Chordata; class Mammalia; order Primates; family Cebidae; genus Sapajus; species Sapajus apella. Next base: position 34,647,986 of record NW_022436941.1, read on the forward strand.
CTTATTTTTATCTAGTCAAGTCTTTGAATTGTATCTAAAATGCACAACTGTATCGTGATGTACTTGTTAAATGTATAAACCTCAATTGTTGAGTTCCACCAATGTCAAGGAATACATACTATGTTGAACTATATAAAGTTAGCTAGATAAACACAATCTGCTTAATGTTTAACCTAATACATGTACATATCTGCTAGGATAAACTTAATATTAATTTTTCACTTAAGTTTGGTTCTTTATATGCTGTGGTGGTGGGAGTGATAGGGACCTGTAATAATGTGCATAAGGAAAATGAACTTAATGAATGTGTTCTATACCAATTTGGATAAAATTAATGGAAAGATTTTGTTTCAAATTGCCATGACAATCTATTTAGCCACCTCACCCTGTATTCTTCCATGGTCTCATAAATGGAATAGTTAGGTTTTCTTGTAAGACTATAGTAGCAGAGCTTTCTCTCCCTGTCTCTCTATCTCTCTCTCTCTCTCTCTCTCTCTCTGTCTATGTTTCTCTCTCTGTCTCTATCACACACACACACACACACAAGTTGTCATTATGTTAATACTAGGCTATTGGAAAATGTAAATTATGTATCCTCAACAACAGGCAGGCATAGAATCTCTATATAGGAGATCTCTTGAGGTATTTGAATTGGCATCTGAATTTATTCAAACACTGTTTATTTTATTTATTTGTTATTATTATTTTTTTTTTGATACAGGGTCTCACTCTGTCACCCAGGCTGGAGTACAGTGTCACAATTGCCCCATTGCAGCTGTAACCTCCAGGGTTCAAGCAATCCTCCTGCCTCAGCCTCCCCAGTAGCTGGGGCTACAGGCATGCATCACCACATCCAACTAAATTTTTAATTTTATTTTTTGTGGAGACAGAGTTTTGCCCTATTGCCCAGGCTGGTCTCAAACTGCTGGGCTCAAGTGATTTTCCTGCCTCAGCCTCCCAGAGTAGTGAGATTACATGTGGGAGCTACTGCACCAGTCCCAAACACTTTTAAGAAATGATTTCTTTAGAAATGCATTTTTTTTTTCAAATTCTACTAACTCTAACAGGAAATTTAAGAATGAAATAAGCACCAGCCAGGTGTGGTGACTCACACCTGTAATCCCAGCACTTTGGGAGGCCAAGGTGTGTGGATCACGAGGTCAAGAGATGAGATCATTCTGTCCAACATACTGATACCCTGTCTCTACTAAAAATACAAAAATTAGCTGGGCGTGGTGGTGCACACCTGTATTCCCAGCTACTAGGGAGGCTGAGGCAGGAGAATCACTTGAGCCTGGGAGGCAGAGGTTGCAGTGAGCCGAGATTGTGTCACCGCACTCCAACCTAATGAGAGTGAGACTCTGTCTCAAAAAAAAAAGCACCAAAAATAGTAATCAATTTGGTCCTATAAACAAACTAAATATAATCTGAAAATGTAAATTGCAGTGCATCAGAGTGAGTTAGTATTTCAGTTGGATATTTCTGTATTATTATTTTCTGTTATCTGAACTTTTCATGTTTCTGAATAAAAACTTGACATATAGTATTGACAATATTATTTTCATGTTATAGAAGTTAGTTTTTGCAGTGCCCTCTCTGCTGTACTGGAAGCAATGTTTTTGATTTCAAGTTGACTGTCACACTCATACACAATAGGCTTCATTCACCCAGCTCAACTTTATTTTGAGTTAGGTAGTGTACATGTGGGGAAACAATAGAGAATATAGATCAACAGCATAGTAAATACCTTGTGACTTCAAGGCACAGCTTCTGGTGTCCCTGTCATTCTGACCTTGGCATATGTCACAAAGAGATGAGGCTGACCAGGTGTACATAGGCTTATATCAACCTGGGCTTCTTTCAGTATCACCTCTAGTTGGTCATGCAGCCTCTGTGGTGGGTATGCTAGCTCCTATGTTCTATATATCTACGCCTTTTTCATATAGGTCTCTCATTAAACTATGCATGATAACAGTTAAATATAGGTGTTTGGTCCTTTACATAATCTTTAGGAGCATTGTCATTCATGTTGGATCTGGAGAATCTCTAACAATCCTAAGAGTTAATATTACAAGAAAAATTGGCAATAGGTTACATCCACAGATATCCCTAAAACTACAGAAAAGACCACAGAATTTGCTGTGAACCCTTTGCATGTAGGTAGGTAGTGTGAGAAATACAACTATAATATCCAGTACATTTGAAAGAATTAAAATAGCTTGGCAATTTCTTTGAATTTCATGAGGTTTTTTTGAGGATATATGTATTTTATTATGTATATATTATTTTTCATAGGTTATTGGGGGTCCTGGTGGTGTTTGGTTATGAGTAAATTCTCTAGTGGTGATTTGTGAGATTTTGGTGCACTCATTACCAAAACAGTATACACTGCACCCTATTTGTAGTCTTTTATCCCTCACTGTACTCCTCCCCTTTCCACCAAGTCCCCAAAGTCCATTGTATCATAGTTATGCCTTTGTGTCTTCATGTTGTAGCTCCTACATAGCAGTAAGAACATACAATGATTGGTTTTCCATCCCTGAGTTACTTCACTTAGAATAATAGTCCCAATTTCATCCAGGTGGCTGCAAAGGCTGTTAATTCATTCCTTTTTATGACTGAGCAGTATTCCATCAAAATCTATCCATTTTGATGGAACATCTATCTATCTATCTATCTATCTATCTATCAATCACAGTTTTTTATCCACTCATTTATTGATGGATATTTGAGTTGGTTCTATGATTTTGTAATTGTGAATTGTGCTGCTATAAACATGCATGTGCAAATACAAATATCTTTTTCTTATTATGACTTTTTTCCTTTGGGTAGATACTCAGTAGTGGGATTGCTGCATCAAATGGGAGAACTAATTTTAGTGCTTCAAGGAATCTCCACACTGTTTTCCATAGTGGTTGTACTAGTTTACACTCCCACCAGCAGTGTAGAAGTGTTCCCTATCACTATGTACACACCAAAATCTACTTTAAAATATTTTTTTTTATTATGGCCATTTTTGCAGGTGTAAGGTGGTATTGCATTGTGGTTTTGATTTGCATTTCCCTGATCATTAGTGATGTTGAGCTTTTTTAAAAATATGTTTGTCGGCCATTTGTGTATCTTCTTTTGAGGATTGTCTATTCATGTCCTTAGCCCACTTTTTGATGACGTTGTTTGTTTTCTTCTTGCTGATTTGAGCTAATTGTAGATTCTCCGTATTAGTCCTTTGTCAGATATATAGAGTATGAGATTTTTTTTCCATTCTGTGGGCTGTCTGTTTACACTGCTGACTGTCCTGTAAATTTGAAAGAATTAAAATAGCTGTGCAAAAGCTCTTTAGTTTAATTAAGTCCCAGCTATTTGTCTTTGCTTTTATTGCATTTGCTTTTGGGTTCTTGGTCATGAAATCCTTGCCTAAGACAATGTCTAGGAGAGTTTTTTCAATGTTATCTTCTAGAATTTTTAATAGTTTCAGGTCTTAGATTTAAGTCCTTGATTCATCTTGAGTTGATTTTCGTATAACGTGAGACATGAGGATTCAGTTTCATTCTTCTACATGTGGCTAGCCAATTATCCCAGCACCATTTGCTGAAAACAGTGTCCTTTCCCACTTTATGGTTTTTGTTTGCTTTGTTGAAAATCAGTTGGCTGTACATATTTGGGTTTATTTCTGTGTTCTCTATTCTGTTCCCTTGGTCTATGTACCTATTTTTATACCAGTACCATGCTCTTTTGGTGACTATAGCCTTATTGCATAGTTTGAAATCAGATAATGTGATACCTCCAGGTCTGTTGTTTTTGTTTTGTCTTGCTTTGGCTATGTTGGCTCTTTTTTGGTTCCATATAAATTTTAGAATTGTTTTTTCAAATTCTGTGAAGAATTTTGATGAGATTTTAATGGAAATTGCATTGATTTTGTAAATTGCTTTTGGCAGTATGGTCATTTTATTAATATTGATTCTATATAATCATGAGCATGGGGCATGTTTCCATTTGTTTGTATTGTCTATGATATCTTTCAGCTATGTTTTGTAGTTTTGCTCATAGAAATCTTCCACCTCTTTGGTTAGGTATATTCGTAAGCATAAGTAGTTTTAAAACATTAGAGTTTGAGGAAGCAAAGCTTTCGTTTGTTTTCTCAAAAACTAAAGTGTTAAAATTGAAATTCTGAAAAATGTTATCAACTTTATTATCATGCAACTGTACAATATAAGGAAAATGGATTCTTTATTGTATAAAATAAATCAATTTTTGAAAACTATATGGTAACATAGTGTCAACTTGAATATTATGGGCCTTTCTAAAATTCATTTAAATGTATACATAAGGAAATTATAAAAAAGAAAGATATAAGTAATACTGTGCATATATTCTCTTCTCATATATTTGCAGATAACTTGGTCTACTGTATTAGTTTCAAAATGTACTTTCTTATGAAACTATTTTGGTAACTTTATTTGATATACTTTCACTGGCTCATATTGACTTTTTACGTTAGGGCTATTACTATTATCACTTCTAAGAGCAGGACCACTTTTTTTTTTTTTAAGTGCAAAATTTCAACGTTGTTTATTAGATGGCATTAAACGTGTTATTTATCTAATGTTTTTTCAAACTTCATAATGTTTTATTATCCAAAAAGAAACATTTTAATTTGAGTAATATTAGCTTGATAGGAAAGATCTTGTTTTTCTCATTTAAATTTAATTTTTAACATGTTGTTTAGAAAAATAAATGTTGTTTTAAACAAGTTTAATAGATTCAGGAACACTCTGAGATTTCTAGATCTATTTTGATATATTGATAGAGAACATGGCCATCCTAGAAGTCTATCAATGACATTCATTGATAAAAAATTCAAGTCCGAAAAGAAAAATTCATATTCAAAATTCAGGCAAGTAATAAATCAATTTTTTCATAATTGAATGAAGAACATAAGGCATTTACCCTATTTTCAAACACGAAAGTTTCCATTGCTATTAATAACTTTCTTCTTGCATTGAACCAAAAACTGGAAATAATAGACATCATTGTTCAATGACTTTCATTCAGGCTGAGAAATCAACAATAACATTGCATTAACTGGTCAACTGACAAGACCATTTTTTAAGAAGTATCAATCAAAAGAGAACCCAACTATAGATGTACATTTAAAAGGAACATAAAATTTTGGGTTTTAGCAGACACACATTTAATTTAGTCCACTATTAATTATACTCTTTATAATCACAAAGAGTATACTATACATATAAGTGCCATTATCAGATATATAGTTCATAAAATTGATCAGAATACATTACCACCAGGTAAAGAAATATCCCAGACTTTTGAATCTATAAAGCAACAACTATGGAATCACATATAATTGGTCCTCAGTAAACAGTAAATCACAGATTTTGTAACTTTTAAAAGAGCTATTTTCCAGAAAATCTGAGATTATTTTTTATTCTATTGTTTGTAGCATTACCTGACAGTGAAGTTTCTATACATTATAAATTTGAATGTTTTAAAGGACAAAAATAAGAGCACTAGTGAATTGTACATAATCCAAATGCAATTATGATAGCTGATTGAACAGAATCCTAATTGTTAAAACCACAATCTAACAATAGTCATAATAGCAAAAGGCTGCATTTACCTTTCAAAAAGTTATGTAATTTTAACAAATTCAGAATGAATTTAATAAATGATTCTAGGAAGTTCTGTATTATCTGTTAAGCACATTAATCAATAGTCATCTACTATTCTTTCTAGTGAAATCACAAAGCGTTTATACATTGTGAAAGTATTGCAATATTTAGTTTATAAAAATATAATTTTATCTGATTTTATCTTCTTCCCACAGTAATGGTTTCAGGTTATTTTAGTGATTTAAATATTAGAACTACTCACTTGAATCAGTTGGCTACAATAAGATTGAGTACTTAGTGTTTGATCTTAAACAGCCAATCCATTTTATTATAAAGACCCGGCCTTCGGTTCCCCTTTTGGCTATTAAAATTTAACTTGTCTTGTAATTTAGGCAATGAAGGATCTGTTTAATCAGTTGTAATAATTTTAAGTGACTGTGTTTGACAAGCAGTCCTTTTCTGCTTTCAATTAGTCCCTGACGTAGACAGCCAGATCTGATAATTCAAAAGTGTGATTTTTTTTTTAACCTGAATTATCTGGTTTGGTTTATCACCTTGGCCAAGTTATTTGAAAAGTTGCCAGATATCCACTTCATGCTGTGCTGTGCAGACAGAGCAATAACATGTTTAATACACCAAATGCTTGGATGGATAAATATGATGAAAAAGAGATGCTTTAATGCCATATTTATGTTCTTCAGCTCTTCAAACAAAACATGGCCTTACAAATCTGGTATCTCATTTTGGTTATCATTGTGATTATTGCCATTGCCAAAACCAAATTGATGGGTTGATCCAGGCAAACCACTTATTAATTTTATGAAAGAATAATATATGTCAATTAATACCTTAGAGATGTATACCTAACCATTTAGAATTAATTTGTTTAGCTGAACATATTTCCTTCTTTGCAGCTTCTAATTTGGATATTAGACATCTCTTTCAGATTATTCGTATGTTTCTAGAAACATTTCCTTTACAGTGTTGTTTTTATCATATATGTTTCAACCACCATTACAAATACTATTAACTGCTCAGTATATTTTTAAATGCATTTTATACAGTAATTGGTGTCTTGGCATTTTAAATGAGGCTTTCTAGATAACTTAGAGTTGCCTTTGCTTCTATTATTCATTTTATAAAGCTCCTTAGTACTCAATATAGTTTGATTGGCATTTGGATACTATACATTTACTCTGTTGATTTAAACGGCATATCATTAAAAATTATTGAAACATATGAAATCAAATTTGTTGATGATAGATTTCATGATTTTATAATGCTAATTTCTGTTTTTATGGAATTAACTTTCAATTAAAAGACTGCAGCTAAATTTTGTTATTTCTTTATTTTCTTAAATAAAATACAACTTTGCACTCTGTGAAGTTGGCTGAAAAATTGGATCTTACAAATGTTGCAGGTGTTCTTTTTCCATTTGATGAGATATATGGGAATTCTGGAAGGTAGTGGAGCCCAGAAAATCACAGAGTGAAATAATTGCCTTGACTGTTCAAGTGGTCCTTGACCTTGCTTGTACAATCCAGGCTGGTTCCCAGGTCAACAACAGTTTTCTTTTTCTTTGCCATAAAAGTGACTCACTAGGCCACTCTCAGCCTCAGATTTTTCGTCCAGAAGCTAGGCTACAGTCTAAATTTTTTTTAACCTACTGCAAGAGACACATATCAAGTTCTCAGAATAGTCCTCTTAAAGCCCTTTCCATTAGACTTCAAGTGAGATGGGGGTTCTCTGATTGAGATAGGGGAATAAAAGAAAGGTGAAACTCACAGCTGTTCAGTAGCTTCTGCTAATATAATTCTCCACAACTAAATGTCTTTGAATCAAATTCTTACTACACTTCTCTTCTTAACAGGAATAAAACACCTAACTGAATGTGACCTTATTTTGAAATTTTTTCATGCTGGATTGTCTTCACCTCACTTGGTATTTGCTAACTATCTTAGCTGAAGTTTCCATTTTAATATTCTGTGCTTCATTTTCTTCACACATAAAAGTAGGAATATATGTTTTAATCTTCCTTTATGGAAAACAACTTGTTATGGTTATTGTGATAAGCAAGTTAATCCATGCTTAGAACTATTGCTGGCACATAGAAAAGGCTTTTTTAAAAATTAGATTTTTTTCCCTCCAAAGTTATAAAATCTGCCTGTGATAGTACACGAATGGTCAAGTCTCTGGGAACAGTTTGGACATAGCATGAGTGAAAGCAGTTGCTCTGACTTATAAATCTGAAACTACTTATTTTCCATCTTCCCATTTGTGTTCACTACATATACTGGCCTTGTGTTTTGACACAAAATTTTGATCTTATGTTAACTTGTGCCTTAGGAAAAACAAACAAACAAACAAAAAAAACAGCAAAACAAAACCAAAAACACTCTTGATTCTTGTCTCTGATTTTCATATTGCAGAACAGAGAATCTAAACATTTGAGCTATTTTATCTGACAAACTTTTAATTAATTAGGAGCCACCTGTATTAATTCAGGTAATGAATTTTAGGTAATATAGCAGGCCTTGCTACTTGCCTGTGTGGTCTATTATAATATTGTTCAAAATAATTGTCACTTGCCTTTTGGGGACCTTATACTTCCCTGTGCCAATGGCATGAGGCTAGAGATGGCCAGAATCATTTGAGAAAAAGTGATGTGTCCCAGTCAAGTATAATGACACCATATTAGTAATATTTAGTGTATATATTTGGTTAACTTTTTACACCATATACGCATGTATATGTAAAGTTATATGGAGTGTATAATAAATTGTATTTTCTAAAACAGATTAGTAATTTCAAGATTCAAATAGAGAAATGAAACCAGTTTATAAAGCTACCTCTATACAAAGTGTGATGAAATTAAATTATCAGCATAGAAAATAAAATAGAGCAGGATAAAAACTATCCAACTAAAGAAAAAAATTACTTTGAAATAAATCTTTAATGAAAGAGGAGAGACAACTTCAAAAGTAAATAGTTCTTAAAGAAGAGCTAGGAAAGGAAAGAATTTTTATTTGCAAAAATGACATTGATTAATTTCATCAGTTTTATGGGCAAAAGAGGAAGTCACAATGGAAGGTTTTCTGAAAACCAGTTTCACTAAAAACAAAAATTAAAATGGCTAGAGGCTTTTTTTTCTGTTTTAATGGTACAAAAGAGAGGACAAATCAGAAAATAAACATGATTACTCTGACCTATTTGCTGAACAAAGAAGATAAGTGTATTGCCTACTTCTGATTAGGATGTAGAGAATTATGGGACTTTTGCTTTCAACTTAACACTAAGACCAAGACAGATATGCAAAACTAATCATAGCTACTGTGAAACTAATAGCTAAAAATCAATCAACAAATAAACAAAAAGTTCTGAGTAGTATTCAGAGAGTGATTATTATTTCCTGAGACAGATAAGACATATAACTCTTTTCAGCCCTGTAGGAAAAATGGAAGGAAGTGGCATCTATAATAGATGGGTCTCTGGAAAATATGGGTTGCCTAAGACTGTTGGGTAACTTTCATTTAGGTTGTCAAATCATCTATAGGATTATGAACACTTCAACAAAAACATCCTAAAGAAAACCCAACTACAGGCATAAATTCAAGAAAAATATAAGATATTACATATTAGGAAAATAGCAAAAATAAGAGTAGTTGAATAAGGAGAAATCAGCCAACCAATTTATGTTTTGGCTGGCTTGATGAAAAAATTCCCTGGTAACCCTGATCAAAGAGCAATTCTGCAGTTACCTGTCAGTTTTTTTCCTTGGACCATCCGTGAGTGAATGGAGATGGCAGGTGGTCTGCCAAAATAGAAGACAGGCAGGAGAACAGGAAAACATCACCTCTGAGGTATACAAGACCTTGCTTCTGTACAAAGCTGTGGAACACTGCCTGAGGACAGGTCAGAAGAGCTAAGAAATATTTTTTACAGTCAATTCAGGTTTTTGTTGGGAGGTTGAGAGGCAATGAACCTTGGGTCTCCTGTATTCCTGTGTGTCTTGTCGGCAGACACATGAATGGTTTTTTGTTCTTATTTCTTCAAGACTGTTTCATAACTTAAAACTATGGAAGGAAGAGATAACTGTCTACCTCTAAACAAGAGGGCCATTATTATGCTTCTCAGTGTAATAAAGACAAACTCTTTCTTTGGAGCAAAGTCATAAAGGTTTGGTTGATGTCCATTATAAAGATTTGGGTTTCCTAAACTCAGTGCTCCTCAGTTATGATGCATACCCACTGTTTGTGTAGCATCCAGCTAAGTTCACCTCTATCTCATTGTCATAGGTCTTGAGGGGAGAGGGGATACTGTAAGCATAAAGCTTATGTTACTTGCTGTCTAATGAGTAATAAAGTCTTTTGTCTCTAACCTAGAAATCTGCTGATGTCTTCCAGCATCCATAATATTATGGCAGGCTAATGTTCCAGCTTGCAAAAAGAAAAAAAAAATATCAAATCTTTCAGAATTCTGGAAATTTTCACCAAGTTGAAGGTATTAGCTAAAGGCTGGAGGTTAAAAAACAAAATCTGATATGAAAAGAGGTCTCACAGTGTGCAGAAAGACCAAGGCAGAACTGGAAAGGAAAACAAACTTCCCAATGACCCCAAAATATGGCAGGTAAACGAATCCACAAAGAGATCTGTCATTGCTCAGATTTCAACCACTGTTAGAAGGAAATGTCTGATCCCATGCTCAGAGTGTTTGAAACCACTTGTGAATGCAAACTAAAAGTGCAACAAAATTCAGACACAGCTGCATTAAATAATAGAGTCATTCCCCAAAACAACTTGCTCTCCACAATAAACGCCAAGCTCTTCTAACAAATAACTATTATTAATTGAGTCACGTGGCCAAGAGAATAAAGAGTCTATGTAAAGAAGACCCACAGATGACCTGAAGGTTGAAATTATCAGGAAGATATTTTAAAATAGCACAGAGAGGACACAGCAAAGGGAAGAAGGTAGGAAAAATATACCCAATAAGAAAGAAAAATGTTAAAACAAAATATATACTTTTATTAGCTTTAAACTATAAAATATGAAATTAATAGTTATTTTGATGGACTTAGCAGTAGAGTCACACATTAAAAGCAAATGCTGAGAGATTTTGTCACCACCAGACCTGTCTTACAACATCTCCTGAAAGAAGCACTAAACTAGAAAAGGAACAACCGGTACCAGCCACTGCAAAAACATTCCAAATTGTAAAGACCCTCAGCACTACGAAGCAACTGCACCAGCTAATGGGAAAAATAAGCAGCCAGCATCATAATAACAGGATCAAATTCACACATAACAATATTAACTTTAAATGTAAAAAGGCTAAATGCCCCAATTAAAAGACAGAGACTGGCAAAGTGGATAAAGAGTCAGAGACACACATAGGCTCAAAATGAAGGGATGGAAGAAGATTTACCAAGCAAATGGAAAGCAAAAGAAACAGAAAAAAAAAGTAGGGATTTCAAACCTAATCTCTGACAAAACAGACTTTAAATTAACAGAAATCAAAAAAAGACAAAGAAGGAGATTACATAACTGTAAAAAGATTCAATGCAACAAGAAGAGCTAACTATCCCAAATATATATGCACCCAACACAGGAGGATCCAGATTCATAAATTAAGTTATTAGAGACCTACAAAAAGACTTAGACTCCTCCCACACATTAATAGTAGGAGACTTTAACACCCTACTGTCAATATTAGATCAACGAGAAAGAAAATTAACAAGTCTATTTAGGACTTGAACTCTGCTCTAGACCAAGCAGACCTAATGGACATCTACAGAACTCTACACCCCAAATCAACAGAATATACATTCTTCTCAGCACCACATAGCACTTATTCTAAAATTGACCACATAATTGGAAGTAAAACATTCCTCAGCAAATGCAAAAGAACAGAAGTTATAACAATCTCTCATACCCCAGTGCAATCAAATTAGAACTCAGGATTAAGAAACTCAATCAAAACTGTACAACTAAATGGAAACTGAGCAACCTGTTTCTGAATGACTACTCAGTAATTCGTGATATTAAGGCAGAAATAAAGTTGTTCTTCGAAAACTATGAGAACAAGGACACAATGTACCAGAATCTCTGGGACACAGCTAAAGCAGTGTTTAGAGGGAAATTTATAGTACTAAATGCCCACAGAAGAAAGTAGGAAAAATTGACACCTTAACATCATGATTAAAAGAACTAGAGAAACAAGAGCAAACAAATTGAAAAGCTACCAGAAGACAATAAATAACTAATATCAGAGCAGAACTGAAGGAGATAGAGACACGAAAAACTCTTCAAAAAAATCAATGAATCCTGGAGTGTGTTTTTTGAAAAGATCAACAAAACAGATAGACTGCTAACCAGACTAATACAGAAGAAAAGAAAGAAGAATCAAAGAGACACAATAAAAAATGATAAAGGAGATATCACCACTGATCCCACACAAATACAGTGGGCCATCAGAAAATACTATAAACACCTCTACATAAATAATTTAGAAAATCTATAAGAAGTGTATAAATTCCTGGACACATACACCCTCCCAAGTCTAAACCATGAAGAAGTTGAATCCCTGCATAGACCAATAACAAGATCTGAAAACGAGACAGTAATTAGTAGCATACAAACCAAAAGAAGCCCAGGACCAGATGGATTCACAGTAGAATTCCACTGGAGCTGGTACCATTCCTTCTGAAACTATTCCAAACTATAGAAAAAGAAGAATTCCTCCTTAACTCGTTGTACGAGACCATCATCATCCTGATACCAAAACCTGGCAGCGACACAACAAAAAAATAAAATTTCAGGCCAATGTCCCTAATGAATATTGATGTGAAAACCCTCAATAAAATACTGGCACACCAAATCCAGCAGCACATCAAAAAGCTTATCCACTGCCATCAAGTTGGCTTCATCTCTGGGATGTAAGCCTGGTTCAACATATGAAAATCAATAATGGTAATACATTACAAAAACAGAACCAATGACAAAAACCACATGATTATCTCATGTCCATCTGTGGATGCAGAAAAGGCCTTCAATAAAATTCAACAGCACTTCGTGCAAAAAATTCTCAATAAACTAGGTATTGTTGGAACATATCTCAAAATAATAAGAGCTATTTATGACAAACCCATAGCCAACATAATACTGAATGGGCAAAAACTGGAAGCATTCCCTTTTATGCCCTCTCTCAACACTCTTATTCAACATAGTATTGGAAGTTCTAGCCAGGGCAATCAGTCACAAGAAAGAAATAAAACATATTCAAATAGGAAAAGAGGAAGTCAAATTGTCTCTGTTCGCATATAACATGATTATACATTTAGAAAACCCCATCATCTCAATGCAAATTCTCCTTAAGTTGATAAACAACTGCAGAAAAGTCTGAGGATACAAAATTAATGTGAAAAAATAACAAGCATTCCTATACACCGGTAACAGAGAGCCAAATAATGAGTGAACTTCCACTCACAATTGCTACAAAGAGAATAAAATATCTAGGAATACAACATAGAAGGGATGTGAAGTACCTCTTCAAGGAAAACAACAAACCACTGCTCAAGAGAAAAAGAGAGGACTCAAACAAATGAAGAAAACTTTCCATGCTCATGGATTGGAAGAATCAATATCGTGAAAATGGCCATAGTGCCCAAAGTAATTTATAGTTTCAATGCTATTTCTGTCAAGCTACCTTTGACTTTCTTCACAGAATTAGAGAAAAAGACTTTAAATTTCATATGGAACCACAATGGAGCTCACATAACCCAGACAATCCTAAGCAAAAGGAAGAAAGCTGTAGACTTCATACTACCTGACTGCAAACTATATTACAAAGCTGCAGTAAACAAAACAGCATGGTACTGGTACCGAAACAGACATATAGACCAATGGAACAGAACAGAGTCCTCAGAAATAACACCACACCTCTACAACCATCTGTTCTTTGATGAACCTGACAAAAACGAGCAATGGGGAAAGGATTCCCTATTTAATAAATGGTGTTGGGAAAACTGGCTAGCCATATGTAGAAAATTGAAACTGGACCCCTTCCTTACACCTTATACAAAAATTAACTCAAGATGGTTAAAGGCTTAAACATAAGACCTAATAGTATAAAAACCTTAGAAGAAAACCTAGGCAATACTATTCAGGACATAGGTATGGGCAAAGACTTCTTGACCAAAACACCAAAAGCAATGGCAACAAAAGCCAAAATTGACATATGGGATCAAATTAAACTAAAGAGCTTCTGCAAAACAAAAGAAACTACAGCTAGTGCTCAACTTATGACCACGGCCGGGACCGCAGACTGGTCATAACACAATTTGGTCGTAAGTTGAGTAGGCTATATGTACAGTTGAAATTGTGCACACGGAGATGGTAGTGCTGCCAGAAGCTGGTCCGCACTGTCGTATGCCCAGCTGGGCAACATTTGCGCTGCCAGACGCGGAGCAGTTGTGGCTAGCGATTGTGGTCATAAAGTCGAATGGTCGTAAGTTGCATAGGTGGTAAGTTGATCAATACCTGTATCATCAGAGTGAAGAGGCAACCTACAAAATGGGAGAAAATCTGTGTAATCTATCCATCTGACAAAGGTCTGATATCCAGAATCTACAAAGAACTTAAATTTACAAGAAAAAAAAAAAAAAAGTGGGTGAAGGTTATGAATAGCCACTTCTCAAAAGAAGACATTTATGGAGCCAACAAGCATATGAAAAAAAGATCATCATCACTGGTTACTAGAGAAATGCAAATCAAAACCAGAATGAGATAACCATCTCATGTCAATTAGAATGGTGATCATTAAAAATTCAGGAAACAACAGTTATTGGAGAGGATGTGGAGAAATAGGAATGCAAGAGTCTAAATTAGTGCAACCATTGTGGAAGACAGTGTGGCAATTCCTCAAGGATCTAGAATCAGAAATACCATTTGACCCAGCAATCCATTACTGGGTATAAACCTGAAGGATTATAAATCTACTGTAAAGACACATGAAAACATATGTTTATTGCAGCACTGTTCACAGCAGCAAAGACTTAGAACCAACCCAAATGCCCATCAATGATAGGCTGGATAAAGAAAATGTGGCACATATACACCATGGAAAACTATGCAGCCATAAAAAAAGATGAGTTCATGTCTTTTGCAGGGACATGCATAAAGCTAGAAACCATCATTCTCAGGAAACTAACACAGAGACAGAAAACCAAACACCACATGTTTTCACTCGTAAGTGGGAGTCGAACAATCAGAACATATGGACACAGGGAGAGGAACATCATACACTGGGGCCTGTTGGGGGTTGGGGGCTAAGGGAGGGATAGCATTAAGAGAAATACCTAATGTAGATGACAGTTCGAAATGTGCAGCAAACTGCCATGGCTCATGTATACCTGTGTAACAAACCTGCATGTTCTGTACATGTATCCCAGAACTTAAAGTATAATAATAATAAAAAATAATAATACTAAAAAAAAAAGATCCCATCATTTGCAACAAAATGAGTAGAAGTGGAAGTCATTATGCTAAGTGAAATAAACCGGCACAGAAAGACAAACATCATGTTCTCAGTTATTTGTTTTAAAATATTTTGTTTTAAAATCTGTTATTTGTTTTAAGTTATTTAATTAAAGAATTTATACAATTGAATTCATGGAGATAGAAGGTAAGGGACTGTTGACAGAGACTGAGAAGGGTCATGGGAGGATTGAGGGGAGGTGGGGATAGTTAATGGCTATTAATAGATACAAAAAAAGTAGAAAGAAGGGATAAAACTTAGTACTTGATAGCACAATAGGATGACAATAGTCAATAATAATTTAATTGTATGTTTTAAAATAGTTAAAAGAGTGTAACTGAATTGTTTGTAACACAAAAGCATAAAAGCTTTAGGGAATAGATTCTCCTATTTTACGTGATGTGATTATTACACATTTCATGCATCGATCATAACACCTCATGTACCCCCATAAACATATACATCTACCATTTTCTCCCAAAATTAAAATTTTTAAAAATGTAGTTAGAATAATCAAAAAGTCAAAACCTAACTGTATGCCCTTCAGAAGAGACAAATTTAAAATATATATATATATATTTTGAGACTATTTAGTTTCAAATAAAAAAAATAGAGGAAACTACTAGAGACATTCTAATATGAAAGTAAAAATTAGACAAATTGACTTCCAAAAACAAAACAAAAAAAGATACAGGTATTCCCCACAAGATGTTATGGATATAATATAAAATTATGAAAACAAAACAAAATATATGACTTCAAGTTGTGTAGGGAAACTGCCAGAAAACCATGGGAAAATATACAGAATGTGATGTATCAAAAATAGTAATTTCTTCTATTAGCCTCAAACAAATGAAGTGATTTCGTAAATTGATATTAACTGATTTCAGTGCAATAATTATATGATCTGAATGCTATAATATCACACACACATATACACACATAATCACTATGTCCTTGAAAGGGAATGTATTGTTAATAAATCCCTTGTGCAATATGAGGCAAAATATTATATAACTAAAATATTATTACAAAAAATAGAATTAGCTAATATATATTCTTAAACTGCAATGCAAACTAATTATTAATAAGATTAAAAATAAAACAACACAAATCTTGAAAATGAAGAAAAAGGAAAATGTAAATGAAGAATATTTTGGAAAAAAAGGAATTCAAAACTAAAATTGTAAAATACCAAAGTAATAATAAAATGTGGACTCCCAAATAAATTTGGGTTTCCCAAAAGCAGTTTCTAAAAAAAAGGGAAAGAACAACAACAACAACAAAGAAAAATAAATAAATAAATAATGAAAACAAATGCAATTATATATTTTAAGAAACCTAGCTAAACTAAAGTAAAAAAGGTAAAAAAAAACACAAAAAAGTGTGAGAATGGTGCAATAACTACAAACTGTATTTGTAGAATTGTAAAAATGGCTATCAAATTTCTTCACAAAAAGTTTTAAATAAAATGAGTTGAAATCTTAATAAAAATATATTTCTAAATAAATACAAATTACCAACACCTTAGTATAATAGTAAACTTGGAAAATGTTAAATCATTGAGCAAAAACCTGTCTTCCCTATTTTGTCCAACCAAAAACTTTTAATGGGTAAATACTTCTTTTAGGAAGGAGCAAACTTTTTTATTTAATGCTACTCAATTTTTTTTAAGAGCATGATGGAGAGACAGAAAAAGCTTCAGTTGTGTTTTTTGTGAATACTCTCCAAACAGAAGATCTTACTTACTAATATTAGGTAATATAGAATAAGACCATAAAAGCATAACTTATTTTGAGCAAAGTACTTCATCATAGACAACATTTTTAAAAAGTGAAAAAGTTCAATGCTATTATTGATTTGAAAAAAAAAATTAATCTAGCCGGGCAAGGTGGTTGACATCTGTAATACCAGCACTTTGTGAGACAAAGGTGGGCAGATAGTTTGAGTCCAGGATTTTGAGACCAGCCTGAGCAACACAGGGAGAATCATCTCTACAAATAATTTAAAAATTAGTCAGGCATGGTGGCAGCACACCTATAGTCCCAGGTACTTGGGAGGCTGAGGTGAAAGGAGAGCTTGAGCCTAGGAGGTTGAGGTTGGAATGAGCTGTGATCTCCCCATTGCACTAAAGCTTGAGCAACACAGCAAGACCCAGTCCCCAAAAACACACACAAAAAATCTAATTCAAAGCTTTTGAAACCTTATATAATTTTATTCGAAACAAAGAAAATAATATTATGTAAGATAAAATATAGAAACAATTATAAACTTGGGAGAAAAAATAGGTTATTGATTTTCAACATAGGTACAAATGTAAATAAATCTCCCTATCTCATTTACACCAAAATAAAATTTTAAAGTTAAGATTTTTATAAAAATATTTAAAATTAAATTTAAGAAATGGTTTGATATTATTTTATGAAAAGTTTATAGGAAAATCCCTTTTAATCCTAGGGTCAACTTGGGTTGTCACAAAAAATACCAAAAACTAGGTGGCTTAAACAGCAGAAATTATTTTATTACAGTTTAAATAAAGACTGGAAAGTTAAAGATTAAGGTGCCAGTGATCCCGTTTCTGTCAAAGGCTCTGTTCTTGGCTCTTCTTGCTGTCTTCAGACAGCAGAAAGAGAGATCTGCTATCTGTGTCTCTTCTTATAAAAATACAAACCTTATGCTCACCTTATTTAAACTTAATTACTGTCAGCACTTTGTATCCACTGGTTCCACATTGATAGATTCAATCAACTGAGAATCTAAAGTTAAGACAAAAACAATAAAAATAACAATACAAAAACTAAAAATAACATTAAAATGTAGTGAAAAACTACATTAGATAGTAAATTATTTACATAGGTTTTATAGGTAATCTAGAAATCAATTAAAGTATACAGGAAGCCAATTAAAGTATTCAGGATGATATGTTTAGATTATATGCAAATATTGCATCATTTTGTGTAAAGGTCTTGAGCATCTGAGAATTTGGTATCTGCAGGGGTCCCGGAACCAATCCCGTGTGAATACTGAGGAACTGTATTTTCATACTGGCCCTATCTCCAAGCACATTCACATGGGAGATTTGGTCTTCAAAACATGAATTTGGAGAAACCAAATTGAGTCCATAGCTCCCAATTAAAAAAAAAAAAAAAAAAAAAAAGAATAAATAAGGGAAAAGAATAACATATTTGATGGAAGAAATGTTTAAAACAAACATCTAGAAAACCAGTGTAAACTTAACAACAAAATAAAATGACATATCAACGTAAGAAAAAAAAAATTTGCAATTCAAGATATGTCCGTTAAAAATGTCTATAATATACAAAACGCTCTGTAAGAGGTGATTTAAAAATATTAATACAAAATAATTTGAGTTTCTTTGAGTATATGTTTTGAGTATATGAAAAGACAGGTGATACCAATATATGCTGACATTGCCAGCGAACAATAGTGGTTTACAATCTTCAACAAATTAACAAAATGCAAATAAAAATAAAACCAATGAGATATTTTTATGTAAAAGTAGCAGATATTATACAATGGTAATATTTAATGTTCAGAGGAGTGAAGAAATGATGCCTTATTCAGTATGAATTAAGGATAATCAGGAAGAATTTATCAATAACTATTGATGTAGTAGTACAAGTACATATGCAGGTTGACCTAGCAATTACTTCTTTGAAAAAAAAAATTTTTTTTGGCAAACTTTTTTTTTCTTTTTGAGACAGACCCTCTCTGTGTTGTCCAGGCTGGAGTGCAGTGGCACAATCTCGGCTCACTGAAACCTCCACCTCCTGGGTTCAAGCAATTCTCCTGCCTCAGTCTCCCGAGTAGCTAGGACTACAGGCACATGCCACCACAGCTGGCTAATTTTCGTTTAGTTTTTTTTTTTATGTATTTTTAGTAGAGAGGGGTTTTCACTGTGTTAGCTTGGATGGTCTCCATCTCCTGACATCGTGATCTGCCCACCTTGGCCTCCCAAAGTGCTGGGATTACAGGCATGAGCCACCATGCCAGGCCATTTTTACAAACTTAATGTATTAAAGATATATCTTGAGATAGTTAATGCAGTATTAATTGCATTTAAAGGAAAACTATGAAAAAACCTAAACATTCATCAGTTGGGGATTTATTAAATATATATTTGTATGCCCCCAAATTTGCATATTATTCAGGTATTAAAAATGAGGTAGCTCTCTATGTGGGAAAACTTTTTAAAACCTAATGATTTATTGTGAATTGCATTGTAAAAGAAAATAAAATAACTAAAACTAAGGCTTTTTAAAATAGTGTCTGGAGATGATGAAAGGATGGTACTTACCTGCTAAAGATCAAACCACAAAATGTTTTAGCAGACTTGGAAAAACAACTGAAGTCAGTGTCCACCAGCCTTCAAAATCTCTCAGCTGAGTACCCTATTTAAAAAATTAGAACCTGTTCGTGAGTCAGCATTTCTCCCTAGCCAATGAACTAACTCCAAAACCAACTTTTTATAGAAATCCTCTATTAAAAAACGTCTCCTGCACTTGCCTTGCAGGACACTATTCGGGGCTGCCCTGATTCGGTGTATTAATTATATTTTAATTATATTTTCTTTGTCCTCTTTGACAACCTTTTTTTTTTTTTTCCTCCAGGTAACAGCATGCATTGCAGAAGAAAATAATATTATGAGTGCATTAGTTTGGTAAGTTGCTTTTGTTTGTAATTGTTTGTTTTAATATGGCCACATTTTTGAGTCCTCTATGTAACATTAGACAGAATGAAAAAAAGATAAAACCAGAAACTATCAAAACATGGCATAAAAAATTTCATATTGAAACTACCACTTTCTCTTACTTCCCCCTTTTTTCCCTTACACCCTCACACCACCTCACCCTCTTATATACACTTCTTCGTCATCATTTATATAGATATAAAAAATTATTGCAATACAATAGCAGTTAGTTTATTTAATCTTCTAATGAGGATCAAATAAACTAACTGCTATTGTATTGCAATAAATTTATATATATATGAATTATGTGGTTATTTTCTGCATATAAAATAATATTTGTTGGAAAGAGTAAGAGTATTCACATCTTAGTCTACAGTCAACATCTCTCAATTGTTACGTAAGGAAATTATATATGTTAAATGTTCAATTTGGTCAAAGTGACTTTTATTATAATTATGTAGCTTGATGCATTAAATGAAAGTAGTGTTGGTGGGGAACCCATGTTACTAAAGGTCTGATTCAAACTTTTGCCATATGGCACCTATAACCCTGATGAGGTGATTATAAAGATTAGTCTACTGAGAAGGAATCACTTTATATTTATTTATTTATGCTTAACAGGCAACAAGCATTAAGATGTGAAATTTCAGTGCACCAAAAAGATGAGGATTACTGAGTTTCTTTAAAATTCAAATTATATAGATATAATAATGTATATTAAGATTAGAGACTGACATCATCAATGATAAAATAAACAGCGGCTTGAAGACTGGCTCATAGGTTTCCACAACATTTTTTGGATACATTAGCCAATGGGTCTCAGATATCAGTCATGATCCCTTTTTGTATTTCAGTCAGTTTTACAAAGTACCTCCAGTAATTTTATAAGTTTGAGTATATTTAATACGTATTTTTGCCTAGAATATATTTTGGATTGCTTTACTATTTTTCAACTAGAGGCACTTTTCTATGTAGGAGTAGGAGGTAAGGGAGAGGAATTACAGCAGCAAGGGAACTGCACAGGAACGGAAATCTGGTATACACATCAAGTGAAATACTTAGATTTCTTTTGCAGTTCCTTTTGAATTTTATCTATTGTATATTGACATGGGAAAACACAACTGTAATTGTTAAATGATTTAGTTTACTACAATGTTTTTCGTACCTTGGTAATATAAAGAAATTAAATTACTTCTAATATAACTAAGACTAATTAATTGTACTTTATTGATGCAGGCATGCCTCATCTTATTGTGCTTTGCTTTACTGTGCTTTGCAGTTTTGTTTTTACAAATAAGAGATTTCTGCCAATTCTTCATTGAGCATGTCTATTGACACTATTTTGCCAGTAGCATGTGCTACTTGATGTCTCTGTGTCACATTTTGGTAATTCTCACAATATTTCAAATATTATTATTATTACTATATCTGATGGGGTGATCTGTAATCAGTGATATTTGTTGATAATTGTTTTGGGGTGCCATGTACTACACCTATGTAAGAGAGTAAATGTAATCCATAAGTTCTGGTTGTTCTACCAACCGGCCATCCCCTCATCTCTGTCTCTCTCCTTGGTCTTCCCTATTTCCTGAGGCACAACAATATTGAAGTTAGGCCAGTTAATAACCATACAATAGCATCTCAGTGCTCAAGTAAAATGAAGAGTTGCCTGTCTCACTTTAAATGAAGAGCTAAAAGTAATGAAGCTTAGTAAGGAAGGCTGAGATTACTTAAAATCTAGACCTATTGTGCTAGTTAGCCAAGTTGTGAATGCAAGACTAAGTTCTTGAAGGAAGTGAAAAGTGCTATTCTAGTGAACATACAAATGACAAGAAAGCAAAGCAGCTTTGTTTCTATAGATGGAGAATGTCTGAGTGGTCTGTATAGAAGATCAAACCAGCCATAACATCTCTTAAGCCAAAACCTAATCCAGAGAAAGTCTTTCCCTAACTCTCTTCAATTCTATGAAAGTGAAGAGAGGTAAGGCAGCTGCAGAGAAAAGTTCGAAGGTAGCAGAGTTTGGTTCATAAGGCTTAAGGGAAGAAGCAATCTCCAGAACATAAAAGTGCAAGATGAAGCAGAAAGTACTGCTTTAGAAACTGTTTCAGATTATCTACAAGATCGAAGATAACTGATGAAAGTGGCTATACTAAATAATAGATTTTCAATGTAGACAAAACTGTCTTCTACTGAGGAAAGATGCCATTTAGGACTTTCATAGGTAAAGAGAAAAAGTCAATGCCTGGCCTCAGAGCTTGAAAGCACAGCCTGACCCTCTTGTTAGGAGCTAATGTGTCTGGTTATTTTAAGTTGAAGTCAGTGCCCATTTACCATTCTATAAATTTTACGGCACATATGAATTATGCTAAATCTACTATGCCTGAGCTCTATAAATAAAATAACAAAGACTGGATGGTAGCACATCTGTTTATAGCATGGTTTACTGAATATTTTCAGCTTCTTGTTGAGACCTACTGCTCAGAAACAAAGATTTCAAAATATGACTGCTTATTGACAATGTACCTGGCCTCCCAAGAGCTTTGATGAAGATGTACAAAAAAGATTAATTTTTTTTTTCATGCCTAACACAAATATCTATTCTTCAGCCTCTGGATCAAGAAGAAATCTCTATTTTTGAGTCTGTATTTAACAAATACATTTCTAAAAGCTACAACTGCCATAGATAGTGATTTCTATGATGATTTGGACAAAATGTATTGAAAATCTTTTGCAGCATATGCCCCAAGAGATAGTGATTTCTGTGATGATTTTGGACAACACTTATTGAAAATCTTCTGGAGAGTATTCCCCATTCTAGATGCCATTGAGAATATTAGTGATTCATGGAAGGAGATCAAAATATGTACATTAACAGGCGTTTGGAAGAAGTTGATTCTGCCCATCATAGATGACTTTGAGGGGTTCAAGACTTCAGCAGAGGAAGTAATTTTTGATGTGGTGGAAATAGAAAGTAAACTAGAGTTACGTATTGGGAGACTGAAGACATAATTGGTTATGATAAACCTTGAGTGATTGATGAGTTGCTTATTATAGATAAGCAAAGAAAGTGGTGATGAGCTGCTTATTATGGATGAGAAAAGAAAGTGGTGAGATGGAATCTACCTGTGGTAAAGATACTGTGGACATTGTTGAAATGACAAAAAAGATTACAGAATAGTTTATAAACTCAGTTGAAGGAGCAGCAGCAGAATTTGAGAGAATTGTCTTCAATTTTTAAATAACTTCTATTTTGAGTAAAATTCTATCAGACAATACTGTATGCCACAAAGAAATATTTCATGAAATGAAGAGTCAATGAATGTAGCAGACATCATTATTGTTTTCTATTAAGAAATTGCTGTAGCCACTCCAACTTTCAGCAACCTCACTAGTCACCAGCTATCAACATATAGGCAGGACTCTTCACTACAAAAATATTACAACTTAAGAAGGCCTGCATGATCATTAGCATAGTTTAACAAAAAAAAAAGCATCTTTTCATTCATGTCTGTACCTTGTTTTTTTAGACATAATACTATTGCACACAGACTAGACAGAGTATAATCTAAAACATAACTTTTATATGCACTGGGAAGCCAAAATATTTGTCACTTGATTTATTGTAATATTCAATTTATTGTGGTGACATGGATCTGAAACCACAATATCTCTGAAGTTTGTCTAGTTGCAGAACAGCAAGTAAAAGATGCTTGTTTTAAAATGTAAGATGGTTTATAATGAGAAGATAAGCCTTAGAATAATTTATTTATCTAATAAGGAACCAAAATTTCACAATTACTTTAGAGAAAATAATTGTACTAAATAATTTATCTTAAAAATAAAATCAACATTTATACTTACAAACAGATATTATCATATTTTAAACATTTATTTCTAATTTGTGAGTACTATATATATAAGACTACTATGAAAAATTAAGCACAGATTTTTTTTTAATTGTACTTTGAATTCTGGGGTACATGTGCAGAACATGTAGGTTTGTTACATAGGTATACACATGTCATGATGGCTGGCTGCATCCATCACCCCACCATCTACATTAGATATTTCTCCTAATGCTATCCATCCCCTATCCCCCCATTCTCTGACAGTCCCCGGTTTGTGATATTCCTCTCCCTGTGTCCATGTGTTCTCATTGTTCAACACCCACTTGTGAGTAAGAACATGCAGTGTTTGGTATTCTGTTCTTGTGTTAGTTTGCTGAGAATGATGGTTTCCAGCTTCATCCATGTCCCTACAAAGGACATGAACTCATCCTTTTTATGGCTGCGTATTCCATGGCATATATGTGCCACATTTTCTTTATCCAGTCTATCATTGATTGACATTTGGGTTGGTTCCAAGCCTTTGCTATTGTGAATAGTGCTGCAATAAACATACATGTGCATGTGTTTTTACAATAGAATTATTTATAATTCTTTGGGTATACCCAGTAATGGGATTGCCAGATCAAATGGTATTTCCAGTTCTAGATCATGGAGGAATCGCCACACTGTCTTCCACAGTGGCTGAACCAATTTATACTCCCACCAACAGTGTAAACGCATTCCTATTGCTCCACATCCTCTCCAGCATCTGTTGTCTCCTGACTTTTTAATGATCTCCATTCTAACTGGCCTGAGATGGTATCTCAATATGGTTTTGATTTGCATTTCTCTAATGACCAGTGATAATGATGCATTTTTTCATATGTTTGTTGGCTGCATAAATGTCTTCTTTTGGGAAGTGTCTGTTCATATCCTTTGCCCACTTTTTGATGGGGTTGTTTTTTCCTGTAAATTTGTTTAAGTTCGTTGTAGATTCTGGATATTAGTCCTTTGTCAGATGGGTAGACTGCAAAAATTTTCTCCCATTCTAAAGGTTGCCTGTTCACTGTGACATATATATATATATATATATATATATATATATATATATATTTTTTTAACAAGCACAGATTCTTGTGTAAACATGAGTTCTCATTTCTCTGTCTAGGAGTGTAACTACTGGATCATATGGTAAGCATACCTTTAGCTTTTTAAGAAATGTTATCCTGTTTTCTAGAGTGGCTAATCCATTTACATTCCATCAACAGTATATGAGTGATCCAATTTCTCTGTATTCTTGTAAGAATTTGTTTTGGAAATTCTGAAGTTTATATTTTTTATTATAGACTGACAAATTATAGATGTATATATTTATGAGATATAAAGTGATAATTTTTGAATACAGTGTGTGGTAATTAAATAAAGCTCATTAACATCTCCATCACCTGAAATATTTAATTTCTCTGTGATGAGTACATTTAAAATTTATTTAGTTAGCGATTTGGAAATGTGCAATATTCCATTATTAGCTATATTAACCATGGGCAGTATATTGGAACAAAAAAACAAATTTATTCTTATCTCACTAAGATTTTGTACCCTTTGACTATTATTTCCTTATTCTCCACCTCAGCCTCTGGGAATAACCATTCTCTGCTTTGATGAGTTAGGTTGTTTTAAATTACACATATAAGAGAGAACAAGAGGTATATATCTTTCTGTGTTTGGCTTATTTCCCTTAGCATAATATTCTCCAATTTCATCCATATTGTTGCAAACAAGAGATTAAAAAAAATGCTGAATAGTATTCTATTGTATATGTATATCACCCATTCTTTATCCATTTGTTCATTGATGGAGGCTAAAATTGATTCCATAACTTGCCTTTAATAAATACTGCAACAATGAACATGGGAGTTCAGGAATCTCCTTGATGTACTGATTTCAAATCTTTCAGGTAAATAGACAGTAGTGAAATTGCTAGATTGTATGGTAATTCTATTTTTAGTTTTATGGGAGCCTCTATTCTGTTTTCCATAATGGCTATACTAATTTACATTCCTATCATCTGTATACAAGGTTTATCTTTGCTCTACATATCATTTTTGTTGTTGTTGTTAAGTTGTTCTAATCGGTGTGTAGTGATATGTCATTGTATTCCTAATTTTCATTTCCCTAATGACTTATAATATTTAGAAAATTTTCATCTGTTTCTTTGACATCTATGTATCCTCTTCAGTGAAATATCCCTTTATGTCTTTTGCCCATTTTCTAACTGGGTAGTTTATTTTGAGAGTTCTTTTCATAATCTGGAATTATAGTACACTAGTAATTCAAAAGATATGTGATTAGCAAATATTTTTCCCTGGCTTTAGATTGTCTTTCATTCTTTCAATAGAGTCTGTTACAAAAGAAATGTTTCTAAGATTGGTGAAGTAAAACTTACTGATTTTTTTTTATGAATTATGTTTTTGGTGACGTGTAAAAATACTTCACCAAGACCTAAGTACCAAATATTTTTTCCTGTGTTATCTACTAAAAGTTTTACAGTTTTATATCTGTACATTTACATCCATGTTCCATTTTTAGTTATTTTTTAAGGCATGAAGTTTATTGTTTTGCCTATAGCTATCCAATTGTTTGTTCTAGGACAATTTGTTGAAAAGATGATTCTTTTTCCTTGGATTTCCTTTTGCACTTTGGTTAAAAATTATAGTCCCATTTCATGGGACTATTTTTGGGCAAATCATAGGCACATTATGGTCCCATTTCACGGAACTATTTTGGGTTCTCTAGTCTGTGCCTATGATTTGTATTTTTATTCATTTGCCAATAACACTCAGTTTTGATTATTCTGTCTGTATAAAATTGTTTTACTGATACTTATTGAAATCTGGTAGACTGATTCTTAATATAATATTTTTAAATAAAACTTTATAATTTTGGGACCTTACTTAAGACAGACACTTGAATAAATTTTTTTTTCATAACTGATGTACTTTCTGCTTTAAACATATGTATGGTAACCTTTTATGTAAAGCAGATTACTCTGTATCTAGCAACAAAATTTCTAGAATTATGTATAATTGTCCTCTCTTTATCAACATAATCACAGGTAAAGGCAGATATGTTTTGTATTAATTAAATGTTATGATGAAAATACTGTGTTATGTGCACTATAGTAAATAATACTGATAGAACAATGAAAAGCAAACTCCATATTTAATACACATTTTGGTAAATACAATGTGCAAATATTTTAGGCTGCAATTGATCACCAAAAAAAAAGCATCAGATAGATTGAGACTGGAGAAGGGTTCTGACAAGACTTCCACAGAACTATATGCTTCAGGAGTTACAAAAACTGAGTACAAATAAAAAATAAGCTAAACTACATTGGCATGGCTTTTTTAATAACTGTGAATATACGTCAAGTCATCATATGTATCTACTGAAAAAAAAATGCTCATTCAGTCTTCAGCTAAGGTAAACACAATTCAAAAGACAAATTTTTCTGTTGGATAACATATTTCTATAAACTTCTTTCTCTTTGTTCTTCTCTTTGTTCTATTAGAACAGAAAAAAAGGTGCTACCCTATAACTTCTTTGAATTTCATTTAATTTTTCTGTAAGAAACTATTTGAATTAGATATTATGTTTTTCATATATTCATCCTTATTGGCAAGAAAATCATTGTACAGTAAATTATTTGTCTATGCATATGCTTTCTGGAATTAAAAAAAGCCTTTCACTGAAAAAATTGACAACATAAATTCCCATATTCTAAGGAAATTATGAATCTCCTCTATTGTATGGCAAAGAAAAATATAAATGAACATTGTATAAAAGGAACATAGATACATTTCAAACAGCACCATGTATATTTTCGGGGTCAGGCAATCTTATCTAAATTATTGTATAAGTAATTTATTCTATTTTCACATATATAGAAATGGTCATTGTTTTAAACCAAAAATTAGTTTTAAAAAATGTACAATGTTAAGCAACTTAGTAAAGAATCACATTTAATATGTAAGTATTGCTACAAAGGTAAGTTCCAAAATATTTTAGTGACTCAAAATGACCATGATAGGTTTGAGTCTGTTCACATAGCCACACTCATAAAAATCACAGGATATCATTGTGAAAATTATCCAAGAGATGTTCTATTATATTTGCAGGTAAGAAAGGTTAGACCGAGGAAATTGAATCCTAAATTAGTTAGGTTCAAGGTCACATAAAAGTAGAACACTAGTTTATTCAAATGAATGAGAATTGAGGCTGAAGGAGTAAATATGGATAAAAATGGATATTTTCTGTTGGAAAAAATGAACATTAGAAAAGGTCACTTGAAGATTGTGCCACCATTTTGTGTGGTGTGCTGAAACTGCAGATTTGACATTTTGCTGTAATGTTTCTGAAATTGGAAGAATAAATGGTTATTGGGGAGACACAGAGTTTGACACAGAAAAAATAACATCAAATCTATGTATTCCTACTCCTCCATCCCTAAGACTTAATATGTTGTTTATGTCAAAAAATCTAAAAAATATATATACTATTTGCTTGTTTGGTTGTTTGTCATTGGTAGTCTTCAATGTATGTCCTGAAACATATCAGAGATTTGTGAGATGCAGAAATTCTGTATTCACCTCAGTGAGAGCCTTTTTATTGAGATTATATTTGTGGTCTCACTACACTTTATATAAAATATACTTTTTTTTACTGTAAATAGGGCTTCCAATAGAGTTACCTTATGCACCATATTCTAAGGAAACTATGAATCTCCTCTATTATATGGCATAGAAACACATTAAGAAGCATTGTCCTTATTTCAAATTATTGCCTTTATGGAGATTGAGATTTCTGCATGAATGTTTATGAAATGTTCTTGATAGTGCTATGAACTAAATGTTTGTGTCACCTCAAAATTGATATGTTGAATTTTAATAATATTTAGATATGGGGCCTCTGGGAGGTAATTAGATTCTGTCTCTTTCTCTCTGTCTCTCTGTTTCTCTCTCCCTCCCATGATAGGATAGAAGAAAGTGACTGTCTATAAGATGGAAGATGGGCCTTCACCAGGCATCAGATATATGGGTGCCTTGATTATGGACTTCCCACCCTCTAGAAGTGCTTAAACTATTTAGTCGGTGGTATTTTTTTATAGCAGTCTTGATAGACTGAGACAGAGATCATTTTCTAAATTTTGCTTAAAATTTATTTCATTTTTCTTATTTTAAATTTCATGTTTAAAACTCAGAAAAGTTTAATTTTATATCCTTAGTAGTTATGAACCCAGCTTACTTAGACATGGAATAGCTTTAAGAATATAGCCTCTCTGAAATGACCCAACTATGATTTTTGATTTCGCCCTCTCAGTCCTTCATTGCATCTTACTTTAGGTCTTCTTCATGTGGGGAATTCAGCTGCTTTTTCTCATTGTTTCCATTATTCTGACTTCCTTGACAGACATTTTCATTATAAATGACAGAGCAGACCTGATTGGTTCAGCTTGCCATCATCTACTACAAAGCAACTCTACTGAATAAAACATCAGCATTCCATTACCCTGTTGACTGTGTTGGTGTTCTTTTGTTTTTCTTTGGATAATTCTTAACACAGGTAAATGGAACATGTGATACAAAGTGTAATAAACTTGTGAAAGCAACCTTTCAGAAGGATTGAATAGGGCAAGTAGATTAAAATTTTCTGGATAAAGTTACTTTAATTGTCAGGTACCTTGTGAGATTTTTATAAATGAGTGTATCTTCATTTTGTCTGGAATGAAGTGAGGATTTTTAGGATTAATGGACAAGTCTTATTTTCTGCAATTATGAATTTATCATTCCTTTTATTCCAATCAATATTTATCCTCCATAGAGAAGTAATCAATTTACAACATTGTTAGTAATGCATGCAAATTCCATTTTTCCTACCAACATACCTGCAGTTGAAATTATTATATTTTACTGAACTTGCCATTTTTAATGCATTGATTTGGGATGCTAACATAATTATATAGCAAGTAGTTATGTCTGCATATTTCAGTTTCTGGGCTTGCTGTTCTGTTCTATTTATTTTCCAATTACTAGTGTAGTTACTGCACAAATTGCATGTAGTTTTAAACTTTTAACTGCACCATGAAATTTAATTT
This sequence comes from Sapajus apella, assembly GCF_009761245.1. Taxonomy (NCBI): domain Eukaryota; kingdom Metazoa; phylum Chordata; class Mammalia; order Primates; family Cebidae; genus Sapajus; species Sapajus apella. The sequence continues at coordinate 34,677,845 of NW_022436941.1, forward strand.
TTGTTAGACTTTCCTTTTCTGTGGCAGATACTCTTACAATCCCAAAACATATTTTTTCTTCTTGTTGTTCAAGAAAATAAGTATGTTTATTAGAATTTAATGCACATTCACAGGTACTTGCTAAGCTCTCCAGAGCACTGTTGAGTAGTGTTGATAATGAACACTTTGTAAATAAACTTACTTTTATGTTTCTAAGTTTTCACCATTTTGGATGATGGCTACTATGAGTTTTTGGTGCATAGTTTTTGCCACAACAAGAAAATGCATGGATTTTTCGGTGTTTGTTTTACTAAGAGATTGCTTGCATGTGTTTCTTTGCTTACTTGTTCACTTTATACTGCATGGGTATTAAATGTTATGAAAGTGTCTTTTTTTTTAAATTAAGTAAGAGTATCTCAACAGATGAGAGGAAAAACTATACACACACAGGGTGAATATATCTATATTGTCAATTTTTCCAATATTGATCTACTTTTATGTTCCTGGTATATACTGTATCTGATCTTGGGATACCTTTATACTTCTCTTTTGTTTTGTTTTGTTTTTATGATTTTTCTGTTACTAGTTTTGATTAGTTAGCTCCCATTTTATTTTTGAGTTTTTCTTTATATAATCAGGTTTTCTTCATCCGACAGAATGTATTGCTTAGATTTTCCTTTTATGTATGCCCTACATCAACTGACATATTATATAGCAAGAGTCTGTTTCATAAAGGTCTGGCATATTGAACATGTAGAATTCTTTTTTCTTTTTCTTTTTCTTTTTTTTAACTGAGTTTTGCTCTGTTGCCCAGGATGGAATGCAATGGTATGATCTCAGCTCACTGCAACCTCCACTTCCCAGTTTCAAGCAATGCTCCTGCCTGAGCCTCCCCAGTAGCTGGGATTACAGGGATTATAGGCATGTACCACCATGCCTGGCTAATTTTTGTAGTTTTAGTAGAGATGGGGTTTTGCCATATTGACCAGACTGGTCTCAAACTTCTGACCTCAGATTTATCTGCCTTCCTTGGCCTCCCAAAGTGCTGGGATTATAGGTGTGAGCCACTGCTCCTGGCCATGTATAACTTTTTAAGAATGGTGCCTTTTGGGTGTCAGAATTTGTTTTTACTTTCATTTATTTAATCTTTGCTGATTATGACATCATTTTACATATCTATAAATACATTCTACTATATGTACTATATTTTAACTATATTGCTGGAAAATTTTGTAACTTAAAATTTTAAATATTTGTTAAAAAGTGTTATTTTCAATACCCGCCTATGAGTGAGAACATACGGTGTTTGATCTTCTGCTCTTCTGTCAGTTTGCTGAGAATGATGGTTTCCAGGTTCATCCATGTCCCTACAAAGGACACAACTCATCATTTTTGATGGCTGCATAATATTCCATGGTGTATATGTGCCACATTTTCCCTGTCCAGTCTATCATCAGTGGGCATTTGGGTTGGTTCCAGGTCTTTGCTATTGTAAACAGTGCTGCAATGAACATTGTGTGCATGTGTCCTTATAGCAGAACAATTTATAATCCTTTGGATATATACCCAGTAACAGGATTGCTGGGTCAAATGGAATCTCTATTTCTAGGTCCTTGAGGAATCGCCACACTGTCTTCCACAATGGTTGAACTAATTTAACACATGGACACAGGGAGGGGAGCACTACACACTGGGGTCTGTTGAGGGGAAATAGGAGAGGGAAGGTGGGGGGTGGGGAGTTGGGGAAGGTGGGGGGTGGGGAGTTGGGGAGAGATAGCAAGGGGAGAGATGCCAGATGTAGGTGATGGGGAGGAAGGCAGCAAATCACACTGTCACGTGTGTACCTATGCAACAATCTTGCATGTTCCTCACATGTACCCCAAAAACCTAAAATGCAATAAAATAAATTTTAAAAAGTGTTATTTTCAATATCAACCAAAATAAATAAATGCTCTATCCAGAATGGTTAGCTGAAGATGAATTCTATCCAGAATGGTTAACTGAAGATGAATTCTAGAAATTTAATGATGGTAGAAAGATTTTACAATATATTTGGGTTTTCCATTTAAATTACCAAATTGTCCTCTGTAGTTTTGTCATTATCAACCCAAAGTCCTTTCTGAGTGGCCAATTGCTGAAGCAATTGAGCTAAAAAAGTTTTAGTAATTTCTCTTCTGAGAAAACTGAGTACTGGGAGTCAAAAGGAGTTCAAGAATTTGGAGCAAGTTAGCAACAACACAGACTTTGAAATTAAATACAGAAATTTAAGATAGTTCAATGGAGAAATGAGCTAATTCAACAAGGAGAAAGCAGAAGAGTTTTTCTATAGAGCTGTAAGTGGTATCTCCTGTACTCTATCCCATAGTCTTCAGTGACCTTACCTAAAACCAAGCAAAATTCAGAGCATGGGGGATATTTAAGGACCTTTAGATTACACAATTAAACATCAATGAAAATTGTGAGAAATATTTGTGGAGAACAACTTCCAGGAAGAAAAGATTGCTGTCTAATCAAGCAGATAAGACTTTAAGGCATAATTTTAGATATTTATTTACCGACTACCAGTCTCATGACATACATATATTTAGTATGCTTTCAGAATTAATAGTTTTATGTATAATACTTCTTTGATTAGCCTACAGTACTTAATTAATATTATATGTAATCTAATCAAGTTATTTAGCAAAACCCAGGTTTGGCAAATTGTGCTTTGTGAACCAGTTCCTCCCCACAGCCTGCTTGTTTCTTGTTCTTTCCTTCTTTTTTTTGGTACATCCCACAAACTAAAAATATTTTTACATTTTTATAGGGTTGAAAAAAAATCAAAAGAATCATATTTTATGCCATGTAAAATTATATAAAATTCAAATTTAGTGTCCATAAATAAAATTTTGTTGGAACACAGTGACACTCATTTGTTTTACATATTATTTATGGTTGTTCTGGTGCTATAACAGCAGAGCTGAGTAGTTGGGAGAGATATCATGTAACTCACAAAGCTCAAAATATTTACAACTTGATGTTTTACAGAAAAATTTTACAGACCCCTGATTTAAACTTGACAGAATATATATTTCTCCTTTTTTTTTTTTTTTTTTGCTTGAAACCACATCTCGCTATGTTGCCCAAGCTGGAGCACAGTGGTGCAATCTTGGCTCACTACAACCTCCACTGCCTGGGTTCAAGCAATTCTCCTGCCTCAGCCCCTGAGTAGGTGGGATTACAGGCGCTCACCACCACGCTTAGTGAATTTTTGAATTTTTAGTAGAGATGGGTGTTACCATGTTGGTCCAGCTGGTCTCAAACTCCTGACGTTGTGACCTACCCTCCTTGGCCTCCCAAAGTGCTGGGATTACAGGCATGAGCCATGGCGTCCGGCCTGTATACTTCTTTTTATAGTTAGTAAAATACTTTACTCTTTTTGACATCTCTCTTTTTTTTTTAATCCCAAACCTTGACATGCTTTTTATTATTTAAATATCAGTGATTTTCCTCATTGCATTTTCTTCTCTATCAGTTCATCAATATTCCACGTATTTGCAGTGAACCATAAAGTATACATTCTCTTCCTTAATGTTTGAATTTATTCTTGATGTTTTAAGCAGTTTTACAATGCCACTTCATGTGTATTATTAATTATTCTTAAGATGAATAACTTTTTGTAAGAATTTATATTATAATATTTTCAATTAAGAACACTTTTAATGCATTTATTTTATGTATGCATCATTTTTATATTTATTTGTTATATTTATTAATCTTTATTAGTCTCCACTCTATCATACCTTTCATTGCCATCAGCAAAAACTATGTTAGAATATTTTTGTTTCCTGTTTGCATGCCTAAGGATGACCTTCTTTTACAACCACATACAATAAATATCAATTTGGCCTAGAAAATATTTTTTGATCACATATTTTGTTTTTTAGGGATATACACTCTTCTGTCTTCGGTTGACATAGTTAATAAATCTGAGACAACATAGATTTTGAATCCAATGAACTCCTTTGAAGTTTGGATGATTCTTTCCTTTTTCTCTATAAACCTAAAAAGATTTACTTAGGTAATAGTTTATCTTTGTTGCTTCTATGTACTATGTAATAAGTACAAGTTCCTATGATTTCTTGTTATTTTGCTTAAATTTTTATAAAGCAATTTTAGTAATTCATATATATTTATCTCCTATTGGATTTATCTTCTAGTTCCATGACTAAATGACTTGGATATTAAGCCACTATGCTCTGTACACCATGCCTGCCATGTTTCCTCTCAATCTATTCACCATCCTATTCATTTCTTTTGAATTCTACATGTTGCCCATTTTGTATATTGTTTTTGATTCAGTAGATGTGTTCCATTATCATGATTATTTCTCTATTGCTTCTGCTATCTTAGCATTTCCAGTGTTCATTTGAATTATACCATAATATAATTAAATCTATTTTATTCTTGTTTCGTAATCTCAACACATTTCTTTTCAATCCCCTTGAGAAGAGAAAAAGTCATTTTCTATATTGTATATGTATTTTCTGTGGAAGATTTATAGTTGATATAACTTTGAGTAACAGTATACAGAGCTACTTTATTTTCCAGTATCTGCAGGCATAGCAATTGAATGTTTAGACTTGTTAAGTAGAACTTCCCTGCTACGTAAAGTCCTGAGAACTTATGGTTATGGCTTCCTGTACTATATTTGCCTCATCTGCTTTCCATCTACCACAAAGTTTCTCCATGAATTTTCTCTGTGTTTTATTTCACATTCATTGTCTCCATAAATGCTTTGAATTTCTGCATTTATGGCAAGTTTTCCTCTAGCTATCCTTTTTAGGATTATCAATTTTCAGTTATTTTCTATGATTTTCCTAGAATATTATTATGGAAAAGTAACAAATCCAGGTAGATCATATCTCTTCATAATTAGCATTAAATAATACTCTTTTTATTATAATCTTAGCTTCATAATATATATGCATGTATTTTCTCATATATTCATCTCAAAATTGATTTGCTAGTGATTAGAAATATTGTCATTTATATCAAAATACTTGTAACTTTCAAAAAAGTAATTATTTGAGTTTAATGCTTAGTAATGGATTGTGATGGGGAAAGTCAACCCTTTGTGGTACTGATGTCCATCCTTGAAGTCAGTGAATGACTGGGGCTAATGTCTGGCAGTCTAGAATGTCTTTCTACCAACCTTGAGCTGCTCTTCTGAAGCATGTTCTCTGTACCTTGTTCTGAATTAATTAATTATCTATTACAGTACCAATATTAGGGAAGATATTTAGATCAACTGATATTTTCTTTTAGGATGATTTTTGTTAAATAATAGACTATGGGCTGAGCACACTGGCTCACATCTATAATCTCAGCACTTTGGGAGGCCAAGGGAAGAGGATCACTTGAGGCCAAGAGTTCAAGACTAGTCTGAGCAACATAACAAGACCCCATTTCTATTAAAAAAAAAAATTAGCTGCACATAGTGGCACATGCCTGTAGTCTTAGCTACTCAAGAGGTTGAGACAGAGCATCAGTTGAACCCAGGAGATTAAGGCTAGAGTAAGCTATGCTTGGGTGACACAGAGAGACCCTGATTCTAATAATAATAACAATAAACTATGGTCAGCTAATAATAGTATTTTTTTCCTGTCTTCATGGTTGTTTTCATGAGAAAATTGAACCAGGGCTAGGGGCAGTTATGCCTAGTGATTACCCCTGTAATTATATCACTTTGGGAGTTCAAAGTGGGTGGATCACCTGAGGTCAGGAGTTCAAGATCAGCTTAGCCAACATGGCAAAATCTCTCCTCTACTAAAATATACAAAAAAATTAGCTGGGCGTGGTGGCAAGCTCCTGTAATTCCAGATACTCAGGAGGCTGAGGCAGTAGAATCGCTTGAATCTGGGAGGTGGAGGTTGCAGAGAGCTGAGACTGTGCTACTGTACTTGCACTCTAGCCTCAGCAACAGAGTGAAACTCTGTCACAAAAAAAAAAAAAAAAAAAAAAAGAAAAAAAGAAAAAAAAAGAACATTGAATCAGGAACTGCTGCTAACATTTTCAGTTTTCTCTACTGTTCCAGAAGCATTTGTCAAGTGATTTTCCTTTTTCTTTTCTATTTCATTATTTTAGGATGATAGCACACTTTAAAAAAAAAACTTTTAAGTTCAGGGGTACATTTGCAGGTATGTTACACAGGTAAACTTGTGTCATGTGGGGTTACACAGGTAAACTTGTGTCATGTGGGGTTGCTGTACAGATTATTTCACTACCCAGGTATTAACTCTAGTACCCATTAGTTATTTTTTCTGATTATCTCTCAACTTCAACCTCCAGTAGTCTTCAGTGTGTATTGTTCTCCTCTATGTGCCCATATGTTCTCATCATTTAACTCCCACTTACAAGTGAGAATATGTGGTATTTGTTTTTCTGTTCCTGCATTAGTGTGGTAAGGACAATGGCCTCCAAAAGAAATTATCAACAGAGCAAACAGACAACCTGTAGAATAGGAGGAAGTTTTTACAAACTATGCATCTGACAAAGATCTAATATCCACATCGATAAGGAACTTAAATTTACAGAAAATAGTACACTTTTTTTTGATGAAGGGAACATTTTATTATCAGGGACTGTGCTAAATTCTTTTCATATCTTTTCTCACATAATTTATATAAAAAAACAATGTTATTAATATATTCATTTTAAGAGAGAAAAAATGAGGCTCTTAGAGGTTATATAAGTTTATAAAGTATACATAATTGGTAAAGGATACAATCACATATCAAATCCAATGATTTCTGACTGTTAATGCAGACAGGTGTGGTGTTATATATACTTTTCAACTGTGGCTGTGGTGAAGTAGAAACCAGATATCCTGGTTTAACTCTTCTTTTTTTCCCCCCAACATTTTTAAAAGTTAGAAATTGTAGTTAACACACTTTGTCCAAAGCCTTTACTTATCTCAGGTTTTTCTAAAAAACTTTCAAAAATTGATTTATTGGGAATTATTTCATTGTAATAATCAAAACCAAGAGGCTCCTCCCTCCAATCAATATACATGCAATTCTTGAATATCTTTTTAAGTCCTTTTTAGTACAAGACAAAAAGTAAATACATAAGATGTTTTGCTGAAATTATTTTTGTACTCTCATGTTGGTAGGTTGCTAACATATGAAATAGTATTATGTTTACATTGCATAATGTATTTGCAAAGAGATTTCTGTGAATACTTTACATCTTATATTTTCATCTAACAGTGACTTATACACAAGAGTTTCAGATTGCAGGAGTATGGCTAAATATCCCTTTCATGTTGAATTTTGTTTTCTGAGAATTTATACATATATATTAAGCATATAGAATGTGTATTAGTAAATAGATAGTGCTAAATGAAGTATTGCTAATCACTCCATGTAGAGAGTATCAGAGATGTTTAAAGTAAAAAAAATAAATAAAAATGCACACTATAACAGAACACAAATGTAAGTTAGAATCACCCATAATTATATGTTGCTATCATCCAGTCTGTATATAAAAGCTTTTGGCAGGGGGGGTTTCCCACTTTTCTCCTCATTCTTATAGATTTCCTAGCAAGATAAATTTATCTTTACTGTTAATGGGAATACTAACCCTTGATTAGCTCCGTGAGTTTGAGAAATAGGCTATATTTATATTTAGCTATATCTGGATCCAGTGTATACAAAAATCTCACTGTAGAGCTACTACCTTAACAAAGTACCACTAACTGGGAGGTTTAAACCACCAGAAATGTATTACCGTACAATTCTTAAGGCTAGAAGTTCCAAATCAAGGTGTTTTCAGAGTCATGCTCTTCTCTTTACCTGTAAGGGAGAATCCATTTTTTCTGCTTCTGTTTTCTGAGGTGGTTGTCCTCTTTGGCATTTATCGGCTTACAGTGGCATCACTCAAATCTCTGCCTCCTCTGTGTGTGTATTCACGTGGCTACCTTCTCCTTGTAAGTCTCTCTTCTTATAAAGACATCAGTCATATTGGATTAAGGGCTCTTCCTACTGCAATGTGACCTTATCTTAACTAACTATATCTGCAAAGTCCTTATTTCCAAAGAGTTACTTTCTGAAGACCTAGGCATTAGGAAGTCAACATATCTTTTTGGGGGACACGGTTTTAACCCATCACATCATGTCATATAGCATGCATAGAGCTTGGGAAGACTCCAAATATATTTGGCCCTGAGGGGTTGAGCTCTCTCATAATCTGAAAGGAAATACCCAGTATTGACAATCCAGATGAGAATGACAGCAACTAAACTAACACATGAAATCTAGTGTCAGACACTATAGAAATCACCTATTTACATAAAACAAAATCTTCCAAGACCATTTTGGACATTTCCATTTGTAAAGAACACAAAAAATATGATAATTTTATCTTTCTTATATTTATTTTATGGCTTTGTTGTTGTTGTTGTTATTTGAAAGAATACTTGGTAGGCTGAGGCAGGTGGATTGCTTGAGCCCAGGAATTCAAGACCAGGCTGGGCATCATGGCAAAACCCCATCTTTACAAAAATACAAAAACAAAAAACAATTACAAAAAACTACCCAGGCATGGTGTACACACTTGTAGTCCCAGCTACTCAGGAGGCTGAGTGGGAGGACTGCTTGAGCTCAGGAGGTTGAGGCTGCAGTGATCTATGATTTTTCCACTGCACTACAGCTTGGGTGACAGAGTGAGACCTTATCTAAAAAAAAAAAAATAAAGAAAAAGAAAAAAAAAATGAAAGAAAAAAAAGAAAAGAAAACCTATTATTTGTGATCATATTCTAATAGAACTTTTAGTTTCTTAAGTGGCACATTAAACTATCTGACCTGTTGTTCAACTCTGCATTATATTCACTGATATTATTAAATAAAGACACTTAATTTCCGTTTAACATAAAGTATCTAATAGGTTTTTGACATCTTATGGATAGACAATGAGACTTTATTTTGTTGTCAGCATTGTAGCTTTCTTTTATCAAGATGAACTGAAAGAAACAGCAAATAAAACACATTGGAATAGGAAAATAAAATTGATTAAGCCATAAAGGACCAGTATGCATGACTGATAGTATGATATTCCCTAAATGAATTTGCTTAAGTTTAATGGCCTAGAAATCAGCTCCAAAAATTATTATAAATATATTAAAATATTAATATTTTAATATAAATTCCAAATATAAGTCACGTGTTATTATTTGACTTTATCTAGATGCATAACTTTATAGTTATTGTATTAAGTCACCCTTTTGAACATTATGGTAAAATCCTTTAAAACAAGTCTTTAGAGTTTCAAGATCTCAGTATAAAATATTTGAATTCAATAATTATATTAGAACATTCACTCTGATGATTATTTTCGTACACCAAATTTACATTTACATTGACATTGAAGTGTTATCATCATTGAATAAAAGAACCCCTGAATTTCAAAAACTGATAAATATCATTTGTCCAGTTTTCTAGCTGATGCATAAATTTCTTTTCCAAATTAATATGTATTGAGAGTGAATAATATTGCAAATGCTGTTCTGAGCAAATAAAGTAACAGAATCTGTGCATAATCATTGAATAAATATTGATGATTTTTTCATTACCCTTTTACTTACTTTTTCCCTTGAACCTCAAAATTATACTTCTCACGATAGTTTTACTATTGTCCACTATATTCAAATACTGAAGAAAATAAAGAGAAAGAAGCATATGTTGAACAATCAGCCAAAACGGACATAGACCATATGTTAGTTCTGTGACTGACAAACCAGATTGAGGTTACCAAAACAAAGTGAAACATAAAATAACAAAACAAAAAAGGCAAACTTTTAATAGATTATCTCACAGATTGTCGCTATTTCACCAACACTGAAGAACAGCAACTACAAAACCAGTCAGGATGTAGAATCTATCACAATTTAAAACATTTATAAAATTAAAATAACAAATGGGCTCACATATTGTAGTATAGGTATTTATATCATCTGTTAAAAGCAGCCAACCATGGTGAGAATTGATCACCCTGCCTTTTGCCTACTGATGAGCTTTTAGACTGGTCAGCATATTGAACACCAAATTCACTTTAAGAATTGAAATTTATATGTGGTGTATTCACATCCAGATTCTGCACTGGGGTCAAAATAAGGGCATGGCAATAAATAAATCTCCTCAAAGTAAGAGAAAATACATTGCACAGAAACCATATCTAGCTCAGAAAACACAGGAAGAAAAAGAGTATTTCTTTTTGACATCATCATAGAAGTAGAATTTAGTTCTAACAGAAGTTGTGTGTTAAGCCTTTTCCAGCTAAACTTAGCAATTGAGAAAACAACTTTAATGAATTATCTAACTGTCCTTTTACAAACCAATCAATGACAACTCCTTCCCTCGAGATAATTAAAGTTGATCTAATTAGATTGCCTCACTTACAAACATGTCATGTAAATAAAGTTAATTTATTATCCCACCTGGTTCACCCATGGGAATTTTTATAGTGTAAATAATGGAAGTATTGTTAAAAATATTAAAACAAATTATGTATAGATGCCTAATCTTTTTGCTTGAGATTCCTACTTTATTGTGAGCTTCAAAATCATATTGTTCGTTTTCTGTCACATTATGTAAACATGGGTGATCACATAAAATTATGTGTCCTCAGTACAATCAACTTTAAATTAGAATACAGAAAATATTTTTTCACACAAAAAATGTATGTATATATGTATTATGGTATGTATTCATTAACATTTTATGCAATGTTCTATACTCATATAATAAAATGTTAAGAATTGCTATCAGTATGATCTCATAGTAATATTCACAATGAAAGACAAACATACTTAAAATGAAAATATTTTGTATGTGTTACTTCATGCTTTTGATCATTCATGAAACAATTACTAAGATTTTGTTTTCCATTACAATGTGCTTGTTAATGGTTTATGCTAATTGACAATAATTATAATGGTACAATATTTAGGATGTTTAATTCAAAGCTCAGATGGCATATGGGCAGATTTTATCCATTGGAGTAGGGAAAGTCCTTGATATTGTAACATGGAATAGAACAGAACAGAGTCCCAGTGGTTTATGATATAGTTCAGATGTTTGTCTTCACCAAACTTCATGTTGAAATGTGATCCCCACTGTTGGAGGTTGGCCTGGATGGAAGATGTTTGAATTATGGGCACTTATATAACTCAAAGTTATATGGCTTGATGCCCTCCCTACAGCAGTGAGATCTTACTCTGTTTGATCATGTGAGACTTGGATGTGAAAAAGTACTGAGACCTCCCTCTGCTCTCTCACCATGTGACATACTCCTTCCCTTTCTGCCATGATTGAAAGTCTTTAGATTGAAAGTCTCCTGAGGTCCTCACATGAACCAGATGTTGGTACCATGCCTTTTTTTTACAACCAGGAGAACCATAGCCAAATAATTTTTTTCCTTATGAGTCACCCAGCCTCAGGAATTTATAGCAATAGAAATTAAACTAACACAGCCACACATCAGTCATTATTGCACCGTCATCATGTTTTGTATCATGCAGATAAATCACCTGAGATATTATTTATTTCCTTCTAATTGACATATATATATATATATATATATGTACACACATAACATGTTTTAA
>NW_022436941.1:34689567-34696705 GCF_009761245.1 Sapajus apella
TTTGAGACGGAGTTTCGCTCTTGTTACCCAGGCTGGAGTGCAATGGCGTGATCTCGGCTCACCGCAACCTCCGCCTCCTGGGTTCAGGCAATTCTCCTGCCTCAGCCTCCTGAGTAGCTGGGATTACAGGCACACACCACCATGCCCAGCTAATTTTCTGTATTTTTAGTAGAGACGGGGTTTCACCATGCTGACCAGGATGGTCTCGATCTCTTGACCTCGTGATCCACCCGCCTCGGCCTCCCAAAGTGCTGGGATTACAGGCTTGAGCCACCGCGCCCGGCCTTTAAAAAATTTTTAAATCTGCCTGCATGCTTGCCATTTTTTGTTCTATATTTCTATTTGTATCTAAGAACTGCCTTCTGAAATAATTTTTCTTCTTCCTGAAATACAGAGTTTAGAAACACTACTGCGGGACTTGTGATATAAATGTTCCTTAAGTTTCTTACTTTTGTTTCTTCTGCACTTGGCAACAATAGTCAACTATAGTTGATAATTAACAGTGCTTGGTTTGTTGAAGAGTTTGCCCTGTACTGTCTTTTTTTGTTAATTTTGAGAAATCTTTTGTTCATCCTACGTTTAATTCCTGTATAAAATAATCTGTCAGTTATTTTTTCCTGATTTTTTTAACTTTAATATTTTTATTGTGGTAAAATACACATGACATAAAATATGGTTTTAACCATTTAAAAGAATAGAGTTTAGTGGCATTTAGTACTTTTACATAATTATGCAAGTATCACCAGTGTCTACTACCAGTACATTTTCATCACCCTAAAAGGAAACCTATACCCATTCAATAGTCATTCCTCATTCCTTTTCTCCACCTACACTCTCACAATCCCTAGTAAATGCAAATCTGATTTCTGCCTCTAAGGATTTTCCTATTCTGGATATTTTAAAAAAATGAAATCATATACCTAGCTTTTTCTGTCTGGCCTCTATCACTTAGCATAATGTTTTCAGATTTATCCACATTGTAGCATGTATCAGAACTTCATCCCATTTTTGTCTGAATAATATTCCATTGAATGGATATGCCATACTTTTTAAAATTTAAATTTCCTTTTGCTTCTTCTATATATTGTAAGATGGAAGTGACAAATGGTGAACTGGAAACGGAGCATGGATTATTTATAAACAAGATAATTGTAATAGGAAAATTAAAGGATGATTTAAAAAACACTGACAGAAATAAATTTCAAGAGTGAAGTCATTATTTTGTTTTCTACTGCAATGATCCTATTTCCAAACAAGGTCACATTCTAAGGTTCTGGGAAGGACATGCATTTTCAGGACACACTATCAAACTCAGAATGATATTGTATATTTTCTATTGATATATTGACAATTTCACTGGTTCACTAAATCTTTCCAAAGTCATCTTTACTCAGATACTGCACCCATCTTTCACCTGAACTTTTTATTTCAGGTGTAGTTATTTTCAGTTTAAAAATTTCCATAGTTTCTCTTCTTTGGTATAAGGTTGCCTTTTGAGGTGATGAAAATATACTGGTACTAGAGGCTGGTGATATTTGCACAATACAATAACAGTAGTAAATGCCACTGAACTGTATACTTTTAAATGATTAATATATTTTACATCATGTGTATTTATGAATTTTCTGCTGGGAACTTTTCACTCTCTATTCATTTTAATGGTGTTCAATGTTATATTACTGAGGATAGTTATGACAACTGAATTAAAGGTTTTTTATGATAATTCCAACATCTGGATCATATCAAATGATTCAGTATAAATGTCCAGCATAAATGTTAAAAGAATGTCTTCAGGTTACAGAAAAAGTAAATAATCGAGATATTAGCATCTTTTTATTGGCCTTTTCCTTGAGTATTGTTTAGAATTCAAAATTCTTTTTATGTCAGGAATTTTGAAAAGTTTGAATATTGTTCATTCATATTCAGCCCTTTATAATACTACAGAAAATTATATTCTTGTTTTGCTTTGTTTTAGTAAATATTATGAACTGATTGTATTGTCTAAAAGTTATATGTTGAAGCCCTAATCCCAAATAGGACTATATGTTGAGATAGAGCCTTTCGGGAAGGCAGGGCTTCAATCTGATAGGACTGGTGTCCTTATAACAAGAGGAGGAAAAACCAAAGCTCACTCTCTCTCTCCACATTTGCATAGAGGAAGGGCCACATGAGGATACAGTGAGAAGGTGCCCATCTGCAAGCCAGGAAGAGAGGCCTCTACAAAAATCATTAATTCTGACATCTTGATCTTGACTTGACTCCAGAGCTCTGAGAAAATAATGTTCCATTATTTAATTCACCTAGTATTTGATAAGTTATGGAAGCCCAAGCAGAATAATAGTTAATTGACCAGTTTAGGGTGAGACTGAATGTCTTGTCTGGCCTTCTATGGATGATAATTCCAATATTAATTATTAGTTCCTTTTTCAATACTTTTTCTACATTGCTTGGATTCAACAGTATACCACAGTGAAATGTTAGTCTAGGACTTTGTCAATGGCATATAAGGTAATACAGTTCCTACTGGCTTTAATGTGTTTTTTAAAATGCCTGTTATATATATGCACAACTTGGTAGTAAGCCTAGAATTTATGTCAATTGATATACAAAATTAGGGAATGGCTTTCTTTTAGGAATTTATCCCACACTTTCTGTAACCATTTCTCTAGTTCCTCTATACAGAAGGATGTGACTTTCTTAAGAATTTTTGCCCTTCTGCTATGGTGTATTTCTATGTGTCCAGGTCCACGTTATAAAGATCACCGCATTTCTTGGAGATTGTCCCTTCCCTCCATCTTCAAACTCATCAAAGGGGAGTGGAATACTTTTCATATTCTATCGTTTTGACCTATTCTCCTCATTCCCTCAGCTACTTCTGAAATTAATGTGGTTAAATTGGGTCCATCGTGATAATCCAGGATAATCTTCCTATTTTAAAGTCAGTTGATTAGAAATCTTAGTATTATATGTAACTTTAATTCCCTTTTGTCATTTAAGGGAACATATTCACAGATTCCCAGGATTAGGTCACAGACATCTTTGGGAAATTAATATCTTTAGGAAAATAAAAAAAATATAAAATTGTATATTTTAGTACCATAAGAATTGAGTTTTATTGAAAGAAAACATAAGTAATTCTATGAATATTCTGTACTCTCCTAATACTTTGGCACACCTGTGTCCTGGGTGGTACTTAATACAAAAGGGAAAATAAATGTTAGGCGAGTAACTTGTAGAAGGCTTCCCAGAAGAAGTGATATTTGAGTTTTGAAGGCTGAGTTGTAGGAATAAAGAGAGAATGGAAAACACATTCGAGGGAATTGCAAGTAAACACACATTCATGAAATTCAAGTGGTTTACTCTGGATAAAGAGATGCATGCCTATGAGTGCCAACAAGATGACACTAGCAAGTTGTAGGTTGTTCAGAGTTTGGAGGAACATATGTGCCTAGTGAAGGAAGTTTATCATGTGTTTAAACACCATGGAAGTTAAAATTTCATCTCTTTTACCAGATCAGTGACATAATTAAATAGATTTTTTTAAGATCTTCCATATTCCACAATATTATTAGCAGTACTAATAAAATAATTATAGGAAGAAACATGAAAATTACATTGTTAAATCTATGTAAGAAATGGCATGAGTTTAAACAAAGTAGTGAAAATGGAGAGAGGGGAAAGCACACTTTTGAGAATCAGCAGTTTAGTAGATGTGCATAGGGATAAGAAAGAGGAAGGAGCTTAGGCAGTATCCTAAATTTTTATTTTTGAAAACTTCATGCATCTTGATGAAACTCACTCAGGTTAGAGATATAGAAAGAGGAGCAGAATGGCAAAAGCATATAATAACCATGTTTTCAAATTTGCTGATTTTAAGAAGACATGAAATATTCTAGGAGCTATTTAAACTGAGTAAATGTATATACGCATTTAAATCCCATTAGAGAGGCCTGCAGGTTATATAATTTGTGGATTTTTATTGTTTTCTGTAACTATGGCCAGCATGGTGAAACACCATTTCTACTAAAAATACAAATAAATTAGTCGGGTATGGTGGTACATGCCTGTAGTCCCAGCTACCGGGGAGGCTGAGTCAGGAGAATGGCTTGAACCCAGGAGGCAGCGGTTGCAGTGAGCCGAGATCACGCCATTGCACTCCAGCCTGGGTGACAGAACAAGAGTCTGTTTCAAACAAACAAACAAACAAACAAACAAAGTAAAACTCATGAGAGGCAAATCATGAGTATACTTTGTTTGCTGCTGTATTTCTAGCACCAAGGAAAAAATCTTCCTCAGTTAGGAGCTCAATATTGACAAGTGAATGAATCAGCTTAAATTTGACATTTAGCTATAAATGCTGATGAAATTTCCTAAGTAGATCATATAGAATGGGAATAAAAGATAACAAAGCACAAAGCCATAAGGACAAATGCTATTTATGTAATCTCAATTCTATTACAGTCAATTGAAATTTGAAAAAGAATAACTGCTGATATATATGTAAATTATTAACTGAAGTAACCCAGGGGCGAAGAATAAGATAATATTTTAAATGATGCCAGAATAATATCAGTGACCACAGAGAGAGCATATAACAAAACAAAGAAAAAGCATTTTCTGACCCTGGTATCATTATCAACGTCAGAGTTTTTCATATTGAGAATAATTATTGAAGTGCTTAGACAGAAGTTAGATCAAAGTGTGTTGAGGAGTGAAGGAGGAAAGAGCAAATAAAAAATGTTAAGGTTACTGAGCACGAAATGAAGGCAAAATACAAGTGATAGCAAAACAAGGTATACAATTAGCTATTGCATAGTACATAAAATGAGCCAATAAAATGGGGAAATTAGAGGATACAAGAAAAATTAGTTGCCAAAGAAGGGAAAGTTTACAAAATTTAGTTCAAATGCCATTTCTATATTGCATTTCTGGATGCATTCACTTTATTGAATGGGCAGTTATACATGGGAGGATTAGACATATTTTTAATTAAGGTTTTTGGTGAGTATCCTGCAGTGAATGCTAATGAGGCATAATGCATACATTGAGACTGATTTTCATTTGTGCATCAACCCTGTTAATAATAGTATCTAATTAGGACATTCATTAAAAGTCTATAATGTTAACTTAATGGAAAAAATCCAATAGAACTTCATTAGGTTCTCCTTGTTACCTTAAAATTATCCAAGTTTAGCAAATGCCTTAATTAGTTAGTAAAGAAAAGGTATATTATACAATTTAATTTAGAATTACTTAATGCAGAAAATAGCATGTTCTAGTGCTACATGCTTTATTTTAGTGATATATAATATAGAAATATTTATAAATATCTAATAACTGATTTCTTCATGTATTAGTAAAACCAGTTTCCATAGAAAGTGAGGAAATGTATAACATTCTAGATATAATTTAATACGGGTTTATAATAGTTATTGTGTAGGTAAAATTCTCATCATTTTGTTTTCTTCTTAACTAAAAGTTCAAGTTGGTAATATAAGGTTGCTTAGTGTTCGAAGACCAAATATAAAGAAGAAACCACAAAGTAAGTTTCCCTGATGTAAATGACTTTTGTTTTTCATTCACTAGGTATAATCTTGTTGCTTTCAGTCCCTAATTGCAGCTGTGGTTGTATTTTTTTCTCTTTAATTTTAACCCTATGTTTCTCTGTCTTTTACATTTTCTGCTTTTTTCTTAAAAGATGTTTTGATTAATAACATTTTATCATTAATAACAGAAATAAAATTATTTACCTACAAATAACCCA
The DNA here is from genome assembly GCF_009761245.1 of Sapajus apella. Taxonomy (NCBI): domain Eukaryota; kingdom Metazoa; phylum Chordata; class Mammalia; order Primates; family Cebidae; genus Sapajus; species Sapajus apella. The sequence goes on from NW_022436941.1 coordinate 34,695,332, forward strand.
TAATAAAAGACCTGACATAGTTCTACAACTAAAAGTCAAATAATTTGGCTTCAAGGGAACTGATCTAATATTTTAGAGTTTATTGGTGGCTATAATTCTGTTTCTTAATAAGTTCTGAATGCAGAAAATAATAATTATCAAAATTATGAAGCTTAATAACTTGCCTTTTCCTTTTTGATTCAGAGGATATAAAGAAATCTTAAATATTTCCTAAAATATCTATTCGTAACTCAAGTAGCTTCTATTGTCTCAAGTAGCTTCTACTGTCTGAATAGCATCAGACAATAGAAGCTACTTGAGTTACGAATATATATTTCATAAATATCTATTTATGGTGTTATTTAAGATATTAGAAATCAAACCCTTTATAGGTGGTTAATCTGGGAAGTTGGACTGGATTACTCTAAAATGGACATAGCACTTTCTTTTTTAGTTTGTGTTAGAAATTTTCCTCAGATGAGGCTCCCTCGAAGTAAAGCTTAGAAGGGGGATTCTTGGTCAAGTAATGAACTGGAAGAGTGTTCTAAGCAGAAGGGGACTGAGGGAGGCAAAGAACAAGAAGGGAAAAAGCAACATCACACATGTCACTGACAGGCTAAATTCCACCTTTTCCTTCAAGGAAATGAAGAAGAAAGGGCCTACATATGTGCTGCATGCATATGTTTCTGCTGCTACTTAGACTGACATCAAAAAACATATGTGCATATATTTAGTCAGTAGGATTTCTATTCCCTTATTTCAAAATCTATTCTATTCCCTTATTATTTTGAAATAAGGGAATAGAAATCTATTCTTATTTCAAAGTAATAGGGGAATAAAAATCCTGATGATTGAACATATGCACATAGGTTGTGGTCATGATGGTCACTGTTGAAATAACAAAACTGAATCACCTTGACATTTAGGGTATTCATATTTCTATTTTATGCTGTTTTTCATTTCATATTTCATGGAGATCATCGAATCAACAAGTTACTACAGACTTATGCCAGAAAAGTTAATACAATGTCAAAACAGGAAGCATAGCAACTGATTGGCTGCATTATAGAGAATGTAGATTAAAGGGAATTCAGCAGGAATTAAACTGTTTTGATTCAATGTGTCCTTGCATTTATGAGTCCTTCTTTTTTGGCATGTAAATGAGATTGTGACCACTAAGGGCAAAGATGGTTTCCTCACAACCGTACAGCATGTGAGTTTTCAATTAGTGTGTTCGAAATTGAATTACTCATATTTAATGAAAAACATTAAGGAAAGAACAAAGGAAACTTACAACAGGGTTGAGTCCCTAAAATTGTATAAAACAGAGACTTAGAGCTCAATTTTTATTTTAATTTAGTTTTTTTTTTTTTTTTTTTTTTTTTTTTTTTTTTT
>NW_022436941.1:34696805-34736546 GCF_009761245.1 Sapajus apella
TTTTTTTTTTTTTTTTTTTTTTTTTTTTTTTTTTTTCTTTGAGACAGGGTTTGCCCAGTTATATGGTTTGGCTGGGTCCCCACCCAAATCTCAACTTGAATTGTATCTCCCAGAATTCCCATGTGTTGTGGGAGGGACCCAGGGGGAGGTAATTAAATCATGGGGGCCGAACTTTCCTATGCTATTCTCCTCATGAGAGTGAATAAGTCTTATGAACTCTGATGGATTTATCAAGGGTTTCTGCTTTTGCTTCTTCCTCATTTTCTCTTGGAACTGCCTTATAAGAAGTGCTTTTGGGCCGGGCATAGTGGCTTACACCTATAATCCCAGCACTTTGGGAGGTCAATGTGGGTGTCTCACTTGAGCTCAGGAGTTTGAGACCACCAGCCTGGCCAACATGGTGAAAACCCATCTCTACTAAAAATACAAAAATTAGCCAGGCACGGTGACACGTACCTGTAATCTCACCTTCACTGGAAGCTGAGGCAGGAGAATTGCTTGAACCCAAGAGGCAGGGATTGCAGTGAGCCAAAATTGCATCACTGCACTCCAGTCAGGGTGACAGAAGAAGACTCCACCATCTTGAAAAAAAAAATCATCTCCTGCCATGATTCTGAGCCCTCCCCAGACATGTGAAACTGTAAGTCCAATTAAACATCTTTTTCTTCCCAGTTTTGGGTAGGTCTTTATCAGCATTTTGAAAATGGACTAATACAGTAAATTGGTATCAGTACAGTGAAGTGTTGCTGAGAAGATACCCAAAACCCTGGAAGCAACTTTGGAGCTGGGTAACAGGCAGAGGTTGGAACAGTTTGGAAGTTTCAAAAGAAGACAGGGAAATGTGGGAAATTTTGGAACTTCATAGAGACTCATTGAATGATTTTGATGAAAATGCTGATAGTTATATGAACAGAAAGGTCCAAGCTGAGGTGGTCTCAGATGGACATGAGGAAATTGTTGGGAATTGAAGTAATGGTGACTCTTGTTATGTTTTAGCAAAGCAACTGACAGAATTTTGCCCCTACCCTAGAGATTTGTGGAACTTTGAACCTGGAACCTCAGAGAGATGATTTAGGGTATCTGGCAGAAGAAATTTTTAAGCAACAAAGCATTCAACAGGTGACTTGGGTGCTGTTAAAAGCATTCCATTTTAAAATGGAAACAGAGCATAAAAGTTTAGAAAATTTGCAGCGTGATGATGTAGTAGAAAAGAAAATCCCATTTTCTTGGGAGAAATTCAAGCTGGCTGCAGAAATTTGTGTAAGTAGTAAGGAGCCTAATGCAATTCCCCAAGACCATGGGGAAAATGTCTCCAGGCATGTCAGAGACCTTCGAGACAGCCCCTCCCATCGCAGGCCTGGAGGCCCAGGAGGAAAAAGTGGTTTTGTGGGCTTGGCCCAGGGTCCCCGTGCTGTGTGCAGCCAAGGGGCTTGTTGCCCTATGTCCCAGCTGCACCAGCCATGGGTGAAAGGAGTGAATATACAGCTGTGGCTTTAGCGGGTGGAAGCCCCAACCTTGGCAGTTTCCATGTGGGGTTGAGCCTGCAGGTGCCCAGAATTCAAGAATTGAGGTTTGGGAACCTTTGCCCAGATTTCAGAAGATGTATGGAAATGCCTGGATGCCCAGGCAAAAATTTGCTGAAGGGGCAGGCCCTCTTGAGAAACTCTCCTATGGCAGTGCAAAAGGGAAAAGTGGGGCTGGAGCCCCACACAGTGTCCCTACTGGGGCACAACCTAGTGGAGCTGTGAAAAGAGGGCCACTGTCCTCTAGACCCCAGAATGGTAGATCCACCAATAGCTTACACTGTGTGCCTAGAAAAGCCACAGACAGGGAAAATGTGGCACATATACACCATGGAATATTATGGAGCTATCAAAAACGACGAGTTCGTGTCCTTTGTAGGGACATAGATGAACCTGGAAACCATCATTCTCAGCAAACTGACACAAGAACAGAAAATCAAACACTGCATGTTCTCACTCATAGGTAGGTGTTGAACAATGAGAACACATGGACACTGGGAGGGGAGCATCACACACTGGGGTCTTTTGGGGGGAACTAGGGGAGGGACAGTGGGGGGTGGGGAGTTGGGGAGATATAGCATGGGGAGAAATGCCAGATATAGGTGAAGGGGAGGAAGGCAGCAAATCACAATGCCACGTGTGTACCTATGCAACAATCTTGCATGTTCTTCACATGTACCCCAAAACCTAAAATGCAATTAAAAAAAAAAGAAAAGAAAAGCCACAGACACTGAATGCCAGCCAGTGAAAGCAGCAGGGAGGAAGACTATACCTTGCAAAGCCACAGGAGTGCAGATGCCCAAGACCATGGGAGCCCACTTCTTGCATCAGCGTGACCTGGATGTGTGACCTTGAGTCAAAGGAGATCATTTTGGAGCTTTAAAATTTGACTGCACTGCTGGATTTTAGACTTGGGGCCTATAACACTTTTGTTTAGGCCAATTTTTCATTTTTGGAATGGCTATATTTACCAAATAACTGTACCCCCATTGGATCTAGGAAGTAACTACTTGCTTTTGATTTTACAGGCTCATAGGTGTAAGGGAATTGCATTGTTACAGATGAGAGTTGGACTGTGGACTTTTGAACTAATGCTGAAATGAGTTAAGACTTCAGGGGACTGTTGGAAAAGCATGCTTGATTTAGAAATGTGGGGACATCAGATTTGGCAGGGCCAGAGAAGAAATGATATGGTTTGGCTTTGTCCCCACCTGAAACTCAAGGTGAATTGTATCTCTCAGAATTCCCACGTGTTGTGGGAGGAACCAGAGGGTGGTAACTGAATCATGGGGCCCAGACATACGGAGCTATAAGTTCAATTAAACCTCTTCCCAGTCTCAGGTATATCTACATCAGCAGCATGAAAATGGACTAACACATCCAAGTTGGAGAGATAATCACCCAGGCTGGCAAAATCAGCTCACTGTAATCTTGAACTCCCTGGCTCAAGGGATCTTCCCATCTCCTGAGTAGCTAGGACTAGAGGTAAGAACCACCACACCTGAATAACTCTTTAAACATTTTTGTAGAGATAGAATCGCACTCTGTTGCCCAGGCTAGTCTGAAATCCCTGGCTTCAAGCAATCCCCCTGCCTTAGCCTCCCAAAGCACTGGAATTACAGGTGTGAGCCGTGGCTCCTGACCCTGACTTAGAACTCTAAATGCATTTTTCTCATCAAAGGAACAAAAATGAAGTTCACTCACTTATTCACTTCAAAAACTAATTTTAAGTTTATACTTAGTGACTTTGCTAAATACTGCTAAGAAACAACTGAAAATATTTTATTCTGGCTCTTAAAACTGCTCTTTTGCAGTTTAGCACAAAACAACAATTCAGTCGACATGCAGATCCTGTATCTACTGAGCCTAACAGAAAGCTGCACTGGAAGATCAATGGTGACGTGACTCTTGAAAGCCTTTGGAATATCACAGGTAGACCTGAATAGGAAAACATTGAGAAAGAGCCCACCAGAAAAAACAAAGATCACATACAATGGCACCGGAGTCTATGTATATCAACATATTTGTGGAAAAATATTCGTTTATAATTAAGAAAAGGGACAGCTGGCAAAAGCTTAGAGCAGATAATGGCCTTATGTGCACAGGAGATTGATAAGTCATCGAGAAGTTTTATGCTGAAGGAATATGATATTGGATGTAGATATGAAATGATTCCAAGCACTTACATAGCTTGCTATGTGATATTTTTGTTTTGGAGAGTATTTACCTCTCCCTTAAAGTGTGACATTTTATCAGATCCCATATGTGAGAACTTGGAGTGAACTCTCTCCTTCAGGGAATGTTAAGTGAAACCTTATCAGACCCCACCTTATGTGAGTTACTGACCTCAACTACTGTATTTCAAAAATACATATAAACTCCAAAATTTGACAGACACTTTGAGAGCTTAGTTCATGGTGGGGCTACACACTGTCGGCCACTTCTCTGAAGACCAAGAGTGTATGCTGTGACAGGCTGTATTCTGTCAGCTACTCTACTGAACACCAAGAGCTCAGGTTGCGACAGGGTGACACCCTGTTAGTCTGGGAGTTAATCTCCAAAACCTCTCCTGCTGACACCCCTACAGCCCTCTAACATCAGGGAACCTCACATGTCATCCAAGCTCTCTGCAGCAGTGGTCAAGCCAGCTCCTTGAGACTGCTTGTATTATAAAAAAGCACACCTCAAACTTTAATTAGACTTTACTTGCCACAGAAGCCTGCTTCCATCCTAAATGAGCAAGTGGACTTTAATGGTTTTGGAACTCACTCACTATGTGGTTAATGTACTTTGTCTATTAAGTGTATTTCTTGTAAGGTTTATGTTATCCTCCCCTTCGTTAGGCATTGTGAACCTAAAAAAAAAATAATAATCTTTGTATAGCAATAAATCAGGTGTTTCATTGCAATACAAGTATAAATATTTTTAGATGATGATAACAAATAGTAAATAATCAACATTTTTAAGGGGAGAAGTTTGAAAGCACAAGACCAGTTAAGAGGCTTATACAATAGATGAAGTTAGAAAAGGTGAGAACATGAAAAAAGGCAGTAAGGTAAAATGAAATATTTTGTATTTTTTGAAAGAAACAAGGACAACTATATATTAAAGGATAAAGACAAAATCTAGAAAAATTCTTCCCTTTCTGGACTAAGTGGCTGGTTGACTGGATCACAGTGTCTTATGCCAGCATAGAAAGTTCTATTGAGCCCACAATATTGCCAAAGCACTGATCATTCATATCTATATTCTGATGTCAGTGCCGTCTCCCTGGAGCACTGGGTGATAGGCCCAAGGAGAGATTTCCCTGAGTTTCCGTGTTCTTGTCTAATGCTTAAGACAGCATAATAGGGCCGGGCACGGTGGCTCAAGCCTGTAATCCCAGCACTTTGGGAGGCCGAGGCGGGTGGATCATGAGGTCAAGAGATCGAGACCATCCTGGTCAACATGGTGAAACCCCGTCTCTACCAAAAATACAAAAAATTAGCTGGGCATGGTGGTGCGTGCCTGTAATCCCAGCTACTCAGGAGGCTGAGGCAGGAGAATTGCCTGAACTCAGGAGGCGGAGGTTGCGGTGAGCAGAGATTGCGCCATTGCACTCCAGCCTAGGTAACATGAGTGAAACTCCGTCTCAAAAAAAAAAAAAAAAGACAGCATAATAGATCTGTGGTGGTAGACTAGAGAGGAACGGGAACACAGCTATGTTTTCTTCTTTCAGTTTTCTGTCTAGAACACACTAGATCTGATATGTATTTGTTACTAGAGTGTCCTTATTCTTATCCCTTAGGTTGTGTAGAAGACTTAACCATATAAACTATTTTGTAACTCTTAATTTTGTTACTAGTTTACACTATATTGCATATATAACAAAAATTTGTTCTACATAAGATCAGCTTCAAAACATTGAAATCAATGCAAGTTCTCTCCAGAGTGAACTCTAAAATCCAGGGCTCTGGATGATGGAACTAACCCTAAGTTTCTGGCTTCTCTGGATTTGTAACTAAAAGTAGGTAAAACAATGGAAGATGAAGTATAGGATGAGAGGGCAATAAAGAAATAAAACATGCTAATATTTGTGTCACTTCATGTTATCATTTTCCGTAGCCAATTCTGTTTTTCTTTAATAAGCTTCATGATTAAGACATGTTTCAGCACAGCATATCACATAAACAAGTGATGTTACATGAAATGCCTATGTCTTATAGTCATGAGAGGGCTACATCTTATTGTCAGATACCAAGTTGAACTTTATGTGAAAATTGAAAAGTATGCCAATCAAACCATTCCTAGTAGGCCAAACCCTTTTGAATATTAAGGAGATGGAAAGAGCAGTAATTAACAGATTGTATATGCATTTTTAGTAAAAAAGGGAAAAGACCTTTTATAACTTCTCAGTCCATGGGTGTTTCTAGCCAGTGATGCACAATGCTGAATCAAGTGTGACATAATAGATACGCAATATAACATTAACTGTTTCCTTGGCTAGCTTCAACCTGTAGTCAGTGAAAACAAAACAAAACAATGAAAGTCATAATCAACAACAGGTATATGACCTCCTCAGATATTTGTAATCATAAGGGTAAGTGTTATTTTTTTCCTACATAATGCAATTTTTAAATTTTATTTTTTAAATTTACATACATTAATTGTACTTATTTATGGGGGTATGTACTGATGTTTTGATACATATAATATATAGTAATCAGGTCAGGATATTAGGAGATACATCATCTCAAACATTTATCATTTCTTTGTGATAGGAGCTTTTAATAGCCTTCTAGGTATTTAAAACAACATTATATATATATTATTGTTAACCATCACTATCCTATAGTGATATAAAACACTCGAACTTATTTCTACTATCTAGTTATACCCACAATTCAAATTCCATCCCTAATTTCCTCATACTGTATCTGTAGCACAACTCCACCAATTTCTTCCCAGTTTTTTTTAACCAGGAAAGAGCTAATTAAACCATGTGTTGTTCTAACTCTAATTATTACTTATGATTTTATAATTTTTCTAATCATAAAGGCATCTTCCTAAGATAGACGCCCTGTTCCCAGAGTTCAGAGTTGGTATGTTCATGGATCAGATGCAAACAGACATTCTGTTATATTTGGTCAAATTCTCTGTTTCAATACCATAGATTTTCGTGTCTGAGTTCTTCCATGATCAGTACTGTGCACACAACTGAAAAAGAAATGAATTGTTTAGTAGGTTGTAAAACAATTAAATAGTTTCAAAGATTTATTCATATTCCTCCCAAATGTTTATCAAAAATAGTACTTCTTCATTTTCCAAAAAATAATTTAATTTTCTTCAAGAAAAGAGGGTCTAAATTTTGGTTCAGTTCAGTAATTTTAGTTTAATATTGCAATTTGAGCAGTCTTTTTAAGTAACTCTATCTCTTTTGGAATATTTTCCATTCTTTAAGAACACTTTCATCCTCTCCAAGTTTGGGTACTCCATTGGGCTGTTAACAAAAAGAAAGTACCTCTGATCTGTGCTCCATATTCTTTTTTTTTTTTTTTTTTTTTGAGACGGAGTTTCGCCCTTGTTACCCAGGCTGGAGTGCAATGGCGCGATCTCGGCTCACTGCAACCTCCGCCTCCTGGGTTCAGGCAATTCCCTGCCTCAGCCTCCTGAGTAGCTGGGATTACAGGCACACACCACCATGCCCAGCTAATTTTTGTATTTTTAGTAGAGACGGGGTTTCACCATGTTGACCAGGATGGTCTCGATCTCTTGACCTCGTGATCCACCCGCCTCGGCCTCCCAAAGTGCTGGGATTACAGGCTTGAGCCACCGCGCCCGGCCCCCTCCATATTCTTAATATATATTGTGTCTTGTATCTTTTTTGAGAATTAGATGAAAATCAGTTTCTGAAGGCTGAAGCAGATAGAATTAATGACCTAAACTCTCTGCTTCATCCAGTTTCTTTCTTTCCAAATTTGCTTTACTTGTGCTACTGCTGCCGTGGACTCCTTAAGCAACTGGCTTAGATTCTCATGTACTCAACCTTGATTGTCGTCTCTGAATCCCTCCATTGTGTCACCACTTTGATATTACAGTGGAAATTCCCTCCAGTAAGGTATGGGGTTAATACTCTGAGAAATACCACACTTTCCTGAGAGACAAGCAGAAACTTCCTAATATTTTTTTTGATACTTGTGAGTTGTGGAGAAGAAATACTCAGTACCTCCTAGGCGTCAACACTGGTGTACCAACTATTTTATGTTGATGCCCAATGTCTAAGCTAATGTGGGGAAGACTGCAAAGTGACTCTTTAAAGAATCTTAAATGTAATATGAATTCAAGAAAAACACTTCGAATTTGGCATTTTTCTTAAAGCAACCTAACGTACCTTCCATCATATTATGCCAAAGACCAAAGATCAAAGATTCTGCCTTATGTGTCTTTCCTCTCTTCTCTCTCTCTCTCTATTTAATGACTCTTTGCTGAGAGAGGAATAACTTTATTTTGCTCTCTTTTCCATTCTTAATTGGGATTAATCTATTTTATATCTTCTGCCTCCAGGGCAGAAGCCCTCATGGCTTGCAACATGGGTGCAAATGCTATCTTTTCTACATTAATGCTAAAACTTAGTCTGAGTCATTCAGTGCTGATGATTGATATGATGACGAAATTCAGAAATCATTTATTTCTATAAAAACATGACTTATAAGTGTGTGGTGGTACTATAAAATAAGATTGTAAATATCAGAATTTGTACACTAAAATATTAACATATTAAGCATATTGAATCCTACTTTGTGTCAAAATTTGAATATTTTTTCTCTTTGTTCCTGTTAAAACAACTCTAAAGTAGTATCTTCTTTTTCCCTGCTCAATCTCTTCCAAAAAAAAAGAGAAGAAACCTTAGATAATTAGATGCCTCAGGCTATCTAGCAAAAAATAAAAAATAAAAAGCAAAGATCTATTAATATTTCTCAAGTTATTACCTATATTTCCTATTTTAACTTCTCTGCCTACATCCATTTTAATTCACTTCTCTGGCCACATCCTTGATTAATGCAGATTACCTTTATGATATGAACACTAAAGCAATATTTTACTCCTGATTCTACTTACCTATTAGCACATTTCAAACTCTATCTTGTTTTTCAGGCATTATTTACTTTTGAATTTACATGTAGGTTTTAGCTATTTTAAGAATCTTCTAAATTTGAATGGAAAAGTTGTTGTGTATTTTCATTAAAGAATCATTTTCTGAACAAAGAGGTACTGTTTCCATCATGTTTCACAGGGATTGATGACACACACATATTATGAATCTTTTCCTTGAAAGGAATAGGAAACAAAATAAGAAAGAATAATAAAGTAAATTAGAATAGTAACAGAAAAAGGACACAATGCTGCTTAAAATGGAGAGGTTGTAGTGTGTTGATGTAGGTGATTATTTTTTGGTGATCTTTAGCTGGCTGTCATTACATGTGATTTTCTCCTCTGTACAAATTCACTAGGCTTCTCCACATTTGTATCCCCAGTATCCATTCATTGCTTTCTCTAATCCACTTTCAATACAGCTGTCAGAGAAATTCTAAAATGCAAATATGATCATGTCACTCTTCCATGGAAACCACTCTGATGGTTTCCCATTGCACTTAGAAAAAAATACAAAGCTCTTAGTATGGTATTCAAGGTCCTTCATGATTTGCTAAGTCTCATCTAGTGCTGTGTTCTGCTCCAAGGTGAACTTGGTAGTTTCTGCCTAGAACTCTTAGACTGCCCCATTTCTATTTATCTTTTAGGTCTCATTCTAAATGTCATTTCATTGGAGATTGGTTATGTCCCTAACCAGATTATAATCCATTAAGTAAGAAACGTATGATACTTATTACCTGATTATACACCAATCCCTGGCTTAGTATTTCACAAATGTTTGCATATTAATTGGATAAGACAATAGAAGGCTAAAATGTTAAAGCTAAACAGAGTAACTAGAGATAGTTGTATTTTTAATGTAAATGTCTGGTCTATCACAATTGATTTTTGATTGCATCTTCTTCACTCTCTATTGCCATAATTTATTTTGAATACCAAATTAATGCTAGTTATTTTTATTAGTCAGAATCCCAAAAGATAATGGCTTAGCACAATAATAAAAATAATAAATGACTATATATATATATATTTTTTTTTTTTGAGTTGGAGTTTTGCTCTTGTTACCCAGGCTGAAGTGCAATGGCGCAATCTCAGCTCACCGCAACCTCTGCCTCCTTGGTTCAGCCAATTCTCCTGCCTCACCCTCCTGAGTACCTGGGATTACAGGCATGCACCACCATGCCCAGCTAATTTTTTTGTATTTTTAGTAGAGATGGGGTTTCACCATGTTGACCAGGATGGTCTCAATCTCTTGACCTCGTGATCCACCTGCCTCGGCCTCCCAAAGTGCTGGGATTACAGGGTGAGCCACCATGTCCGGCCCACTGACAAAATTTTAATAAGACAGCTGATTACAGAGGTGTGGGGAAGTTTAATGGAAACCAAGAAGGAATTGTGGAGCACTCTGGGAGAAACAGTAGAGAGAAACCTATGACCACATTCACTCATGAAGAAGCCAGGAGATGCAGGAGTTGCCAGAATTCAGGAAAGCTGGTAGCTGTTAGCAAGGTCCACAAACACAGAACCTATAGCCTTAAGTAGAAGAATGTAATCACTGACAGCCCCTAGCAGGCCAAATGGTTAAGAACTAAGGAAAAAATATTTTGAGATTCACTCTCCTTCTGCCTTAAATTCTCCTGTTGGTGCCTCTCATTAGTCATACCATGTCAGAGAGCAAGGCAATACTATTGATGTAATGCACATAGTTCAACATTCTAGGCCTCAGAGCTTGGTGGAAAGGTTAAGGGGTGAACCTCAAGGAGAAAAAAGGTAAGTAAGTCAAAGTCACAGAATAAAGTCTGACGTTGTTGCAACACCTTAACTTGGCTAACTATTTAGTTTTCAATACCTATTATCAAGTTATCTCTATTAGAGCCCTATCAGTGACACCTGTGATTATTCACTTAGCTATTTCAGTATTTTGCTGTCTCCTCATACTGTGTGCTCACAGAAAAGAGATAGGCCTTTTGCTTCTGTATGCTCAAAAAAATGTACCGCTCTTTTAAAAATAACATTTTATTTTAATAATGTGGTAGGTGGGGGAGGTGTATGTGTGTGGTAGGGGTTGACTAATATTAGCATTTGTTGGTCCTTAACCTTATTGATTTAAACACAGCAATAAAATGATTTTGTTATTAAGATAACTGAATTCAAATGGATGATAGTTGGATGAAAATGCTAACTTAAGTACTAATTTGATGTTGTTATATGTCGCTGTTTCCAAATATGATACTGTTGGAAACCTAAAGTGTATATTTTTATTAACAAACAGTTGAAATAACACAAGTTTTCATTCACAATATTTTACATTTAAGATTGATCTTTCAGTCTAATGAATGTATAAAGAATATAATTATATTGTAAGAAGAATAGGACATAGCTATGTTGGAATTAATTTTTTTCAAATATTTTTCAATTTATTTAATTTTAATGTGTTTTACATTCATAATTGAAAAATTAGCAAGTATGAACAAACTATAAAGAAGCATTATTTAAAGGCATTCTATAACAATATAATTATATCTCCATTTTTCTTATTTATACATTTATACCCTTTGTTTTACAAATACCTTATTTAAGGTCCAATTTAGCTCAGACTATACCAGAAGAAAACTATTGTTTTAAGTTTTTATTTATCACAGAAGTCAGGCATTTTCTTCAATACGCTATATAAGGCTGTATACACAAACTGGCAGATTTGCAGGTGGAAATTTCCAGCTTTTGTTTCCTAGGTGAAATTTTCAGTAAATAAAAATTGATACTTCATTAAATAGTTATTTTAAAAAGTATAGCACATATAATTTTAGGATATGACGTATATGTCTCATGGATGAAGTAATGGCTGCATCAATTACTGCTTAAAGAAATAACAATAGTTGTGTGTGACACCTGTAATCTTAGGTGCTGGGTGAGGTAGGAGGATCATTTGAGCCCAGGGGTTTGAGACTGCAGTGAGTTATGATTGGACCACTGCACTTCAGCCTGGGAACAGAGCATGACCCTGTCTCTGAAAAAAAGAGAAAATATATAAATAAAGTAATAATATACAGGGACTTCAATTTGTTGGGACTTACCCTATACACTTTAAAGAGTTCCCTCTAGGAAGATGCCACTTTATGGCATTAAAAGCAAATTAGACTCCACCTTGAGTGTGTGTTTGAAAAGGCACACAGAAACAAGGGATTAAACAACAATGAAGTAATCAAAGGAATAGACAGAGATATATCATAGAAAGTCCTTGACATTGAAGGTTATTAAAGTATTTACTCTTGTTTTTTTGGTCTCAGTATTGTATTTGTGTGATAACAAATATTCTACTTTGCCATTATACATATATCTATATGTATGTATATTTACTCTTCATAGAGTGATTTACTAAAATCTAAATCAGATTATTTTATTTCCCCGGAAAAAATTGTAGTAGTGACTGTCTAGGACCTTCAGGACTCAATACAAACTAATTAGGTTGACAATGTAGGCAGTAGTATAGGCATCATTGCCAATTACATTGTATACTTCTTCGGGAAAAAGAAGATAATTACACAAATAGTCAATTTATAAATAAATTATAGGTTTGCTGACAGGGGAAAAATAAGATAAAGTTTTCCAGAAAACAATTTGATAGCAATATACTATCAAGCTGGAAGAGAAATGGGCTTTGTAGTTGACCATATTCGAAGCACCTGCATTAATTAGGTTTAAAGTGAACAAAGGTGCATTTTAGGAAGTTTAAGGAATGAATGACAGCAACATTTCAAAGGATGCATTGAGAAGGCATATTGTTTAATTGGATAAGAGTGGAACTCTAAAGAGAGATTTCAAATATAGTCTTAACTTTTCAGTTCTGCAACTGGGAAAATAGTGTTTTAATGAAGAGATTTGGAAATTGAATAGAAGCTCTTATGGAATGATGTCAGGCTTTTGATGCTTTTATTTTCAGGTGACAATGAGACTTTCAAGTGGAAATCTATTCTAGAGAGCTAGAAATATAAAACTAGAGCTTGAGGTCAGAGGTATAATATAAATATCATCAACATAGAAGTAATAGCAATTAAACTAAAGTAACAAAAAAATGTTGTCCTAAAATGATAGGAAGAGAGAAACATATGCAAGGAATCCATTTAATAAAAATCTAAAAAAAGAAAGAGAAAAACAGAGAAAGAAGATCTGAGCCATGTCTACATACTTTTCAACATTCTTCTTAATTTAAATCTCCTAATCTTTTTAAGACCCAGGTCATACATTATTAAATATTAAAGTTTTTTTCTACTCTTAAATAAATATATATAGATAGATAACTTTTTTATTTATGTTCTCATTATATTTTGTTTCTTCAATAAAATGTTTGTTCAAATTCATATATAGTTTGTTACTCATATATCTCTGTTTCCCATCTTGTAGTAAAACTCAAATCACCTTTAGATTTTACCCTAATTGCAAGTTAACCCATGATAGTTTATGGATTCTGGGTGTTTTTAAATAAGAAAAATACTCTTTGAATTTTATTAAACTGGAATATCAAATACCAACATGAATATCAAAAGAACAAGATCTCTCTCCAACAAACACAAGGAGAGTAGTCCTTCTCCTTACCTTAGTTTCAGGGTATATGTTCCAAGACCCCAGCAGATGCCTGAAGTCACAGATAGTATGAACTCTATATATACTATGATTTTTCTGTACATACATACTTACAATAAAGTTTAATTTACAAATGAGATATGGTAAGAGATTAATAACGACTAGTAATAAGGTAAAATAATATGCTGTAATAAAATTTATGTGAATGTGTTCTCTCTCTCAAAATATTTTATTGAATGTAAATTTTTGGAACACAGTTGTCCATGGGTAACCGAAACCACAGAAAGCTAAACCATAGATAAGGGGAAACTACTGTATATATGTATGTGAATTTGTTTTACTGTGAGTCATGTTCATTCACATTGCTCAATTATTATGTCTCTTACCAGGTATGCTGATTTTCTATTGACTTAAATGATAATTTCTCTCCTGTATTTTTAAACCTTTTCATTTTCTCTTTAGCTTTATTTCAGCTGATGAACTCATAAAATAGACACCATTCAACAACAACTACCTCATTGTCCCAACAACACATTTGCTTGCTTGTTTCCTGATTTTGGTTTCCTTGGTTGACTATAGATTAAATATCCTTGATCCTACCTAAGGCTAGCCATTCTGAATTGTAACCTCTTTCACTTTAAGTGCTTTCCTCTTTGTCTAACTCATCGATTTCTCACTGTGTACTAGATCATTCTCATTAGCAATCAAACATGATGTATCTTATCTTAAAAAAACTCTCCTTTGATCTCATGTCCTCTTCCACCTAGCACAACAGATTCATGAAACAATTGAATAAATTCCTGTCTTTCTTCACATTAGATTTCATTCTAATAAATACATGACAATTTTTGTAGTAAATATACTAATGGCTACCTCTCTTATTTAATCTCTCAGGAGAAATTAATGTAACTGGCTTCTCTCTTCTTTTAAAAATTCTTCTTTCCCTTCACTTCTGTTAAAGTATAACCTTCTGGATTTCCTTCTCCCTCACAGGGCAAGTCTATTTATCCTCTGTTGCCTTCTCCTCTCCTGAAGTTGATCTCTAAATGTCTAGGATCTTTGTTCTATGCCTCCTTCCTGTTTTCGACCTCTTTGCAATATTGTTTGATACTAAAGCCTTAAATACTAACCATAATCTACAACTTCCACATGTATATAAAGCCTAGACATAGCCATAAACTAAAGACTAGTATTTCTAACTTACCTCCCCATTAAGATTAGAAAGAACAACTCAAACCTAATACAATCAAATATTTCTTTGTATACCTACAACCCTTCAATGTCCCAACCTTAGCAAATGTTATCACCATTCACCAGGTTTTATTCAGTGCAAGGCATGATAGTCCTGATCTTTGATTTTTTGCTTATTTCCTGTATTTGGTGCAATTCCTACTGATTATTGTCTTCAAAAAACCTAATAATTCTACTCAAACAGCTTGTTCTAGTTTGTAGATATTACCTACATCAATCACTTTACTATAGGCACACAGTTGATTTAGTTGATTTCTGCCTCTGCAATGAACCAATCAGTTTTTAAAGAACTTTGATTTTAGCTATTTCCTCTGACTGTGAGGTTCTTTATTTTTTTTCTTTTTTTGACACAAAGTCTCACTTTGTCTCCCAGGCTGGAGTACAGTGGCACAATCTTGGCTCACTGCAACCTCCACCTTCCTGGTTCAAGTGATTATCCTGCCTCAGCCTCCTGATCAGCTGAGATTACAGGTGCCGCTACCATGCTCGGCTAATTTTTTCATATATTTAGTAGTGACAGTGTTTTACCGTGTTAGCCAGGATGTTTTTGATCTCCTGACCTCCTGATCCACCCTCCTCGGCCTCCCAAAGTGCTGGGATTATAGGCTTGAGCCACCGTGCCTGTTCGACTGTGAGGTTCTTATCCTTGCTCTTTGCTTAACCGCTGCATCATTGGCATCCAAATCTTAAATTAAGCTCTACCCTAACTTAAGCTATTTTAATTTTAATTGAATCAGAAAGAAGTTGACAAAGACTGTCTCCTTGACCAAATTTTAGACAGGTTCCTCTGAGCCTTCTTCTCAACTAGGTGTTGGCTATACTCTGTCCTTGCTGGGTCTGCCTAGTTCAGTTTACTGAGAATCATGCTAACCCTCACCTTCACTCCTGGTATCTGATCACCTGCAATATAATCCAATTATTCATCCACAAATTGAAACCTATTTACCTTGGCCTGCCTTTAGCAAGAATCATATTAGGACAGTTTAGCAGGAAGCTCCCTATCCTTGACTTCTCCCCTTAATAATTTTCCATCCACTGTTTCTCTTCACTCAGCTCATTGGTGATATATCCCTAGCTACCTTGGTTGTATTTGGAGTTGAGCCTAACCTCTGTCCCAGATTGCAATATTATTATTGCAATAGCTTTGAATAAAGCCTTCCTTAGCATTTTAGTAAGTGTTATGATACTGTTTTCTTTAAGAGGATTTAACTACATCATTCAATTTAAAGTAGTCACTGAGTTACTCTCATTCTAGACATATTATATCTCTATATAACACAATGCCTGGTAGTGTTAATATTCCTTGGTGCCTTTCCTTCCTTTTGTTCTTTCTTCTTTATTTTATTTTTCTCACCCATGTTTTTACTTTATTCTTTCCTTTCTTTTTTTCTTCATCACCTCTCTTGTTTGTAATGTAAGCTTCATTTAAGCATAGGCATTATCTTTCTTCCATCACTGTATACCCAGTGACTGAAGAGTGATTGCAGGCAAGAGCCTGTTAATTATTGAATCATTACAAAATTCAAGTACATATTTATATAAGGATAAAGATGAAAGATATAAAATTTAGAATAAAGATAACAAGATATTTATTCATAGTAGAAAAATACTATGCAGGACATTATAAATGATGTGGTTGACATTATAAATTATACTCTCTAAAAGAAATAGAGTAGGTATAAAATGAACTAAAGCAAATGAGACCATGTAAGAAGTAATTGTCACCTTTCAATTTAATCTAGCCTTTCCTAATAGTATTCAAATTCATATCTTATATTTAATAACAATAGAGGCCAGGTGCGGTACGCCTATAATCTTAGCATTTTGGGAGGCAAAGGCGGGTGGATTGCCTAAGCTCAGGAGTTCAAGACCAGCCTGAGCAACATGGTGAAACCCTGTCTCTACTGAAATACAAAAAAATTAGCTGGGCTTGATGGTGGGTGCCTGTAATCTCAGCTACTCAGGAGGCTGAGACAGGAGAATTGCTTGAACCCGGGAGGCGGAGGTTGCAGTGAGCCAAGATAGTGCCATTGCATGGTGGCCTGAGCAACAGACTGAGACTCTACCTCAAAAACAAACAAATGAAAAATAGGATATATTAAACATATTTGTTTCTCCTATCGGATCTTGCAAATAGAATGAAACAAAGTATGTTTATTCCAGGATTTTTAATATATCTTAAAATTCATTTCATTTTTATTAAATGATTGTTAACTGCTATTTTTTATGCAAGAATTTTTAACTGCTATTATAGATAAGGTAGAATAGAGAAGACGACGACTAGTTAATTGATCAAATCACAAGCTCAGCACTATCCACTTCTTATGAGAGTCACCACAAGTCTATGCTTATCTTCTTAGTTTTTTATGCCCATGAGTATAATTATATATGTTGTCCAGGGTGATTAAGCTCTGGAGGATTCATTGCTACATGAATCTGTTATCATAATCTGTATGATTTATTTATCTGAAATGAAAGTATAATTACTAAGAAAAAACACAAATGCTTTGCTTTCCCCCGTAAAAACAATCTACTTAGGAAAGAAAACTTCCTTTTAAAAGCCAAATTCAGAGTAAATGATCATAGATTATTATAATGTGATGAATTTAGCTCTTTGACAAGGAAGAAAAGTATAAAGGGGAAGGAAGGAAGGAGGAAAGGAAGGAAGGAAAGGAAGGAAGGAGCTAAGGAAGGAAGGAAAGAAGAGAGGAAGGGAAAAAAGCATAAGCATATTGTCCAGAATGTAAAATGTAAGTTTTCAAATATAAAGGTTTATATGTTTTTAAATGGTATAAGAGGAAGCACAAATTATCAAGAGCATGATACGTAAATTTACATTCGAAAGTCAATCTTTGTCTCGGAGCTTAAAGTGCAATTACATTATTGAGTTTGTTTGGTTTAATGTACTGACATCTACACATCTGAATAACTGCTAAAAATGAGATTAATCTTGAAGGGTAAATATGTACATGACATACTCATGTGGCCTAGTCAGAACTAGGTCAGATTTGAAATGCATCTTGTTGGTGATTTGTTTCTCTGAGGCTTAGCTTTGCCTTTCAAAAAGTAGCAAGGAAGAGAAAAGAGTATACTTCAGGAGTCCTGTAGAGTTCCCAGCAGAGTTCCCGGGTGGGGAGAAAGAAAATAACAGAGAGTGTTTCAAAAGTGTTCCTGTTGATTTGCTAAAATTTATTCCAGGCTGCTGCTGTTGTGCTGCTTTTTTTCTCATTTTGATTCCATAAAACATTTAGGTTCTTCTTCTATTTTCAATACATTCTGAGGTCATGTTTCACCAGGTAGACTATCACAAGGTACTGTTTTTATGGCCTTTTGTTTCTATATTTTTAGCAAAATATTTTATATCTATTTGTTAAACAAGAAAATTTTCTTCAAAATATGGCTAATTCAAAACATTTACATTTTCTTTTTTCTTCTCTATCAGCAAAAATGCAAGGCAAAAAGCCCTGATAGTCCTATCTTCTGTATTCTGCCTATTTGTTGCTGCAATGAAGTAATCATTTTAAGCAATGCCAGGATAGTAAGTCAGTGTTGCACCAGCATCATCATCATTTAATGTCAGGATGCACAGAAGTCTGTGGCAAGTGTAATGGAGACTTATTTGAGATATTAATCTTTTGCAGCACTATCTCACTGAACTGGTAGATTTCTCAGTCAGTCTATCTTTAATTTCCCAAAGGTCTGACTGAACATGGCTGGACCCAAACCAATCACATTTGTGGGAATATGCAGTGGACCAAAGAGCCTCAACAAAACATTTCCAAAATTTCCAAGAAAAACATGTCATCAATTTATACATATCTGTTAGTCATTGTTTAAAAAATATTTAGAGTGGTAACTATATTCTAGGTTGAGAGGTCTAATAGGGTAAAATTTCTGTTCCTCTTCCCTTTTCAGTTTTTTATTGACATGTGTATGGGTAGGGGTGTGTGTGAGTGTATGTGTGTATATGTGTGTGTACATATATAAAATCATCCTTGCAATGATCCACGGGCCTGTGAAGTCCATCCATGTTGAACACTCAGGGACTCATTAACATTTTCTTTTGTCTAATGATGTGATGTGCTTCAGATGCTCAGTGAACCAATTCCCAGATGTCCTCCATATCAAGTAATCACCCGTATAATGAATTGCAACTTTGTAAGGTGTGTTTTTAAGATTAATGAAGTAAATGGAGTGTTGGAAAGATTTAGTTAAGAGGAAACATATGTTTGATTTAGGGTCACTTTTGAATATGTGTGAGGGCAGTAGAACTTCCAAACATACATTTTAAGCCTATTTTTTCATTGGTGGGTTGTGTACGTAGACATAGGATTTGATTTTATATAGGTTCTTTACTGAAATACAAATACATATTGCCACGTTACAAGTGTAGGGGGCATTCTGTATTACTAAATGTGTATTTAAAAACTTCTTTAATCAGTTTTCAGATGTTTCAATTGTAAATATGAATTGTTCTGTCTCATAAATCTCCAAGTGCGGTGAATGTATATTTGTACATATATGTGTGCACGTTTAAACCATTGTGATTTATGTAAATCAAAGTAGAAAGATTCAACCTGCTTGAATATTGTGCTTCATTAGAAGATCAAGTGCTTGAGGATACCTGCTTGGTTTCTAAAGAGAAGTTGCAATGGCCTTTAACCTCAATTCCAAAGAAGATCCATGCGGCAATGTGGACCATCACTTATATACTGAGTTGATCCTCCCTCAGATAACCTGAAGCTTCTCTTTTGTATCCCCCTCATTTATCACATTTGGGAAAACACTAAAGGGTCCAGTGACAAATACGGGTTACTAATATTGCTTAAGCTTTCTTGGTTACTTCTCTGGTTGTAGACTTTAAATATACATACAAAATATTGAGCTAAATCTCACAATTCTTAGGACCATTCATCACCATTGAACCCAATCTTTTATCAAAATCTTTACCAATTTTCAATATATCAGAGAGAAAGATACTTATTATCAGACCATCAGTAAGATTTGTAGCTTTTGAAACAAATATGGCATAAGAATTACATGAAAAGGCAATTTATATTAAACAATGAAAAGTCAACTTACGAAATATATTTTTCATTTGATTTTCTTTACACTCTGATTTTAGCAAAATGTGTAACATGTTCCTTAATAATAACTTTTAAACAATTCCAGAATTACTGCTAAAAATATTATTCAATACAAAGTGAATAATTTGATTCACATCAGGGATTTATCTGGAAAGAAAATTCTAATAAATCTTCCATCCCAGCGGGTTATTTTGACAAGTGCAATAACAGAAGCTGCGGTTGGCAGGCTCTACAAGTGATATCTTGGCCTTTTACCATCACTCTGTCTATAAGACATGAATTAGCTTCCACAAAGCTTAATCATAAAAGTTACTGTCTTTGACCTTTGAGGAAATACTTATGAATAGGTAAGCATTTTTTGTTGTCTGAATTATAAATTATATTTAACTATCTTACTATTTTAGGCATTCATAGAATTAGCGTTTGAGATATTTAACAGAAGTATACTGAATTATAGTGAAATTAGCTGATTCCTGATTTACTTGAGAAGCTATATATAATTTAGGCTAGAAATATACATCTCTATACCTTTTATATTTTCCATCTAAGGAAGCAAGTTGCGTGAGTATAAGCAATGCATAGTGCAAGAAGCTATTTCCAAAGTGTTCCTGAGACTGAAAATTTAGTGTCCTAACATTGATTATCACTTAATTGGCAAAAATATGAAGCAACTGCCAATAATTATGCTTGTTGTTCCATGCTGTGTTTAGCAGTGCTCAACAGAGTAGATGTCAACAACCTAGGCGTCACTATGAAATTCAGAGGGGTAGTGTTGCTAGTCATAAGACTTGGGCACTCTACTGGCAGGTAGTGAGCACTAGCTAGGGTTGTGAAATAAACCATGAGGAACCACATTGCCCTTGACATTCAAGATGCAAACCCTATTTATAATTACAAAGTAATGTTAGCTAGATATGAATATATATCAGATTGTTTGTAAATACAACTAGTGCATACATCTTAGAAATTATACTTATATATGTTTGGAATTTTATCAACAAATCTTCACCGCAGAGAGATATTGGCATCTTCAGCTTAATATATTTGAGTCTACATTTGTAGCAGTCACATTCATGATTATTCTATATACTGTTGCAAATACCTGATTTCTTTAGCATATGCTCTAGTGTTGTCATGTTCAGGCACTTATTGAAATGCATGTTATTTAAAAACTTTATTTTCTTCTATATAATGATAAGCATGATAACAATTATTTTGAGGTTACGTACATAGATTTTGTAATTTATTTCAGGAGAGTAAAAAAAGGACTTTCAAAACATTTCTTTAAAAAAAAGTCATTGTGTCCCACAGAGTTAAGAACCAACTTTGATAGAAGATGCAATGAGAAATGGTTACTGCAAAGAACCATGGTACTGGAGTTGAGTTAAAAAGACCTTGGGTTATGATCTTGGCTCTGCTTTGCGTAAGTTTCTGGGTCTCATCTGTGAAGTGCTAATGATTACATATAGTTTACATATCTCCTGTACTGTGGAATTCTGCATGTAAATATTACTTTGTAAATTTTAAAGGATGATACAAATGAAGCCATTGTTAGGAAATGCAAAAGGCCCCCAACTTAACAATTGTTAAACACAAGACTTTTTGACTTTACAATAGGTTTATCAGGTGTTAAATGCATTTTCGACTTCACAATATTTTGAAATTACAATGAGTTTTTGGGGACATAACTCCTTTGTAGTTCAGGTACATCTGTGCTGCAGGTGAGCTTCTTCTGTCTATAGGTTTAATTGATTTCATAGATTATCAAAGTAATCTCTTTATAACAGATTTTAGGATTGATCACCATAAAAATAACAGAACTTTCTTCACTTCCTAGCAAGCATTTGGAAGCCCATTTTTGTAAAAGGCATTGCTCTGAAACTAGAGGATAAAAGGAGTGTGTATGACAAACATATTTTGAAGTCCAGTTACTTTGATCATTTGTACAACATTATGTTTATTATCTTTAGTAATACCTTCTAGTACAGCCTTCTAGTACATGCCAGCCTTTCCCTAATTTGTCACTAATATGTAATTTACAACAAAATGTCATATGTTATTTCAAAAATGCTATACAAATAAAATCTTACTCAAAGTAAACTTTGAGAATTTTTTTCTTAAAGAATAATTCCCTGGAAATTAATTTAAGGTGATAAATTAGTTTCTTCCTATTGCAAAGTGCTATTCTGTAGTATGTATGTGCCACATTTTAACTATTTCCTATTGAAGGACATCTGGGATAATTCCAGTTTGAGGGTACAATAGGTCAAGCCGCTATAAACATCATGGTACAGTTTTTGTGTGAGCATAAATTTCCCTTTCTCTGGGATTAATACCTAAGTGTGCAAGGCCTAAGTTGAATCACACAGTAATTTCCCCTCAACCAGCTATTTAGCAACCTTAATTTTATCTGCAGGCTTTGTTTTCTTTTAACATTAATATGGTTTGGTTCTGTGTCTCCACCCAAATCTTATCTAGAATTGTAATCCCCACATGTCAAGGAAGAGGCCTGGTGGGAAGTGATTGGATTATGAAGGTGATTTTTTTTTTCCCCATGCCATTCCCAGGGTAGTGAGGGAGTTCTCATGAGATATTGATGGTTTAAATGTGTGTTAGTCTCCCCTGTGTTCTTTCTCTTTCCCACTGCCTTGTGAAAAAGGTCGCTGCTTCCGTTTTACTGTCTGCCATGATTGTAAGTTTCCCGAGGTCTGCCCAGCCATGTGAAATTGTGAATCAATTAAACCTCTTTCTTTTATAAATTACCCGCCCTTGCCTATTTCTTTACAGCAGCATAAGAATGGGCTAATACAGAGAATTGATACTAGGTAATGGGGCCTTCTGAAATTGTGAATTAATTAAACCTCTTTCTTTTATAAATAACCCATCTTTGGCTATTTCTTTATAGCAGCATGAGAATGGTCTAATATAGAAAATTGGTACTGGGTTATGGGGACTTCATACAAAGATAGTCGGAAAATGTGGAAGCAACTTTGGAATGGGGTAACAGGCAGAGGTTGGAACACTTCAGAGGGCTCAGAAGAAGATAGGAAGATTTGGGAAAGTTTGGAACTTCCTAGAGACTTGTTGAATGGTTTTGACCAAAATGCTAATAGTAATATGGACAATGAGGTCCAATCTCAAGAGGTCTCAGATGGAGTTGTGGAACTTATTGGGAACTAGAGCAAAGATCAATCTTATTATGCTTTAGCAAATAGACTGGTGGCATTTTGCTACTGCCCTAGAGATCTGTGGAACACTGAACTTGAGAGAAGTGATTTAAGGTACCTGGCAGAAGAAATGTCTAAGCAACAAAGCATTCAAGAGGTGACCTGCAACTACTCGGGAGGCTGAGGCAGGAGAATCACTTGAACCCAGAAGTCAGATATTGCAGTGAGCAGAGATTGTGCCACTGTTCTCCAGTCTGGGCAAGAAGAGTAAAACTCTGTTCTAAGAGGTAACCTGGCTTATTATGAAAGCATTCAGTCATATGCATTCACAAAGAGATGGTTTGAAATTGCAACTCATGTTTAAAAAAAAAAAAAAAAAAAGCAGAGCATAAAGTTTTGGAAAATTTGCAATCTTACCATGTGGTGGAAAAGAAAAACCCATTTTCTGGTAATGGCTGAAAAAAAATTGGATAAACAACATGAAACTGAATGTGAATAGTCTAGACAATGAGGAGAAGGTCTACAGGGAATATCGGAGAACTTCAACAGCAGCCCCTCCCATCACAAACCTGGAATATTAAGAGGAAAAAATGGTTTCATGGGCCAGCCAGTGCCAGCTTATCTGTAAAACCTCAGGACTTGGTGCTCTGCATCCTAACCAGTACAGCTGTAGCTGTGACTAAAACACGTGAAAACAGACTAATATAGACATATGATCTAACATATTCACAGATTATGGGAATTATGATGTGGAATTTTTGGTGGGTCATTATTCTGCTCACTATAATTATTGTAGTTATTTAGGACATGTACCTTACATATAAATTTTATAAAAAGCTTGACTGTGTCTACAAAAACTTTTTTTGCCTTTAGTTGGAACAGTTAAATTATGAGTTGTCTTGACATAGATTTCTTTGAGTTTATCTCACTGGGTTTGTTTCATGTTCTTGAATCTTTCACCAAAGTTTGGAAAATTTTAGCCATTATTCCTTCTGATATTCCTTCATTCCTACTCTCTTTCTCCTTTCTTTCTAGAATTGGATAGATTTGAATGTCCAGTCTTTTGTTATTGTCACATGGGTCTCTAAGGGTATATTTATTTTAAATTCAGTCCATTTATCTCTGTGTTGTTTATATTGCAAAGATTTCATTGTTCTAATTTTACATTCACTGATTCTATCCTCTATGAAATCCCAATATGGAGGTTTATCCAGCAGGTTCTGTTCTTTCATTTTATTTTATTAACTTTTGTTAGGTTCAGGGATATATATGCAGGTTTGTTAAATTGGTAAATTGTATGTCACAGAAGCTTGGTGTACAGATCGTTTCACTACACTGGTACTGAACATAAGACCCCATACATAGTATATTGATCCTCTCTCACCTCCTACCTTCCCCCTCAAGTACACAAATATATGTGCATACTCAATGTTTAGCTCCCACCTATAAGTGAGAACATGTGGTATTTGGTTTTCTGTTTCTGAACTAGTTCATTTAGGATAGCAGTCTCCAGATCCATTCATGTTGCTGCAAAGGATATGATTCCATTCCTTTTTATTGCTGTGTAGCATTTTATGGTGTATGTGTAGTACATTTTCTTTATCCAGTCTGTCATTGATGGGCATTCAGGTTAATTCCATGTCTTTGCTATTGTGAACAGTGCTACAGTGAACATATGCATGAATGTGTCTTTATAGTAGAATAATTTCTATTCCTTGGATATAAACCCAATAATGGAATTGCTGGGTCAGTCAAATGGCAGTTCTGTTTTAAGTTCCTTGAGTTATTGCCATGTTGCTTTCCACAATGGCTGAACTAATTTACATTTCCAACAGCACTGTATAAAGGTCTCTTTTCTCTGCAGCATAGCCAGCATCTGCAATTTTTTTTTTTTTTTTTACTTTTTAATTGTAACCATTCTAACTGGTATAAGGTAGTATCTTATTTTGGTTTTGATTTGCATTTCTCTAATGATTAGTGATATTGAGCATTTTTTCATAAGCTTGTGGCCATGTTTATGTCTTTTTTTGAGAAGCATCTGTTCATGTCCTTTGCTCACTTTTTAATAGGGTTGTCATTTGCTTGTGAATTTGTTTAAGTTTCCTATGGATTCTGGATATTAGACCTTTATCAGATGCATAGTTTGCACATATTTTCTCCAAGTCTATAGGTTGTCTGTTTACTCTACTGATAGTTTCTTTTGCTGTTCAGAAGCTCTTCAGATTACTCAGGTCCATTTGTCAATTTTTGCTTTTAATTGCAATTTGCTTTTTGTTGCAATTTGTCACTAAATCTTTGTCAGGGTCTATGTGCAGACTGGCATTTGCTAGGTTTTCTTCCAGAGTTTTTTATAGTTTTAGGTTTTACATTAAAGTCTTTAAGTCGCCGGGCGTGGTGGCTCAAGCCTGTAATCCCAGCACTTTGGGAGGCCGAGGCGGGCGGATCACGAGGTCAAGAGATCGAGACCATCCTGGTCAACATGTTGAGACCCCGTCTCTACTAAAAATACAAAAAATTAGCTGGGCATGGTGGTGCGTGCCTGTAATCCCAGCTACTCAGGAGGCTGAGGCAGGAGAATTGCCTGAACCCAGGAGGCGGAGGTTGCGGTGAGCCG
The DNA here is from genome assembly GCF_009761245.1 of Sapajus apella. Taxonomy (NCBI): domain Eukaryota; kingdom Metazoa; phylum Chordata; class Mammalia; order Primates; family Cebidae; genus Sapajus; species Sapajus apella. The sequence continues at coordinate 34,722,160 of NW_022436941.1, forward strand.
AGATCGCGCCATTGCACTCCAGCCTGGGTAACAAGAGCGAAACTCCATCTCAAAAAAAAAAAAAAAAAAAAAAAGTCTTTAAGTCATCTTCAGTTGATTTTTATAAATGGCATAAGGAAGGGGTCCAGTTTCAAACTTTTGCATATAGCTAGCCAGTTATATTCCAGCACCATTTATTGAAGAGGGAGCCCTTTTCCTATTGCTTGTTTTTGGTGAAGATCACATGGTTGTAGATGTGCCACTAGGTAACTAGTTTTGTGTTGCTGTTATTATATCTTTCAGTTCTGTAATTTGTTTCTTTTTTATATAACTTCTATCTTTACCGAGATTTTCTAGTGTTTCATTTGTTTCCAGGGAGTTTATAATTAAATTTTGAAGCATTTTTTCATACCAGTAATTCCAACATCTAACCCATCCATCTGTTGGTCTCTACTGATTATCTTTTCTTGCCCAAGTTGTGGTTTTCTTGTGTCTTAGTTTGAAGGTAAAGTTTACATTGTATCTTGGACATTTTGTCTACTATCCTAGGAGATTCTAGGTCCTACTTAGATCTTTATTTAAGCAAACAATAACCATGTTTAGGTTTAGCACATGAGTTTTAGTCAACTTTATGGGCCCTAGGTCCAATGGCAGTTTAATTTTTGGAGACTGCAGTTTTTTGTTTTTGTTTTTGTTTTCTTTTTTGTGGTTGGTTTATCTGGAGTCAATGGAGGTTCATTACTTCAGAAAGATCAAAAGTCAGACTATTTAGCCACACATAATGTTATTTTAAGATGTTGAGTGTGTGACCTATAGGTGCTCTTATCCATCTTAGTGGATGCCAAATATAGATAAAAGATTATCTAAGAAATATACATAGAGGAGCCTCTTGTCTAATAAATTTAATCCATGTGACACACATGGGAGCCACACAAGGTTCTTACAATGTTATACTACCACAAACTGCCAGCTTGGACTGAAAGGGATAGAGATCAAAATAGAAGAAAGCTTTCAGATCCCCAAAATTTTATAGGCCGTAAACAAGCAATAAAACTACTTAGCTACAAATATGTGCCATGCTTTATAAAACAAAAGGATGAGACATTGAAGCTGAAGCAAAGCACAGAGTCATGAGCCTAGAGGGCAGAGCCACAAAATGAGAGTATAGTTTGTAGTGCTGAAAAGCTAACAGAGTTTGTGTAGATTTTGAAGTTGTTTAAGACTGGTTGGATCTCAAAGTTCCTTGAGAACAGCAATTTATTTCTTCCTTCTATATTATTTTATTTATTTATTTATTTATTTTTTGAGACAGAGTTTTACTCATGTTACCCAGGCTGGAGTGCAATGGCGCGATCTCGGCTCACCGTAACCTCCGCCTCCTGGGTTCAGGCAATCCTCCTGCCTCAGCCTCCTGAGTAGCTGGGATTACAGGCACACACCACCATGCCCAGCTAATTTTTTGTATTTTTAGTAGAGACAGGGTTTCACCATGTTGACCAGGATGGTCTCGATCTCTTGACCTCGTGATCCACCCGCCTCGGCCTCCCAAAGTGCTGGGATTACAGGCTTGAGCCACTGCGCCCGGCCCTTCTATATTGTTATTATATTTATTTATTTATTTATTTTTGAGACAGAGTTTTGCTCTTGTTACCCAGGCTGGAGTGCAATGGCGTGATCTCGGCTCACCACAACCTCTGCCTCCTGAGTCCAGGCAATTCTCCTGCCTCAGCTTCCTGAGTAGCTTGGATTACAGGCACACACCACCATGCCCAGCTAATTTTTTGTATTTTTAGTAGAGACGGGGTTTCACCATGTTGACCAGGATGGTCTCGATCTCTTGACCTCGTGATCCACCTGCTTCGTCCTCCCAAAGTGCTGGGATTACAGGCGTGTGCCACCGCACCAGGCCCTATGTTATTATTTTTTGAATGGAATTGTTTATTACTCTTACCATATACCATATCACCATTGCATTTTGGAATTAATCTTTTCTTAAGTTTCACGGGTTTACAGATGGAGAGAAATTGTGCCTTATGGTGGATTATACTCACAGTTTCACCTATAAATAGCTCATTTAAATGAAAAGTTGGTACCATTGAGCTGACAAGATTTAGATAAGAGTTTTGGACTTTGAGTTTATAGAATGGTAGGTTGAGTCTTTGGGGAAATTTTGGATGAAGTAAATACATTTTGCATGTGAGATGGAAGTAAATTTGGGGGGATAAAGATTGACAATTGTAAGCAGAATAACAGCTTCCTAAAGTGGTTCACATTCTATTTTCCAGAACCTACTAATATACTACCTTACATGGCAAAAGAAAATTCCAAATGCAATTAAGTTAATGTACTTGGGATAGGGAGATTATTCTCAATGACCTACTACCTACTGGGCAGGTACAATGCAATCACGAGGGCCCTTGTATGAGGAAGGCAAAAGAGTCCAAGAAAATGTGATGATAGCACAGATTGCAGTCATGTCACCATGAGCCAGTTTTCAGGCAGCTTCTCAAAGCTGAAAAAGGAAAAGAAGATTCTCTCCTACTGCTTTTAGAAAAAAAAAAAACAAAAAACAATAAAACACAGCTCTCCCCTCCTCTTGGTTTTAGCCTTATGAGACCCATTTTGCATTTCTGACCTCTAAAGTGTAAGACTATTTGTGTTACAAGAACTTCATTGTAGTAATTTGTTATAAAAGCATGAGGAAACTAATATACCATTCCATATTCTTCGCATATTTATACACATTTGAGAATTGTCTTACATATCTTTTTTTTTTTTTTTCTTCAAAATAGTCTGGCAGAGGTTATTGTAGGCTTCAATTGGTTCTATATATCAACTTAGGGAGAAGGATTTTTGCTATGACTTCAATATCTTAATAGATATTGTACTATTTAAAAGGTTCTATTTTGTCAGTTTTAACAACTTGTGATTTTCAAAAAATTTTTCTGTTTTATCTAAGTTGTCATGTCTATTGGCATTCAGTTGCTCCTTATAGCCTCTTTCTATCCTTTTAATGTCATTTAACTTATGCCCACTTTTTATTCATGGTACTGAGAATTTCTCACTTCTTTTTTTTCGTCTGGCTAAGCATTAGTCAATCTTTAAAATATTGAGACTTCCAATTTATGAATATGATGTATCTCTCCATAGACTTAGATATTTTAAATTTTTTTTTAAAAAGTTTACCAGTTTTCAGTGTAGAGGTTTTGCACTGTTGTTAGACAATTCTCCAGGGGTCTCACTTTTTTGATTTTTTGCAAGTAGAAACACTCACCAATTTTTACCTGGGCAGCCTTTTCAGGAATGTTTTCATAGTAAAAACATTGAAAGTATGAAATCATGTTTTTGTCTGTAGGCCAGTATATTTACTGTAAAATGTGTAACAAAGATAAGGTTTTTCTGACAGGCAGAGTTAATGTATATTATAAAAGTTATAGCTGACTTTTGGTTTCAAAATGATGGTATAGAAGCAGGCTTCATTTATCGCCACAGAAAAGTAAAACAATATAGAAGGGTGCAATTAATACCAGCGATATCCCAGAACTCAAACAGTTCCCGGGGCCATAGAGAAGTGAAAAAACTTTCATCAGATGATAAGACAATTGGAATTTCACAATTGTGATACCTTTCACCCTATTCTGCTTAGCACCAAGTGTGTGAAATAATTTCCTCTAATTCATACTTTCTCCACTGGAAAATATAAGATTAATTTGGGAAATTAGCTTCCTCACCACCTTGGTACCCTTGCATTAGATCTGTCCCTGCCTTAACCCATAGAAACATTGCAAGCATATGAACAGAAAAATATCACTGAGAATAGGCAGACACAAAGGAGGGGGTTGGGACTTTCATTTCTAGGTGCTGGAAACTCTGCTCTGTAACTCACCCAAAAGAAACCATCTATTAGAATGATTTTTCAGCAGTACCGTGCTGTAGAAACTTTGCTCCACAGGTCACCTGGGCACACTAGCCAGTCTTTCTATACGGCCACAATATCTGCTTTGGGCCCTCCCCCCAGTAGTAAGGGCAGCACACAAATGTGAAAAAAGAAATCATTTGAATGTATAAAATCCACTGGTAGAATTAAGTTTACAGGAAAATCTAGAATACTCTATTTCTATAATGTTGGTGTGAAATCCACTTGTAATTTTAGTATAGAGCCAAAAAGACAAATCTATTGACAAATCTATCAAAAATAATAGTGATCTGTTCAAAGATAGGCAATATAAACATAAGTAAATCAAGACAACAAAAAGTGAAAATTTGGAGAAAATGAAATTATAAAGTTGTGGTTTTTGTTTTATTTGTTTCTATTATTTGCGACCTTAGTTGTCATCTCTTTAAAATAATTGGTTATGTCTATAAGAAGTTTTGTGTAAGCTTCATAGTAACCACAATAAAAAATTCACTAAAAATAATAAACTGAATTAAAACATACTACTAGGAAAAATTGCTTTAACAACAAAGAAAGACAGTAAGAAAGGAAGAAAAGGTTACAAATCATCAGAAAACAAAAAACAAAATGACAATAATAAGTCCTTTTTTTTTTTTTTATCAATAATAACATTGAATGTAACTGGACTAAATTCTCCAATTAAAAGTCATGGAGTGGATTCCCAGGCAAGATGATCAAACAGGAACAGTTCCAGTCTGCAGCTCCCAGCAAGACCAATGCAGAAGACAGGTGATTTCTGCATTTCCAACTGAAGTACCCAGTTCATCTTACTGGGACTGGTTAGACAGTTGGTGCAGCCCATGGAGGGTGAGCAGAAACAGGGTGAGGCATTGCCTCACATGAGAAGCACAAGGGATCAGGGAACTCCCTCCCTTAGCCAAGGGAATCTGTGAGGGTCTGTGCATGAGGGACAGTGCTAGCCAGCCCAGATACCATAGTTTTCCCATGGTCTTCACAATCCACACACCAGGATATTAGCTTGGGTGCCTATGCCACAAGAGCCCTGGGTTTCAAGCACAAAACTGGGTGGCCATTTGGGCAGACACTGAGCTAACTGTAGGAGTTTTTTTTTTCTTTTTTCTTTTTCTTTTTTTCTTTTTTTTTTTTTTTTTTTTTTTTTTATCACAATAGTACCTGGAGTGCCAGCAAAAACAGAACCATTCACTCCCCTGAAAAAAGGGCTGAATCCAGGGAGCTTAGTGCTCTTGCTTAGTGGATCCCACCCCCATCAAGCCCAGTAAGCTAATATCCACTGGCTTGAAATTCTCGCTACCAGCACAGCAGTCTGAAGTCAGTCTGGAATGCTTAAGCTTGGAGGGTGTGAGGTGTCCACCATTACTGAGGCTTGAGTAGGCTATTTTCTCCTCACATTGTAAAAAAGCTACCTGGAAGTTTGGACTGGGCAGAGCCCACCACAGCATGACAAAAGCACTGTAGCCATACTGCCTCTCTAGATTTCTCCTCTTTGGGCAGGGCATCTCTGAAAGAATGGCAGCAGTGCCGTCAGGGTCTTATAGATGAAACTCTTATCTCCCAGGGACAGAGCACCTGGAGGAAGGGGTGGCTGTGGGTGCAGCTTCAGCAGACTTAAATATTCTTGTCTGCCAGCTCTGGAGCGAGCAGTGGATCTCCCAGCACAGTGCTTGAGCTCTGCAAAGGAATAGACGTCTGGCAATAATAAGTCCCGCAGCAAAATACAGCATACCTGCAGAAGAAGGGCCTGACTGTTAAAAGGAAAACTAATAAACAGAAAGAAATAACATCAACATCAATAAACAGGATGACCATGCAAAAACACCATCCGAAGGTCACAAACAGCAAAGACCAAAGGTAGATAAATTCACAAAGATGAGGAAAAACCAGTGCAAAAGTGCTGAGAATTCCAAAAACCAGAATGCCTCTTCTCCTCCAAAGGAACATAACTACTCACCAGCAAGGGAACAAAAACTGAACAGATAATCAGTTTGAAGAACTGACAAAGTAGGCTTCAGAAGGTGGGTAATAACAAACTCCTCTGAGCTAAAGGGGCATGTTTTAACGCAGTGCAAGGAAGCTAAGAACCTTGATAAAAGGTTAGAAGAATTGCTAACTAAAGTAACCAGTTTAGAGAGAACATAAATGACCCAATGGAACTGAAAAACACAACATGAGAACTTTGTGAAGCATATAGAAGTATCAATAGCGGAATTGATAAAGTGAAAGAAAGGATATCAGAGCTTGAAGATTAACTTAATGAAATAAAGCATGAAAACAAGATTAGAGATAAAAGAATGAAAATGAATGAAGAAAGCTTCCAAGAAATAGGAGACTATGTGAAAGACCAAACCTATGTTTGTTTAGTGTACCTGAAAGCGATGAGAAGAATGGAACCAAGTTGGAAAACACACTTGAGGATATTATCCCGGAGAATTTCCCCAAGCTAGCAAGAGAAGCCAACATTCAAATTCAGGAAATACAGAGAACACCACAAAGATATTCCTCCAGAATAACAACCCAAAGACACACAATTGTCAGATTAACCAAGGTTAAAGTGAAACAAAAATGCTAAGGGCAGCCAGAGAGCAAGATTAGGTTACCCACAAAGGGAAGCCCATCAGAGTCACAGTGGATCTCTAGGCAGAAACCCTACAAGCCGGAAGAGAGTGGGGGCCAATATTTAACACACCACAGTGTAATCAAATTAGAACTCAGGATTAAGAAACTCACTAAAAACTGCACAACTACATGGAAACTGAACAACCTGTTCATGAATGACTACTGGTAAATAACGAAATTAAGGCAGAAATAAATAAGTGGTTTGAAACCAATGAGAACAAAGACACAACACAGTAGAATATCTGAGACCCAGCTAAAGCAGTGTTTGGAGGAAAATCTATACCCTTAAGTGCCCACAGGAGGAAGTGGGAAAGATCTAAAATCAACATCACAATTAAAAGAACTACAGAAGCAAAAGCAAACAAATTCAAAACCTAGCAGAAGACAAAAAAAATAGCTAATTTCAAAGCAGAACTGAGGGAAACAGAGACACACAAAAAAATCCTTCAAAAAAAGCAGTGAATCCAGGAGTGGGTTTTTTTAAAGATTAACAAAACAGATAAACCACTAGCCAGGCTAATAAAGAAGAAAAGAGAGAAGAATAAAATAAACACAATAAAAAATGATGAAGGGCATATTACCACTGATCCCACAGAAATACAAACTACCATCAGAGAATACTGCAAATGCCTCTACACAAATAAACTAGAAAATCTACAAGAAATGCATAAATTTCTGAACATATACACCCCCCCCAAGACTAAATCAGGAAGAAGTCATATGCCTGAATAGACCAATAATGAGTTCTGAATTTGAGGCAGTAATTAACAGGAACAAATAAAATTAAAAAAAGCCCAGGACTTGATGGATTCACAGCCAAATTCCACCAGAAGTACAAACAAAAGCTGATACCATTGCTTCTGAAACTATTCCAAACAATAGAAAAACAGAGGCTCCTCCCTAACTCATTTTATGAGGCCAGCATTATCCTGATACCAAAACATGGCAGAGACATAACAAAAAAAAAAAAAAAAAAAAAAAGAACATCAGGCCAATATCCCTGATGAACATTGATGAGAAAATTCTCAATAAAATACTGGCAAACCAAATCCAGAAGCACGTCAAAAAGCTTATCCACCATGATCAAGTCATCTTAATCCCTGGGATGCAAAGCTGGTTCAACATCTGCAAATCAATAAACATAATCCATCGCATAAACAAAACAAATTACAAAAACCACATGACTATCTCAGTAGATGTAGAAAAGGCCTTTGATGAAATTCAACACCCCTTCATGGTAAAAACACTCAATAAACTAGGTATTGATGGTGCATATCTCAAAATGATAAGAACTATTTATGAGAAACCCACAGGCAATATCATACTGAATGGGCAGAAGCTGGAAACATTCCTTCTGAAAACTGGCACAAGGCAAGAATGACCTCTCTCACCACTCCTATTCAACACAGTATTGGAAGTTCTGGAGAGAACAATCAGTCAAAAGAAAGAAATAAATGATATTCCAATAGGAAGAGAGGAATCTGATTATCTCTGTTTGCAGAAGACATGATTCTATATTTAGAAAACCCCATCATCTCAGCCCAAACACTCCTTAAGATGATAAGCAACTTCAGCAAAGTCTCAGGATACAAAATCAACATGCAAAAAATCACAAACATTCCTATACACCAATAATAAACAAACAGAGGGCCAAATCATGAGCAAACTCCCATTCACAATTGCTACAAAGAGAATAAAATACCTAGGAATGCAATTTAAACGGGATTTGAAGGACCTCTTCAAGGAGAATTACAATCCACTGCTCAAGGAAATAAAGAGAGGACACAAATGGAAAAACATTCCATGCTTATGGATAGTAAGAATCAATATCTTGGAAATAGCCATACTGCCCAAAGTAATTCATAGATTCAGCACTATCCCCATCAAGCTACCATTGACTTTCCTCACAAAAATAAGAAAAAAAAAAAAAAAAAAAAAAAAAAAACTTTACATTTCATATGGAACCATGAAAGAGATCATTATAGCCAAGGCAATCCTAAGCAAAAAAAAAAAAAAAAAAAAAATGGAGGCATCATGCTGCCTGACTTCAAACTATACTACAAGGCTACAGTAACCAAAACAGCATAGTATTAGTACCAAAATAGATATATAGGTCATTGGAACAGAACAGAAGCCTCAGAAATAACACCACACATCTACAACCATCTGATATTTGACAAACTGGACAAAACAAACAATAGGAAAAATTCCCTATTTAATAAATGGTGTTGGGAAAACTGGCTAGTCCTATGCAGAAAACTGAAAGTGGTCCCCTTCCCTACACCTTACACAAAAATTAACTCAAGATGACTTAAAGGTTTAAACATGAGGCCTAATGCCATAAAAACCATAGAAGAAAATTAGGCAATACCATTCAGGACATAGGCATGGTCAAAACTTCATGACAAAAATACCAAACTCAATGGCAACAAAAGCCAAAATTGACAAATCAGATCTAATTAAACTAAAGAGTTTCTGTCCAATGAAACTATCATCACAGAAAACAGACAACCTACAGAATGGGAGAAAATTTTTACAGTCTATCCATCTGACAATGGGCTAATATCCAGAATCTACAAGGAACTTAAGCAGATTTACAAGGAAAACAACTCCATCAAAAAATGGGTGAAGGATGTGAACAGGCAGTTCTCAAAAGAACACATTTATGTGGCCAAGAAACATATGAGAAAACCTCATTATCACTGTTTATTAGAGAAATGCAAATCAAAACAACAATGAGATACCTTCTCACACCAATTAGAATGGCAGTCATTAAAAAGTCAGGAAGCAGCAGTTGCTGGAGAGGATGTGGAGACATAGAACACTTTTACTCCGTTGGGGGGGGGTGTAAATTAGTTCAACCATTGTGGAAGACAGTGTGGGAATTTCTCAAGGTTATAGAACTGGAAATACCATTTGACCCAGCAATCACATTACTGGATATATACCCAAAGGACTATAAATTATTCTATTATAAAGACACATGCACATGTATGCTTGTTGTAGCACTGTTTACAATAGCAAAAACTTGAAACCAACTGAACTGTCCATCAATGTTAGACTAGATAAAGAAAATGTGGCATATATACACCATGGAATACTATGCAGCCATAAAAAGAATGAGCTCATATCCTTTTCAGAGACATGGATGAAGCTGTAAACCATCATTCTCAGCAAACTAACACAAGAACAGAAAACCAAACACTGCAGGTTCTTACTTATAAGTGGGAGTTGAACAATGAGAACATATGGACATAAGGAGGGGAGCATCACACACTGGGGCCTGTTGGGGGGATGAGGGGCAAGGGAACGGAAAGCCTTAGGAGAAACAACTAATGTCGATGAAGGGTTGGTGGGTGCAGCAAACCCCCATGGCATATGTATACCTATGTAACAAACCTGCATGTTCTGTACACGTATCACAGAACTTAAGGTATAATTATAAAATAACATAAAATAAAACATAAAAGGCATAGAGTGGCTGAATTGATATAAAAGCAAGAAATAACTATATTTTGTTGATAAGAAACCCACTTCATCTCTAGAGGCACCCATAGACTGAAAGTGAAGAGATGGAAATGATATTTCATGTCACTGAAAACAACAAAAAAAGAAAGAATAGCTATACTTATATCAGATAAAATTGACTACAATCAAAGACTATAAAAAAAAGACAAAGTTCGCTGATTATGATAAAGGGGTCAATTTGACAAGAAGATGCTACAATTATAAATATCTATGTACTCAACAGTGAAGCTCTAAAGTACATAAAATAAACATTAATAGATCTAAAGCTAGAAATAAACTGTAATACGATAATAATAGTAGGGGACTTCAACACACCACTCTCAATAGTGGACAGATCATCCAGAGGGAAAATCAACAAAGAAACATTGAGTTAAACTACACACTAGACCTTATAGGCCTAACTGCCATTTATAGAGTATTTCACACAACTGCTGTAGAATACATATTCTTTTCATCAGTGTATGGAATATTCTCCAGAATTCACCATATCTTAGGCTACAAAACAAGTCTCAACAAATCCAAAAATGTGGAACTCGTATCAAGTGTCTTTTCTGACCATAAAGCGATATAACTAAAACCCAGTAACAAGAGTAACCTCACAAACTACACAAAAAATATGAAAATTAAACAACATATTACTGAATGACCAATGAGTCAATGAAGAAGAAAAAAATTAAAAAAAAAAAAAAACTTGCAATAAATGTAGAAATACAACATACCAAAATCTATGAAATACAACAAAAGCAGTACTGAGAGAAAAGTTTATAGCACTAAATGCCTATATTAAAAAAGTAGAAAGACTTCAAAATAAAAACTAACAATGATCTTCAAGGAACTGGAAAAGAAAAAAAAACAAGTCAAACTCAAAATTAGGGAAGAATAAAGATCAAGGCAGAAATAAACAAAATTAAGACTAAAAAAATACAGAAGATCAAAATGAAAAGTATGTTTTATTTTTTTTTTCTGTAAAAGTAAACAAAATTGACAAACCTTTAGCTAGACTAAAAACAGAGAAAACCTAAACAAATAAAATTAGAAACAGAAAAGGAAACACAACCGAGACCACACAAATACCAAGAATAATTAGAAACTATTAACTATACACCAGCAACTTTGAAAACCTAGAAGACATGGAAAAATTCCTGGACACATAAAATCTACCAAGACTGAAGCATGAAGAAATAGAAAATCTCAAGAAATTAATAATGAGTAATGAGGTCAACACAATAATGGAAAAGGGCTTTAAGGGGAAATATTTCCAAACTCATTTTATCAAGCACTATTACCTTGATACCAAAACCAGACAGAAACAAAACCAAAAATAAGAAAACTACAGATCAATATCACTGATAAACAATGCAAAAATACTCAGAAAAATACTAACAAGCCAAATTCAACAATATATTAAAAAGATCATTAACTGTGATCAAGTGGAAATCATCCAATCATCCAAGGAATAAAAGGATAGTTCAACATATGCAAATTAACAAATATGATACATTATATTAAAAGAAGCAAGAACAAAAACCATTTAATTATTTCAAAGATGCCAAAGTGAATTTGATAGAATTCAGCATCACTTTTACCATAAAGACCTTCATCACACTGGGTGTAGAAGAAACATGCCTGAAAATAAGGCCACATGTAACAAACCCACAGCTGATATCATACTCAGTGGTGAAAAGTTGAAGGTCTTTCCATTAAGATCTGAAACAAGATAAAGATGGTCACTTTCGACTTTTGATCCAAGATGGCCGTTTAGGAACAGCTCAGGATTGCAGCTCACAGTGAAAGTGCAGAGGGTGAGTGGACGCCGCGTTTTTATTGCCCACAGGCTAGGAAATTCCCGGGCGGAGGTGCTCCACGGTCGCCAGCGCGGCTGTTTCAGCCAGCGCGGCTGTGCCGGCCAGCGCCGCGGCTTTGCCCCGCGCGGCTGCTTTGTCGGCGCCCCAGAGCCGGGGTTCTCCGTACAAAAAACACCGGTCTGGGGGCCCTTTAGGCTGGCGATTGGAGCCACGGGAAGTCGCCCATACGCTGGTTCAAAAAGGGGACTGAGCAGAGAACCAGGACAGTAGATTCCAGGGCAAAAAAAAAAAGAAAAAAAAGCGCCACAAACCTCAGTGCCGCTGTTTAAATCTGCGCAGTGAGTGGCCGCAGGGAAAAACAAACAGACCCCGGCGCCTCTTCAACAGGCGACTGGAACACCAACTTAAAAAAGGTTCTAAGGCAGAGAGCCAGACGATCAGACTCGGCTGGTCCCACCCCCACAAAAGAACAGCAACCAGAAACTCTGGATTGAGAGTTTCACAGCAAGCGCAGCTGAACCCAGGACGGTCCAGCTCTGTGGGGGAGGGGCGTCCGCCATTACTGAGGCAGCCCACCGTTGCCAAGGCAACCCGCCATTGCTGAGGCAGTCCGCCGTTGCCAAGGCAACCCGCCACAGCAGAGACTCCGCCCCAACAGAGGCGGGCCACCATCACCAAAGCAGTTCTAACTACACCCATATAAACAGGACTGCAGGGAAGTTCACTCAGCAGCGGGGCGGAGCCCACAGCAGCTCAGCAAAGCTGCTATAGGCCGACAGTGACTAGGCTGCCTCCTTGCTGGGCTGGGCAGGTCTGAAGGAAAAAAAAAAAAAAAAAAGAAGGCGGCAGCATAACGGAAACTCATAAATAAAGCCCTAAATCCCTGGGACAGAGCACCTGGGAACAAAAAGCAGTTTATGAGTTCTGCTGCAGCAGACCTAAAAGTACCTGCCCAGCAGCTCTGAATAAACAACAACAGAGCTCGCACCTCACCATTTGAGCTCCTATAAAGAATAGACCGTCTCCTCAAACAGCTCCCTGACCCCTATATATCCAAAAAGACACCTCATAAAAGAGAGATCAGATTGACACTAGGCGGGTATCCTTCTGGGACAAAGATAGCAGAAGAAGAAAACTGGTAACAACCCTTGCTGTTCAGCAGCAGCTGCAGGTGAACCCCAGGCAAGCAGGGCCTGGAGTGAACCTCAGCAGACCTACAGCAGGGGGGCCAGACTGTCAGAAGGAAAACCAAGAAACAGAAATAACCTCATCATCAACAAACAGAATGTCAATCTGAAAGATTTGAGACCCAATCTGAAAGCCAGCAACTACAAAGTCGACAGGTGGATAAATCCTTAAAGATGGAAAGAAACCAGCGCAAAAAGGATGAAAACACCCGAAACCAGAACACCTCTCCTCCTAAAAGGGATCACAATACCTCACCAGCAAGGGAACAAGGTTGGATGGAGAACGAGTGTGAAGAAATGACAGAATCAGACTTCAGAAGGTGGGTAGTAAGAAACTTCTGTGAACTTAAAGAACATGTTCTAACCAAATGCAAAGAAACTAAGAACCTTGAAAAAAGATTTGATGAAATGCTAACAAGAATGGACAAAATAGAAAGGAATATAAGTGAACTGATGGAGCTGAAAAACGCAACACGAGAACTTCGTGAAGCATGCACAAGTATCAACAGCCGAATGGACCAAGCAGAAGAAAGGATATCAGAGGTCGAAGATCAACTCAATGAAATAAAAAGGGAAGGCAAGACTGGAGAAAAAAGGGTAAAAAAGAATGAACAGAATCTCCAAGAAATGTGGGACTATGTGAAAAGACCTAATCTACGTTTGATAGGCTTACCCGAATGCGACGAAGAGAATGAATCCAAGCTGGAAAATACTCTTCAGGATATTGTCCAGGAAAACTTCCCCAACCTAGCAAGGCAGGCAAACATTCAAGTCCAGGAAATAGAGAGAACACCACAAAGATATTCGTCAAGAAGAGCAACGCCAAGGCACATAATCGTCAGATTCACCCGGGTCGAAATGAAGGAGAAAATACTAAGGGCAGCCAGAGAGAAAGGTCGGGTTACCCATAAAGGGAAGCCCATTAGACTCACAGCAGATCTCTCAGCAGAAACCCTACAAGCCAGAAGAGAATGGGGGCCAATATTCAACATCCTTAACGAAAAGAACTTTCAACCCAGAATCTCCTATCCAGCCAAACTAAGCTTCATAAGTGAAGGAGAAATAAAATCTTTGGGAACATGCAAGTACTCAGAGATTTCGTCACCACCAGGCCAGCTCTACAAGAGCTCCTGAAAGAGGCTCTACACATATAAAGGAACAACAAGTACCAGCTCAACTAAAGGGCAAAACAGCCAGCTAGCACCAAAATGGCAGTATCAAATTCACACATAACAATATTAACCCTAAATGTAAATGGACTAAATGCCCCAATCAAAAGACACAGACTGGCAAATTGGATAAAAAGACAAAACCCATCGGTGTGCTGTATCAAGGAAA
>NW_022436941.1:34741546-34759339 GCF_009761245.1 Sapajus apella
CCTCATAAAGGAGAGATCAGATTGACACTAGGCGGGTATCCTTCTGGGACAAAGATAGCAGAAGAAGAAAACTGGTAACAACCCTTACTGTTCAGCAGCTGCTGCAGGTGAACCCCAGGCAAGCAGGGCCTGGAGTGAACCTCAGCAGACCTACAGCAGAGGGGCCAGACTGTCAGAAGGAAAACCAAGAAACAGAAATAACCTCATCATCAACAAACAGAACGTCAATCTGAAAGATTTGAGACCCAATCTGAAAGCCAGCAACTACAAAGTCGACAGGTGGATAAATCCTTAAAGATGGAAAGAAACCAGCGCAAAAAGGATGAAAACACCCGAAACCAGAACACCTCTCCTCCTAAAAGGGATCACAATACCTCACCAGCAAGGGAACAAGGTTGGATGGAGAACGAGTGTGAAGAAATGACAGAATCAGACTTCAGAAGGTGGGTAGTAAGAAACTTCTGTGAACTTAAAGAACATGTTCTAACCAAATGCAAAGAAACTAAGAACCTTGAAAAAAGATTTGATGAAATGCTAACAAGAATGGACAAAATAGAAAGGAATATAAGTGAACTGATGGAGCTGAAAAACGCAACACGAGAACTTCGTGAAGCATGCACAAGTATCAACAGCCGAATGGACCAAGCAGAAGAAAGGATATCAGAGGTCGAAGATCAACTCAATGAAATAAAAAGGGAAGGCAAGACTGGAGAAAAAAGGGTAAAAAAGAATGAACAGAATCTCCAAGAAATGTGGGACTATGTGAAAAGACCTAATCTACGTTTGATAGGCTTACCCGAATGCGACGAAGAGAATGAATCCAAGCTGGAAAATACTCTTCAGGATATTGTCCAGGAAAACTTCCCCAACCTAGCAAGGCAGGCAAACATTCAAGTCCAGGAAATAGAGAGAACACCACAAAGATATTCGTCAAGAAGAGCAACGCCAAGGCACATAATCGTCAGATTCACCCGGGTCGAAATGAAGGAGAAAATACTAAGGGCAGCCAGAGAGAAAGGTCGGGTTACCCATAAAGGGAAGCCCATTAGACTCACAGCAGATCTCTCAGCAGAAACCCTACAAGCCAGAAGAGAATGGGGGCCAATATTCAACATCCTTAACGAAAAGAACTTTCAACCCAGAATCTCCTATCCAGCCAAACTAAGCTTCATAAGTGAAGGAGAAATAAAATCTTTGGGAACATGCAAGTACTCAGAGATTTCGTCACCACCAGGCCAGCTCTACAAGAGCTCCTGAAAGAGGCTCTACACATATAAAGGAACAACAAGTACCAGCTCAACTAAAGGGCAAAACAGCCAGCTAGCACCAAAATGGCAGTATCAAATTCACACATAACAATATTAACCCTAAATGTAAATGGACTAAATGCCCCAATCAAAAGACACAGACTGGCAAATTGGATAAAAAGACAAAACCCATCGGTGTGCTGTATCAAGGAAACCCATCTCACATGCAAGGATATACAAAGGCTCAAAATAAAGGGATGGAGGAAGATTTACCAAGCAAATGGAGAGCAAAAAAAAGCAGGAGTTGCAAGTCTCATCTCTGATAAATTAGACTTTAAAGCAACAAAGATCATAAGAGACAAAGAGGGACATTACATAATGGTAAAAGGATCAATGCAACAAGAAGAGCTAACGATCCTAAATATATATGCAACCAATACAGGAGCACCCAGATACATAAGGCAAGTTCTTAATGACTTACAAAGAGACATAGACTCCCACACAATAATAGTGGGAGACTTTAACACCCCATTGTCAACATTAGACAGATCAACCAGACAGAAAATTAACAAGGATATCCAGGACTTGAACTCAGACCTGGAACAAGCAAACCTAATAGACATTTACGGAACTCTCCACCCCAAATCCACAGAATATACATTCTTCTCAGCACCACATCACACCTACTCTAAAGTTGACCACATAATTGGGAGTAAATACTCCTCAGCAAATGCAAAAGAACGGAAATTGTAACAAACAGTCTCTCAGACCACAGTGCAATCGAGTTAGAACTCAGAATTCAAAAACTAACTCAGAACCGCACAGCTTCATGGAAACTGAACAACTTGCTCTTGAATGTTGACTGGATAAACAATGAAATGAAGGCAGAAATAAAGATGTTCTTCGAAACCAACGAGAATGAAGACACAACATACCAGAATCTCTGGGACACATTTAAAGCAGTCTCTAGAGGAAAATATATAGCAATAAGTGCCCACATGAGAAGCAAGGAGAGATCAAAAATTGACACCCTATCGTCAAAACTGAAAGAGCTAGAGGAGCATGATCAAAAAACTTCAAAGTCTAGCAGAAGACAAGAAATAGCTAAGATCAGAGCAGAACTGAAGGAGATAGAGACACAAAAAACCCTTCAAAAAATCAATAAATCCAGGAGCTGGTTTTTTGAAAAGATCAACAAAATAGGCAGACCACTAGCCAGATTAATAAAAAAGGAAAGAGAGAGTAACCAAATTGATGCAATAAAAAATGATCAAGGGGATATCACCACAGATTCCACAGAAATTCAAACCATCATCAGAGATTATTACAAACAACTCTATGCACACAAACTAATAAACCTGGAAGAAATGGATAAATTCCTGGACACTTGCCTCCTGCCAAGCCTAAACCAGGAAGAAGCCGAAACCCTGAACAGACCCATAACAAGGTCTGAAGTTGAGGCAGCAATTAAGAGCTTACCACCCAAAAAAAGCCCAGGTCCAGATGGGTTCACAGCTGAATTCTACCAGACATACAAAGAGGAGCTGGTACCATTTCTTCTGAAACTATTCCAAACAATACAAAAAGAGGGAATTCTTCCCAAATCATTTTATGACACCAACATCATTCTGATTCCAAAACCCGGCAGAGACTCAACAAGAAAAGAAAACTACAGGCCAATATCCATGATGAACATAGATGCAAAAATCTTCAATCAAATACTGACAAGCCGATTGCAACAGCACATCAAAAAGCTTATCCACCATGATCAAGTAGGCTTCATCCCAGGGATGCAAGGCTGGTTCAACATACGCAAGTCTATAAACGTAATTCACCACATAAACAGAAGCAAAGACAAAAACCACATAATTATCTCAATTGATGCAGAGAAGGCCTTTGACAAAATTCAACAGCCCTTTATGCTAAAAACACTCAGTAAGCTAGGTATCAATGGAACGTATCTCAAAATAATAAAAGCTATTTATGACAAACCAACAGCCAATATTATACTGAATGGGCAAAAACTGGAAGCATTCCCCTTGAAATGTGGCACCAGACAAGGATGCCCGCTCTCACCACTGCTATTCAATATAGTATTAGAAGTTCTAGCCAGAGCAATCAGGCAAGAAAAAGAAATAAAGGGCATTCAAATAGGAAAGGAGGAAGTCAAATTGTCTCTATTTGCAGACGACATGATTGTATATCTAGAAGACCCCATCGTCTCAGCCCCAAACCTCCTGAAACTGATAAGCAAGTTCAGCAAAGTCTCAGGATACAAAATCAATGTGCAAAAATCACATGCATTCCTATACACCAATAACAGACTTAAAGAGAGCCAAATCAAGAACAAACTTCCATTCACAATTGCCACAAAGAGAATAAAATACCTAGGAATACAACTAACAAGGAATGTAAAGGACCTCTTCAAGGAGAACTACAAGCCACTGCTCAACGAAATAAGAGAGGACACAAAGAGATGGAGAAACATTCCATGTTCATGGTTAGGAAGAATCAATATCATGAAAATGGCCATACTGCCCAAAGTAATTTACAGATTCAATGCTATTCCCATCTAGCTACCAATGACCTTCTTTGCAGAACTGGAAAAAACCACCTTAAACTTCATATGGAACCAAAAGAGAGCCCGCATAGCCAAGTCAATTCTAAGCAAAAAGAACAAAGCGGGGGGCATCACACTACCAGACTTCAAACTATACTACAAGGCTACAGTAATCAAAACAGCATGGTACTGGTACCAAAACAGAGATATAGACCAATGGAACAGAACAGAGGTCTCGGAGGCAACACAACCTTTCTACAACCATCTGATCTTTGACAAACCAGACAAAAACAAGCAATGGGGAAAGGATTCCCTGTTCAATAAATGGTGTTGGGAAAGCTGGCTAGCCATGTGCAGAAAGCAGAAACTGGACCCCTTCCTGACACCTTACACTAAAATTAACTCCAGATGGATTAAAGACTTAAACATAAGACCTAACACCATAAAAACCCTAGAAGAAAATCTAGGCAAAACCATTCAGGACATAGGTGTAGGCAAGGACTTCATGACCAAAACGCCAAACGCATTGACAACAAAAGCCAAAATAGACAAATGGGACCTAATCAAACTCCACAGCTTCTGCACAGCAAAAGAAACAATCATTAGAGTGAATCGGCAACCAACAGATTGGGAAAAAATTTTTGCAGTTTACCCATCTGACAAAGGGCTGATATCCAAAATTTACAAAGAACTAAAGCAGATTTACAAGAAAAAACTAACAAGCCCATTCAAAAGTGGGCAAAGGATATGAACAGACACTTTACAAAAGAAGACATACGTGAGGCCAACAAACATATGAAAAAATGCTCATCATCACTGGTCATCAGAGAAATGCAAATCAAAACTACATTGAGATACCATCTCACGCCGGTTAGAATGGCGATCATTAAAAAATCTGGAGACAACAGATGCTGGAGAGGATGTGGAGAAATAGGAACACTTTTGCACTGTTGGTGGGAGTGTAAATTAGTTCAACCATTGTGGAAGACAGAGTGGTGATTCCTCAAGGACCTAGAAATAGAAATTCCATTTGACCCAGCAATCCCATTACTGGGTATATATCCAAAGGATTGCAAATTGTTCTACTATAAGGACACGTGTACATGAATGTTCATTGCAGCACTGTTTACAATAGCAAAGACCTGGAACCAACCCAAATGCCCATCGACGATAGACTGGATAGGGAAAATGTGGCACATATGCACCATGGAATATTATGCAGCCATCAAAAATGATGAATTTGGGTCCTTTGCAGGGACATGGATGAACCTGGAAACCATCATTCTCAGCAAACTGACAGAAGAGCAGAAGATCAAACACCGCATGTTCTCACTCATAGGCAGGTGTTGAACAATGAGAACACATGGACACAGGGAGGGGAGCACTACACACTGGGGTCAGTTGGGGGGAAATAGGGGAGGGACGGTGGGGGGTGGGAAGCTGGGGAGAGATAGCAAGGGGAGAAATGCCAGATGTAGGTGATGGGGAGGAAGGCAGCAAATCACACTGCCACGTGTGTTCCTATGCAACAATTTTGAATGTTCTTCACATGTAGCCCAAAACCTAAAATGCAATAAAATAAATAAATGGGAAAAAAAAAAAAAAAGATGATCACTTTCACCACTTTTATTTAATATAGAATTGGAAGTCCTGGCCAGAACAATTAGGGAAGAGAAAGAAATACAGAGCATCTAAATTGGAAAGAAATGAGTCATATTAGTCGTGTTTGCAGATGACATGACTTTACAGTTTGAAAAACCTAAAAGTTTTACCAAAAATCTATTAGAACTGATAAATAAATTCAGTAAAGTTGCACAATATAAAATCAACATACAAAAACAAATGGCATTTCTATAGGCCAATATCAAAACAATTTGAAAAAGAAAGTGAGCTCATTTATAATTACTTCAAAAATATAAAATACTTAGAAACCAATTTAACCAGTGTATTAGTCAGGGATCTCTAGAGGGACAGAACTAATATGATAGATGTATATATAAAGAGGAGTTTATCAAAAAGCATTAAACTCACACAATCCCAAGGTCCCACAATAGGCCTGAAAGCTGAGGGGCAAGGAAGCCAGTCAGGATCCCAAAGCTGAAGAACTTGAAGTTGGGTGTTGGAGGGCAGGAAGGATCCAGCATGGGAGAAAGATATAGGCTAGGAGGGGGAGGCTAAACCAGTCTAGCCTTTTCATATTTTTCTGCCTGCTTTATATCCTGGCTGCACTGGCAGCTAATTAGATGGTGCCCACCCAGATTAAGGGTGTGTCTGCCTTTTCCAGCCCACTGACTCAAATGTTAATCTCCTTTGGCAACATCCACACAGACACACCCAGAATCAGTACATTGCACCCTTCAATCAAATCAAGTTGACAGTATTAACCTGAGATCATACATAATCTTGAAATAAAGACAATAATAAGGTCGTAATTATGCCTATCATAATGCAACTACCATTTGTAAAACTAGAAACGCACCAATCTCCAACTCAAATGCCATTATATAAAGTTAACCATACTCAAATTCTGATATGAAGTCAATAAGTCTTATGTCACATAACAAAGGAAAAAAGAAACAAAGTGAAGGTGTTTTCTTTGTACAAGTGTATAAACACAAACATGTTTTTAACAAAAGGAGGAGTAAATACTCATGGCAATTACAGTCCCCTATCTGCAACTGGTCATGTTGTCATAGCTGTTATTGATGATTACCTTCTTCTGCTACCCATTCTGTATTCCCTTTACCTTCAGCAAGCACCTCAGCAGGTCATTGTTTTTTTTGTTTGTATTTTTTCCTGGTGGAGTTACCCAAATCTTTATTCCTGAAGGGTCTGAGCCATTTGTAGTCCTGTCTGGATTGGGCTGTTGTAGTTTCCCATTGACCATAATCACAGGGCATGGTAATACTAAAAGACTCTAATGGATCTTCTGTATTCCAAGCATACTCTTCCTTACCTCTGTCGTGGAGTAGTAGAGAGATTTTTTCTTGATAATCTGGGTCAATCACTCCAGCCAACACTGTAACTCCCTTCTTAGCCTGTGACTTAAAGATAGGAGGAGCTCAGAGTATCCAGGTGGCAATCTTAATTGCCTGTTTAATAGAATAATGGTGTCTCCTGGTGGCAGAGTTACTGTCTCTGGAACTAAGAACTCTAGGTTAGCAGAATGTAATGTCACAGGAAGTGGAAGCAAAATTTTGCTAGTGGATCACTAGGGGAGATGGTGAGTAGTGCCACTTTCACTTCCACCTCTTGATTCCTGGACCCGTGAATCCTGGCTATAGGAAAAACAGCATCATATATTGGATGCTGATTCAGAGCATACATGGCCTTCTGGAGAACTTTGCCCCAATCCTGCAAAGTATTGTCACTTAGTTGTCATTGTAATTGTGACTTCAAAAGGCCATTGCACCATTTTATCAATACAGCTATTTCAGGATGATGGGGAAGGGAACTTGGTAAGTCCGGTGAATTCCATGAGCATGAGCCCACTGCCACACTTCTTTAGTCATAAAGTGAGAGCCTTGGTCAGAGGCAATACTGTGTGGAACACCATGACAGTGGATAAGGCATTCTGCAAGTCTGTGAATGGTAGTCTTGGCAGAAGCATTGCATGCAGGATAAGCAAACCCATATCCAAAGTAATTATCTATTCACTGAGGACAAACCTATGCCCCTTCCATAATGGAAAGAGTCCAATATAATTAACCTGCCACCAGGTAGCTGGCTGATCACCCCAAGGAATGGGACCATGTTGAGGGTTCAGTGTTGGGCTTTGTTGCTGGCAAATTGGGCACTCAGCTGTGGCCATAGCCAGGTCAGCCTTGGTGAGTGCAAAGCATAACCTTTATCCCTGCCACCATGGCCACTTTGTTCATGAGCCCATTGGGCAACGAAAGGGGCTGGGAAAAGAGGCTGAGTAGTGTCCATGAAACAGATCATCCTATCCACTTATTTATTAAAATCCTTCTCTGCTGAGGTCACCCGTTTGGTGAGCACTCACTTGGGATACAAATATCTTTATAGTTGACCAGTCACAGAGGCCCATCCACATACCTCTTCCAGAAATTTCTTTGCCACCAATTTTCCAATCATGCTTCTTGCAAGTCCCTCACCATCCAGCCAAACCACTGGTTACAGCCCATGAATCAGTATATAATTGCATATCTGGCCATTTCTCCTTCCATACAAAGTGCACAACTAGGTGCACTGCTTGAAGTTCTGCCCACTGGGAAGATTTCCCTTCACCATTTTCCTTCAGGGATATCCTGGAAAGGGGCTGCAGTGCTGCAGCTGTCCACTTTACTCCCCATGAGGCCATTGGTGAAGGCTGCGGGAAAGAAGGCATGGTGGCTGGAATGGAGACTATGGGCATTTAGGCCACTTCCTCATGCAACTTACTTGTCCCTTTGGGACCTACTGGAGTCTGATCACATATATACCTCCATTTGGTGATGGAAAGCTGCTGTACATGATCCACTTTATGGCTACATGGGTCGTAAAGCACCCAGTTCATGATAGACAATTCAGGTCACATGATAGACAATTCAGGCCACATATAACCCATAGTCAAATGCTCAGTTTCCATCAAAGCCCAGTAATAGGCCAAGAGCTGTCTCTCAAAAGGAGAGTGGTTATTTGCAGAAGATGGTAAGGTCTTGCTCCAAAATCCTAGAGGCTTCCTCTGTGATTCATCTATGGGAGTCTGCTTGATGCTCCAAACAGCACCCCTATCTGCCACTGACATCTCAAGCACCATTGGAAATCCTGGGTCATATGGTCAAAGTGGCAGAGCATCTTGGACAGTAGCCTGGACCTGTTCAAGAGCCACCTTCTGTTCTGGGCCCCACTCAAAACTGGCAGCCTTTCAGGTCACTCAATAAATGGGCTGGGGTAACACACCCAAATGAAGAATATGTTGCCTTCAAAATCCAAATAGGAACACTAGGCATTGTGACTTTTTTTGGTTGTAGAAGGGGTCAAATGCAGTGACTTATCCTTCACCTTACAAGGAATATCTCAACAGGCCCCACACCACTGAACCCCTAGAAATTTTACTGAGGTAACAGGTCCCTCAATTTTAGTTGGATTAATTTCCCATACTCTAACATGCAAATGTCTCACCAATAAGTCCAGTATCCACTACTTTCTGCTCACTGGATCCAATCAGCATAATGTTGTCAATTTAATAAACCAGTGTGTTATCTTGTGGAAGCAAAATGCGATCAAGGTCTCTCTGAATAAGATTAAGACACAAAGTTAGAAAGTAAATATACCACTGAGTTAGGACAGTAAAGGTACATTGCTGGCCTTGCCAGCTGAAGGTTAAATGCTTCTGGGGGGCCTTATCAGCAGGAATGGAGAAAAAGGCATTTGCCAAGTCAATGGCCGCATACCAGGTACCAAGCAATACGTGAATTTGATCAAGCAATAAAACCACACCTCTTAGAGCAGTTGCAATTGGAGTCACCACTTGGTTAAGCTTAAAATAATTCACTGTCATTCTCCAAGATCAATTCATTTTCTGCACTGGCCAAATAGAAGAGTTGAATGAGGATGTGGTGGGAATCACCATCCCTGTGTCTTTGAAGTTCTTAACGGTGGCACTAATCACTGCAATCCCTCCAAGGATGCAATATTGTTTTTGATTTAGTATTTTTCTAGGTAGAGGCAACTCTAATGGCTTTCACTTGGCTTTTCCCACCATAATAGCCCTCACCCTCCCAGTCAAGGAGCCAGTGTGGGGGTTCTGCCAGCTACTAAATATGTTTATGCCAATTTTGCATTCTGGCACTGGCAAAATGACCACACGATTAATTTGGGGGCAAACTGAACCCACCGTAAGTCGTATCTTAGCTAAAACTCCATTAATTACCTTACCTCCATAAGTCCCTTCCTTAACTGGAGGACCACAACAACATTTTGGGTCCCCTGGAATCAACATCAGCCAGCTCAGAGCCAGTGTCACTGAAATGCCTGATTATTTTCGTTTCCTTAATGTAGTTACCCTGGTAAAAGGCTGGAGGTTTCCTTGGCGAAGGATGAGAGAAAGAGTCACTACATAAATAGTTGGTAGTGTAGTAAAGTCCTTCCTCAAGGGGACCTGACCTCTCCTTTATTCAAGGGATTTTGGATCTGTAACGGGCTGAAGTCTGGATAATGATTGAGAGGTCATGATTTCCTGTTTTTATAATTCAATTAATCTTTTGTACATTCCATTCAATCTGGAAGTTCTCTGCTCATATAAATTAAGTAGGAATGCAGTAGGCTTCTTATCAATTTCACTTCTAGGAACACAGTGATTAATTAGCCAGGGTCAGAGCTCTACATTGCTGCTTTGCCTTTGTTGTTCATTACAGTAGCTGAGCCCACTGCACCTTTGATGGTTGACTGCCACCACTTAGCCCCTGCTACCTTGGGTTCAATTATTCCCATTGTATTTAAATTGTATAGTTGAGTGACTTTGGTTCCCACTGTTAGATCTGACATACAGAGAAGAGCAATTACAGGGCTTTTCAAAAATTCAGGTGCTGCCCTCACAAATGTATTTCACAAAGCATTGGTCAAGGCTATATCTTCTGGACCTTCCCAGCTTGGATGAGTAGGTCTAACGTGACTAATCCACTCCATCATCCCAACCTTCCTAAGCCTTTTGATCCCTTCCTATACATCAAAAATTTAGTTAGCATTTGTTTAAACACAGTTCACCTCTGCTTTTCAATGCTTTGAAGATCAATTTAATCCTCTCCCTCCTAAGACTACATGGTTCAAATATGTTAGACCTCAACATTGTGAGATCAAGATCTACATATTATAATGTACCTGACTTATAGACTTCCAGCATGCTACACATCAAGACTGAACACTTAAAAAGCCACAAGGACCTCCTTTTACCATGGGTTTCAGATTAAAAATGCATTCTACATAAATATATAATAAGGGAAGATGTGATGCAGATAAATGAAAATGAGTTTGGTGAAAGAAATAAATGTCATAAATGAAACTGAATTATTTCTAATTAACTTTTTACTTACTCTTGCTGTCATGTTAGAAAGTAAGTAGGCAACAATGAGACAGTGAAGGGTTAAGTTGCCCTGGCAGGATTTAATAATTATAGATATTGATTACTCTAAAACATCACTGAGCTGACAGGATAAGAAAAGTCCACTTGTCTCACTGTTTGGCCCTTTTATTTCTCATAAGATGGATGAGTTAATAAACAGGGAGCAAGTACTCCAATAAATTCAGCATCTGTAATATTTGTCACCTTTGGAATTACTTGGATGAGAGGAACATCCTTTATGTGAATTCACAGGAGAAGACTAGCCTACTTTCCTTAGAATCTGTATTCCACACTGTGATTAATACTATGTTGATGTTTAAAGAGGCAGTGCCATTAGGCTAAAGTGAGATGAGAAAGAGTCATGTTTTCTGTACAGTGCATCCCAAGCATGCTAAGTGTCTTCATACAGGTCATGGTTTTGTTCAGTGGCATCGCTTTATTACTTCTTGCTCCCAGCAGCATAGTTTGAAAGAGTAAGAAGTTAAACTGAATGTTATGCACACCAACACAGTTTCTTGAAATTGGAAGCGCAAATGAAGTGTTCCCAAGTTAGAAAACAGAATTATATACATTTTTAATGATAACAAAAAGCTCATCTAGTTGAAGTTCTTCACTTTAAAAAAGGGGAAACTGAAACTTAGGAATATGGCTTTTCCAAGGCCCCAGGAATATTCAATGGCAGAGCCTCTTAAACTCCTCTCCAAGGCAAACTTCATAAATCATGGAGGGAATAGTCAGACACTGGCTAGCTTGTTTTTTCTTTTCTATTTCATAAAATGTGGCAATCGTAAGTGTTTAAATTTGATTAAACCTGTGGATGAAGCACTTCTTATAAGGAAATGTTCATGCTTCTTTACATTTGAATTTAAAAATTATGAAATGTAGATATAGATAATGATAAGAGGTTGTTTTTCTAAATTGTGAGCTGAATTGGGGAAATCTTGATATAAATAAGAACAAATATTATTCAATCACATCAGTTACTTCTTTTTAACAATTAAAAAAAAGCAGCATCCCTAACCTACATTTGCGCCTATCATACTAATCTAGCGGATTAAACTAAATATTTGTTCTGCAGGATTTGACATATTGTTGGCTTCTTCTTGTTTATGCAGTGCATATCTGAATTCTTATCGAAACACATGAATGGGAAACCAGATTTCTGGCCACAGTGAATATGAAGTTTTATTGTCCCAGTTGACTGGTCATTGGCAGAATTCATTCAATGATTAGTAACCATGGTGATAAATGTAAATCTTTATTACCATAATAAGATGTTCAAGATGGTAGACATGTAAAATGGGGGAAATTTAGTATAGCCTATAGTTTCACTATTTTGTAATTTGAGGTTTTAGTATCCATTTTTAATGAAAAGTTCAGAGGGTAAACATGTTTATTTTAGTTTCTATATAATATTTCTTCAGTTTGTAAATATTTGGCACAAAAATAATCTAATTTCAGTAACTAGAATGACTCATCTAATATGAGTGAAAATGCTAAATATTATTTAACGGTAATTTTTTTTCCCTCTGTCACCATCTCTCTCTGGCTTATTTGAGGCTGAAAACATGCAGTAGGGAGAAGAGGGGTGTGGTCAGCATCTTTTATCTTTGCTGCAGCCTGCACAGCCCTTTTGTAGCTGATGGATCTAACCATTGCAGAATCTTGCAGAGGAAATGGGGTGAGAAAAAGAGATAACAGAAATGGGTAGGGAAATTTTTTCCTAAACAGCCAAAGATGTAGGAGGTTTGGTGAGATTTTAAAGCTACCTTTTTATTTTCTATGACCACATTTGTTAATAAGCCAGAAAACTAAAAACAAGAAATCAAAATCCAACTTTAGTAGCTTAAAAAATAGGCAATTGTAGACTGAACTGAAATAGCAGTTTCACATGATCAAAAGGTCAGATGTTTGTCATTGTTGATGAGAACAAACAAGTATGTCTTTTAGAAATCTGGTCTGGGTAACTGAGTGGTATCTGGAAGTGCAATGCATGGCACATATAGAAAGAAAAAAAAATCCTAGATAATAAGCCATTTTCTAAGGAGTATTACTTTTCTGGTGATTCTTCCCACTAAAATACAAGCCACACTGTGAGCTTGACATTTCCCTAGAAAACATTAACATCTATATAAAATATTTTTCAGGGGGAAGACAGGCTTGTTTTACTAAATTAAAAAAAAAAAAAACAACATTATTTTGAATAAATAGATTCACATTAACGGATGAAACCTAGAGAGGAGCTGTATTATTGATGATTGGGTGAGGAAATGTCTTTCTCTTTGTGTGACTGTATCTTTTACTGATTCTCTGAGTAACCTTTGTCTCCTGAACCTCCATTTTCCTCCCAGTGCCATGGGGTTGGAGAAAATAAAGATGGAAGGAAATGGTAGGTATGTTATTTATTCCTTACTCCTTTTAATGTCTAATGTCTAAATTGACATTTATTCTGTTATGAAATACATGAATGTAGCGATATTAACATACCCTCTATGGTCTTTACCAGCATTGTAAAGTCACTATATTGTAATCAGTTCATGGTCACACTTCTATAGGTCACAGAAAAATAACTCAAGTTATTTTATATTGTCTGAAAATGTACATATGACCAATAACTGAAAATTTCAGATAGGCCAATTTGAGCTAGCATAAAGCAGTTTTTCTAGCTACCTAGAGAAAATTCATAATTAAAATTGTTGTTTTGGAAATAATCTTTTTATGTTTCATGTATGTGTTCTATCAGAGATGCTACACACACTTGGGATATTTTATAAGGAGAGGTTTTTAAACTTCTATCTTTGTGTAAAATCATCGCAATCTTTTACATATTGGCATGTATTTTCTGCTTTTATTAGATTAACATATCAAAACTAAACTTAGACTAGGCATGGTGGCTTACACCTATAATCCCACCACTTTGGAAGGTGAATCACCTAAGGTCAGGAGTTCAAGACCAGCCTGGCCAACATGGTGAAACCCCAACTCTGCCATATATATATATATATATGCACACACACATATATATATATATATATACACACACACACACATATATATACACACACATATATATATGTATATATACACATACACACATATATTAGCTACATACACACATACATATATTATCTAGGCATGGCGGTAGGCGCCTTTAGTACCAGCTACTCAGGAGGCTGAGGCAGGAGAATCACTCGAATCCAGGAGGCAAAGGCTGCAGTGAGCCAGATCATGCCATTGCACTCCAGCCTGGGCTACAGACCAAGACTCCCTCCCAAAAATAAAATAAACTTTAATTTTATTTACTTTTTTTTTTAATAGCTTCAACCTAAGAAATCATATCTATGAAATTCAGGCTCTGATACACTATGAGTAGCTTATTTTTCTACTGCATATTAAAATAAACTGATAGCTATTAAAATTTTAAATATCCATCTGTGTACCTCCTAAATTATCTCGTGCAGCTCCGCATTCTTCCTGAGAAACAGTATTCCATTTTGGAAGACATGACCACTTAGCTTCCTTACTGCCACAGAATTTCCTGTTTCCCTGAATTTTGCCTTATATATGCAGTTTTATTTGTACATTTTATGTATTCATGCTTTCATATTTATGAGCAAAATTATCTATGGCATATGTAGTAGTGGTGATTAATTTTTAGGTCTGAGCATGGTTGCCACTGTCACAGTGTTTGGTAATAACAATATATCTATTTCCTTTCATATAAACTGGTATAAAACTGCTTGGCAGCACTTCACTGCTTTATAAATTAACCCCAATGGGTATTGCTACTTTAAGCAACGTCTTCATTCAGTAAGATATATTGTAGTCCAAGTTTGTTAACCCTTAAGAAAATGAATTTATCCACCAATAGTTTCACATGCTTTTCCATGGTTGATAGTACCTTAGAATCTTTGGTTACCTCCCCTTTCTTTCAGCCCTGTCAACTTCCTCTTTAACTTCCACTTTATGTTAACAGATATGCTGGTTTAATCTGAATTTTTCTAAATCTGTACACTGTCTCCTCATTTCCATTTCCCTGCCAACATAGTTTTTCTTCTTTTCACAATTTTCACTCATTCTACAATTATTACCTCTAAGTGCACGTCTCAGAATCTTTTCCAACTCTCCAGGCTAAGTCAGGTGTCTTTGCTATAGGTTTTTAAATCTCTACCCCTTTTGTAATATGGAACACACTTGTAATTACTTATTCAATGTTCAACTATATTAATGGATGTTTTTATTGATTTTAGTTTGGTATACAGTTTTATGAACTTAAACACAGATATAGATTTGCAAATAATCACCACAATTAAGATACTCAATAATTTTGCCAATCCAAGGAACTTTTCTGCTCTTACTTTATAATCACAATCCCTGAAGTTGCTAACTACTAGCAACCATTATTGTCTTCACTGGTAGAATTTTGTCTATTTGAGAATGCCACCTAAATGGAGTCATACAGTATAAAAGCTCTTGTGGCTCGTTTATTTACTCAGAATAATGCTTGTATGGTTCATCTGTATTATCCCACATATCAGTAGTTAATGTATTTTTACTTCACAGTAGTATTGCATGGTATGGTTGTACTGCAATTGGTTTATTCATTCACCTATTGAAGGACAGTAGGACAGTATGGTTGTTTCCAGGTTCTGGTGGTTATTAATAAAGATGCTCTAAACATTTATCTAAAAATGTGTGAACATGTTTTCTCCCATGCCCCACCCAATGTAAATGTCCAACAGTAGGATCACTGGGTCCCATGGTCAGTGTATATTTAACCGTATAAGAAAATTCCAAATGGTTTTTCAGAATGACCATACTATGTTACATTTCTGCCTGGGGTTGTGTTCTGACTGTTGAATTTCAGAAGTTCTTTAATAATTTTAAATACAAATCCTCTGCTGGATATGTAGTTTACAAATATTTTTTCCTAACTCTTTAACCTGTCTTTATATTTTCTTAGCCCCATCTTTGATGGGGCAAAACTTTTGAGCATTCCTAACAAACTTTTTACTTTGAAATAGTTTTAGATTTCTTTAAAAACATGTAAAGATAGTACAGAGAGTTGCCATATGCTCAACACACAGTTGCTCCTATTGTGAAAAATCTTATATTAATAAGGTAAACTTATGAAAGTTAATGAACAAATATTGATACACTAAAGCCCACATGGCACTCGTAGTTCATTGGCTATTGCCTAATCCCCTTCTTCTCTTCCTGTATCCCATCAAAGAAACCAAATTACATTTAGTTGTCATGTCTCCCGAGATTCCTCTTGGTTTTGACAATTTCTCAGACTTTGATTATTTTTGATGATTTTGACTTTTTAAGAAGTACTGGCCAGGAATTTTGTAGAAAGTCCTCCAATTGATATTTGTCTGATGTTTTTCTCATTGTGAGACTGTAATTAATTGGTTTTGAGGAGCAAGAGTATGGAGGTAAAGTGCCATTCTTATCACCTCATAAGGGTACATGCTATCAACATGATTTATCACTATTTGTGTTAACCTGAATCATCTGGTTGAGGTAGTGTTTGTCTTATTTTGCTCATGTAAAGTTAATCTTTTTCCCCTTTTCCATACTGAATTATTTTGGGGGAAATGTCACTATGTGCAGTCACTCTTAAGGAGTTGATAGTTTTGTTTCACCTCCTCGAAGGCAAAATATCTAACACAAATTGTTTGGAGTTATTTTGCATGGAATATTTGACTATTCCTAGTTATTTATTATTTATGTATACATATATGCATTTATATCAGTGAGGACTCATAACTATATGCAAATTACATGTGCATATACAAAATTGTGTATATATACATATCCATTAAAAGTTCTATGGGTTACTATCTGTATTTATATTAACTTAAATAAATTCATCCTGATGTTTCCAGCTCTAACCATTACAGTATGAATCACTGTAATGTTCTCACTTGTCCATCTTCCACTCCAGTAAGGGAAAACCTGGTTCCCACCACTTACCATATATTTACCCAAATGTTCAGTTCTGGTGTATGTATGTAGTGGTTTCAGAGTGTGAAAATGCAACTTCAAAAGGCACAGCTTTATCATCTGGAAGATAGTTTTATGACATTTCTTTTGTGTTTAGTTTCATAAACTCTATTCATTTCCAAAGTTACTTAAGTCATCATCTTTTTCTCCCACCTTCTTCAGTGAAGTTGTCTAATTCATTTGTAATATGGTTAGATCTATTTATCACATTCTGCATTACATCCTGTCTCCCCTGACAACCTAAATGAATTTTTGTTTTCAGTTTGCATACATTAAGGTTCATTTTTTGTCTTGCAAAGTTCCATGGGTGTTGAAAAATGTAGTGTTATATATTTTGTATTACATTGTCATACAAATTAGTTTCATTGCCCTAAAAAAAAAAAAAAAAAAAAAAAAAAAAAAACTGTACTTTACTTCAAAGCCACTGAAACCACTGTTCTCCACAATGTCTCTATAGTTTTGCATTTTCTAGGATGTCTTGTCGAGATCTAGTGTTATGGCATTTCAGATTGACTTAGCAATATGTGTTTAAGAATCATTTACATCTTTGTGTTGTTTGATAACTCATTCTTTTTCACTGTTGGATATCTTTGGATATAACATACTTTCTTTGTCCATGAAGGTATTAAAGGACATCTTGGTTGATTCAAGTTTTGGACAATTATGAGTAAGCTGCTATAAACCTACATGCTTTTTTGTATTAACCTAAGAGTATGTATTAGTTGAGTAAATGCCTACAGGTACAATTTGCTACACTATTGGTGAGGCTGTGTTTAGTCTTGTAAGAAATGGCCAAACTTTCTTGAACAGTGTCTACAATTCTGTATTTCCACCAAAAATGAGTTCCTATTGCTCTAGATCCTTGCCAGCATTTGGTGGTGTCAGGTTTTTTTTTTTTTTTTTTTTTTTTTTTA